>NC_140941.1:69924298-70434298 GCF_014529385.1 Adiantum capillus-veneris
TTGATCCAACATCTGCTTGCAATATCACATATTGTGAGCATGGATGCATAACAAACCCTGTTGGATGACCACGTTGGAGATGGGGAATGGGGAAACACACCCAGAACAAACACAAAGGCCTCTCTATAGCTCAGGGTATCCATAGCACCCCTATCCTCTCAAAAAACACCTTCAAGACACACTTCTCACTAGAAGACTACTAAATGCTCAATTTCACCACTGCTCACACACTCCACAAATCCACCACACGATGCACACCTACTTCCATGGTCTGTCTCCACCCTTACACACGCACACAGCCGCTCAATCTCACTCTCTCACACAAAAAAACATTGGTCCGGGGGGGCACACACTTCCACACTGCAGGCACCAAAGGGAAACGTGAAAGCAGGAGAAATAGAAGGGGGGAAGGGGATACGACAGCAAGACGGGGTAATAGTGGCTTGATTGCATTTCAAAAGGCATATACACAAGCTTGCACTGCCATCACCATGGCCATTTTCAAGGAAAAAGTACAAGGGATAGGTTTGTCAGAGAACTCTACTTTGTAGGCTTCAATCGGCACCAAAAAATCCCCTAATTTAATTTAAAAATGACCTTTATAGTGGGAGCCTTCAACTTTAGAAACAGCCCTCTCATTGGTCAATTTGGCATTCACATTTGGTAACTTTAGGAGGAGGTAACTGCCTCTAGCTTCATTTCCTCTCTTTCTCTTTCTTTTGCACTTAACGGGGGTTAGCCCTTGGCATTTTTTTATTTTATTTTTTATTTTTTATCCCTTTGGGGAGCTTAGCCTTGCACTCTCCTTTTGATTTTTAACACTCTCTCTTTTTTTCCTTTACCTTCTCCTTGGTCCTACCATTCTCAGCCTTGGAAAGGCTTGCTTAACTTTGCACTTGGTGGCCTCTTAGGCTTGCTTGCCCTTGCCTTTTCTTGGTCGGCCTTGAAACGGACCCGCCCTTTGCACTTGCTCCGGCTCGGGCTCCCTTAAAATGAGCTCACATGGCGGACCTTTAAATCTCTCTCTCCCTCTTCTTCCTTCACACGGGACTGCCCTCCATCACATGCACCAGGGGAAGGGGGCATTAGCGACATCGCTATTGCCTCTCCCCTAGCTTTTCAAAAATTGGGGCCTCCAAGGGCCGGGCGTGGGAACGCGCACGTGTCAGGTAGACCACATCTTCTACTAACGGCCACAGAGTTTCCACAATTGGGCGTGCCACCAATGCAGGGCACCTCCACCAGCACCCTGCTGGCATGCACCATAGCCAACGGGACGGGGACCTATCTCTTCCCTCGCTTCACACAATGAGAGGTCACGTCTTGCCCATATACTCCACACCATCAAGCTCGTCTTGGGCATGTGGGATTTTGCCTGCGCTAGTGGTGTTCTCTGGTTCAATGCACCCTTAGGGGTCCATATTTTATCCAGAAAACTCATTTGACATCACTTCTTTCCATACCTTTTGAATGCATTCCATATCCTGCTCAATAGACCAATGATCAGAGTAAAAATTCCACCCGACCGTCTCGGCCCTCGGCTTTAATTCCCCTCGTGCTCGCTGAACTTCAACTTCCCCGGGCCCGCGATCCGAGGCGACCAATATTTTAAAAAATCATCTGCAAATACTTCACCTTCAGCTGCTCCAGGCTTCCCGAGGCTGTAACTCGACGGTCAGGACTCAGAATCATGAGCCGTGACTTCTTGTTGACTCCAATCAGCATGCTCTATCTTCTTGAACCTTGTCAAGGCCTAAAAAATTCCAGATGGTGCATCCCCTGATGTGGGCAAGTGGACTCAAATCTGGCCCCCGTGAAAACTTCTCATGGCCATAACTTACTATCTAGAGCTCCAATTGGCAATCCAAGAAGACAAGCATGCTCCATAATTTGAGCCCTACACATGTATCCGCTGATATCCACCCAAGCCACCTGTCCCCAGCTGCCTTGCCCGTCGGGGACCTGCTAAACCATCTAACTTTGCATTGCAACATATTGAGCACCAGGGCTTTGTTTGACGAGCCGTCTAGACCAACTTCTAGAGCACATTGAACACTACATTCTAGAGCACTTACTCAGCACTTAGGACACCTTCACCTGCTATTCTATCTGTGCACATCTTGAAGCTTCTTTGGCCTAAAAAATAACTAAAGACATACATTCTCGCTACCCTTTGGCTGCCCAGGACCTTGATACCTTCCCCATCCTTGTGCACTACACCTGCATGTAGCCTTTGCTTGGCATAGACCACATTCCAGCTCGAACCAACTTTGGTTGCACCAGCATTGCCTAGCCCCCTCGTTGAACATTTATGTTCGACAAAAAGCATATGTACAGAACTTTGGAAACTGACACACCAAACTGACAATTGAAAGTACTCACAACAGACTATGTACAAAAGCTGCGTTTTTTCCGCATACCCCATGCTTTAGGTGGGTTGCCCACCCCCTTTGGCTACAATCTGATGCACCTCGGGCACTAGATCCCTCTCAAAATACAACTTGAGCCGCACATCGTTCATCCTGTTCCTAAGAAGCTTGCCATTTTCTCTTACCAGCTGCTGATAGGTCCCATTCAGAAAGGCCTTCTACACTTTATACGGACTTGTCCACTTCTTCTTGAACTTCTTTTGGAATGTGAAATCCAAGTAGCTTTCGTACTTCATGACCAGGTCTCCTTCCTCTATCCTCTTGTCTGGCAGGTTCTAATTGAACTTGGCAACCCGCTTCTCTCTCTGCTTCACATAATAGTCCGTTGCTGCCTCTCTGTCCATCTACAAAGCCTCTAAATTGGCTATCCAATCTTATAGAACTCCTTGCTGAGAGTGGCATTTACACACCATATACCCTTCAAAGCACCTAATTGTGCATGTATCGGCAATACAGCCTCCTTCCCATAGACTAGCTCGAATGGAGTGAAATTTGTAGCTACTTTATAGGACGTTATATACGCCCACAGACACTTTTCTAGATTTCTTCCCCACTCAGTCTCCTACTTATACACGTACTTTGTTACCATTTTGACGATTTGTCCATTAGCGCTCTCGACTAGACCATTACATTGTGGGTGATAGGGTGAGGAAAACCAATGCTGAATCTTTAGCTTTTCCACTAATGCACTCATGAGATTGCTTCTAAACCCCTGACCCCTATCAGAAACTAACACCCACATGGAACACCAAAATGGCAATAGATGTTATCGAACACAAATTGAACCACCACATTAGCATTTACTTCCTTCACAGCCTTTGCCTCGACCCACCTTGTAAGGTAGTCAATGGCTACCAGCACATACTTCTTATCACTTGTAGACATTGGGAGAGGACCTATGGCATCCAAACCCCACTTCTTCAAAGCACTTTGTGCGATGATGGCACCTTGTGACTCCGCTACCAATCGTCTTTCACCTATAGTTTGAAAGTCGTGGCATGTCTTGCACCAGTAATGCATGTCCTTCACTATGGAAGGCCACCAAAAGCTTGCTCTCAGCACTTGAAATAGAACCTTGTCTTTGCCCTGATTTCCACTTTCTTTGTGGCATTTCTCCAGCACCATACCTATCTCTTCTTTGTACAATACCCTTCTTTGCCCATAATTCATGATATCTTCACCTACGAGTGTTAATTTGTGGGCCTTCTGCACCGCCCTTCTCTTCTGCAACTTGGAAAAACCCTCTAGACACTGCTTTGTACCCAAAAACCCTTCAATATCTGTTAAAGACTCCCTACTTGCGTAAGTGTTTGGGGCCACATATAGACTTGCAACATGCACCTACACTTTGCTACTTGCTAATTGATCCGCCTCTTGGTTGTGCTCTCTTCTCACATTCTTGAATTGAACCTCTTCAAAAGACTTTAGCATTTTCTTGATGGAAAAGAACCAATGCTTCAAAGAATCTTTCTTTTACCTACCATTGGCCTAGCAGTTTCTTGATGACTAGCAATGCATCTCCCTTCACCACCAATCTCGAAATGCCGAACTATATACACTTCTTCAAACCCAAATGTAGAGTGAGATACTTCGCCTCATTATTGTTGTGGACATCCTCTAGATCATACACCTTCAAAAATATAGCTTTGTTGTGTGGGTCGTGTATCACCACACCACCTCCTGCCTTCTATACTACCCTTCGATACGCTCCACCGAAACACATTGTAAAAGCATTCTCCAAATTAAGCTCCTCGTTAGCTTCATCTTGCACCACCCTTGGATAGGCTGGCAAATCGACGACCTTACTAACAAGAATGTCCACCAAGTGAGACCGACTCGTGTGATCTACCTTGAACTCAAACTCCAACTCTTGCAGCTCCAACACCCACTTCATAGTCCTCCTTCCTGGCTTCAAATGTAGGACTACCTCTGGAAATAGATTGTTAGCTGTCAAGACAAAAAACTTGTACACAATTAAATGCACCTTGAACTCCCTTCAAGCAAATACTAAAGCCATCACCCACTGCTCTGCCTCGATGTAGGTAGCTTCTCCTGGGCTAATCACGCTGCTCTCAAAGTATAGTGGCTTATAGCTTCTCTCTACCTTTTGCAGTAAAACCGCTCCAATAGCAATTGTGCCCACTGTTATAGACACGTAGAAGTCGTCCTCTTGATTGAGAGGACACACCATGGGTAACTGACACAAAATTTCCTTGACCCTATCAAATGCCTCCTGAGCTGTCTCATCCCACTCATAACCGTGCACCTGCTAAGCTCTCTTTTGAAGAGGATGCACATATTGCTATAACATCCAAAAGAAACGTGATAGATACTTCAGCTTATGAACAAACGAAGCCAAACCTTGAGCATCTGATGGTGGCTCCATCAACACCAATGCCTTCACCTTCTCAAGATCAGCCTCTATACCATTTTGCGACACCACATGACCCAACACATTGGGGCCAAAAACGACTCAAAAAGGGTTGTGTAAGGAATTGGTTAAATTACTAATTAGCAGAGCCGTTTGTGGTCAAAACGGCTCCAAATTTGTCCGTTTTGGTCATTTAAAGCATATCTACGCAATCTAAAGCGTATCTAGGTACATATCTCTAAATATTAAAAAAGATGTCGTTTTCTTCACATTCCTTTGTGGCTCACCTCGAAATTTATTTTCATTTACTTCACTTGGCGGAAAATAGTTGTTTCCACTTTTGAATCTCTCTTTTTTCTCTCACCTTTCACGAGATTTATCTCTTCTTCTCTGATGCACCTTGTTCTGCTGCTACGTCATTCCATTATACTTTCTGCTCCTTCATTACTTACAATGACTAATACATCTTTCATTAGTGATAACCGCAAGTTTCACTTGAACATTAAGCTAAGCGAGGAATATGCTACTACGCGGAGTGTCTATCAAAGACCAGTTACAACTTCAAATGAAGCACAACAACTTCGCAACGAGGGAAAGAAACACATTGATATATGGACAGATGGGAGCTTGTATCCACCGGATCCTAGCACTGGAAGGTATCCATCTTTTCACACACTTCATGATTTGATGAGATTTTTTGGTGATGGGGTTGATGGATTGCTAGGATATAATTCTAGGTTATCTCATTTACACATTGATCATACACATTACATTCAATATCTCAAAACTTTTTTGTCTTCAAATGCAACAAGAATTTTAGAAATTGAAAACCAAATAGCATCTCTAAAACAAGAAAATCACCAACTTCGGACTTTAAAAGAAACTCCAATAGGATTAAGAGCACGAGTAAAACGAATGAGAGATGTAGTAAACTTAACAAAAGGTTATGGACAAAGAAAAAAAAAGGTTAAAGATTACTAGAGAACATGTGACTAGTCTTTTAGGATTTGATATGTCCAATGGTCAAGAAAGGGTGAGATTTTTGAATGAGGTAATGAACAAAAGTGATATTCTTAAACTTTTGAAACTTCCTAAAAATCAAACTCAGGGTATTTCAAAGTTTATTGAAAGATATGGGTTAACTAGTCCAACCTTCTCAAATGCAAGAAGTTTGTGACACAGTGGGGGTGAGTAGAAGGGGTTACAGAGCCATATCTAAAACCTGGTTTCAGGTTTTAAAGTATTATAAGATTAAATATTTTGGGTTTCCTAGGCCTCATAATGTTGGGAAAGTTAGGACTCTATTAAAGGAAGAAATACCCGAACATTTTGGAGAGTACTATCATATAGAAGGAACGATGCCATATGAAAAACAGAAAAAAACAATCTTCTTTTGAGTATAATGTTTTTAATAACATTTGGATGAGTATAAAAAATGTTCAATCTACTATGGTGAGATACTATAATATGCAAGAAGTAGATTGTGAAGGAAAACTTATATTTGTTCTGAAATTGGATGAAGCTCAAATTAAAAAATGTCAAAAAATGGAAAGAGTATCCATATCCCTTATGAATAGAGCATTGGACTATAGCCACGTAAGCTTGATTCCCCATACCACAAAACTCAATCAGAAATGGAATTTTGGTGGATCGGACCAGCTCAAATACCAGTAGAAAATCACGATACATTGAAATGGCTGTTTTTGCAGACCGGTATCTCTTATGTTATACAGGACCAAAATGCAGGTGAAAAACTCTGTGTAAATGGCATGGGTGACTTTTTTGTAGAATGGCACTTGAGTGCTGACCTAAAAGAATTAAAGTGCATGTTTGGTGTATGTGGAGGTGCCAATACCAAGTATCCATGTCTATATTGCATGGCAAGCACTGGAACAAAAGGATGGCTTGCAGAACACGATGTTGGAAAAGCACCATCGAGGAATAGTGTTAACGTCATCGAGTACCCATCGTCTTCTATGATTTGGGATCCAATTCTAACAATAGATTTAAAAAATGTACATATATGCACAATGCATGCAGAGATTAGAATCTTGGACAAATTGCTTCGACTCCATCTTGATATTCTATTAATCCAACTAAACTTGCAGACGAGTGCATAGAAAAATGCGAGGCTTTTCTCTCTCAAATGGGTTTTCATGGTGGTCAAGTGCATCTAAAAAAAGATCTCACTCTTTCAAAAGGAATCGGTGATGTTCTGCAAGATGTTTCAACGGGTGGAGCAAAAGCCAGAAGATTTTTGAGTAACCATGACAACAAACAAGTTGATGCTATGTGGAACTGTTGGAAGGATCTTTGTGTTACAACAACCAATGTCAAAAGTAGACTAGATGTAGCCAACAAACGCATGGAAGTGTGAAAGAATCTCGACAATTTTTTGAAAGTTTTGAGACATCAAGTTACCTCTGTTACTTATGCAGATGACTTTAAAAAGACAATAAAGCTTTTAATAAGTGCTATTACAGATGCTTGGGGAGCAAAAGACATCACATATTACTTGGTGAGTATTCAATTACTTTCTAAAGTCTGGATAGTATTTTACTTTGCATCCTATTGAGTTCAACTAACTTTTTTTTTATTTTTAGCATATTTTGTACCTGCATGGACCATATTTTGCAAAACAAGGACCCCTTGCAACATGGAATACTCAGGGAATGGAAAAATCTCACTATCAAGAGAGGATTTGTTTTTTCAAATGTACGAGAAAGGGAGGTGGATAAAGAAGGAGCAATGCACTAAAGGAATTATTCAATTGGTTCTATAGGAGGCAATTACAACGGATGAGATTAAACAACCATGCTGCTCAACCACATATCTGAGATTAATGCTCTACTTTGAAACTTTGTACTGAATCTTTCTAAAGAGATCCAAATTCAAAAAAGATATTTTGGTGCAAAAAACTGTCAAATTTACATCAGTTTTTGATTTTTTTTATATCTCTAGGAATGTCACCCCTATATCTCAAAAACTTTCTTCTTTTATAGTCCCCAAGAAGGTTGACATTTTTCTCCTCAGCTGCTCCTGCATAGCTAGAGTAGCAAAGAAAGTATCCCACTCTTGAGGCATTGAATCCTGCAGCATATCCAAACATTCGAAGTGCTGCTGCTCTCTCAAGTAGCATGATCTTGTTTGCATTGATTTGAAGGGGAGTGTACCCTAAAAACCATGACAATATCTTCAATGCAAACATTGGCAACTCAGGATCTTCAGAATACTGCATGTGGAAAGCACAGAAGGTGGCACTATTCAATGTAGGCATGTAGTGCAAGAGAGAGGAGGCATCCCTTCTTGAAGAGACCTCTATTGCTTTCCCTCTCGAGCCTTTAGCTCTACCAAGAAAATTGTCTTTGTCAAGGAGTTCAATCTACAAAACAAGATAATGAGTAATTAAAACTAACTTGAAAAAAAAGAAAGATTTCAGTAGGGAGATCACCTTTTGCAATTCATCTTCGGCAATGACTTTTTCTTGAAGGAGATTGCATGATCCGGTCATCTCTCTTATGTCAACTTCCTTTCCAATTTTTTCAGCTTAAAGTCTCTGCCAAAAGATTGGATGCCAAGCTCAACAAGCCTCTTCTCAAAATCCTCATCTTTGAGGGAAGTTTTTTCCTCTTCCACTCTTCTCATGCATAGAGCAAGTGCATCAGGAGCAGGCAAAAAATCTTTATTGGATGTATGAAGATCAAGTGCCAAAAAATCCTCTTTTGACTCTTCTTCTGTGTCAATAAAATCTTTGGCCACCTCAGAAGCTTCAGAAATGGTTGCAATACAGTAGTCCTCCCTCATATTAAGCAAACACTGGATATGATGGAGAGGAATATACTCTTTCCCATTGATAAAGAAGTAGGGAAGGTTTGGAATAGTATGGGAAGCTTCAGATACCTCTACCTCATCTGTTGGCTCATCAATGACAGTACTAGCTCTAAATTGAGAAACATCAAAATTTGCACTCTCCTGCTCCTCAGCTGGAACATCAACTTCCTCCTCTTCTAGAATTTCACTTTTCTCAAGCTGCAAAACTGTGGAAACATTTTTATTTGTTGCCTCATCTGTATCTTTCACTTCATCAGCTTTGCCTTGCATGTCAACTTTAAGGAACAAAAAGAAAAGAAAAGAAACTTCTTTTGGAACAAGGTTACAAGGTTTTAAATGTAATTGAAAAGAAATGGTAGGTGGACAAACAAAGGAAGTCTTCTTAGAAAATCTTCCAAACCTCCTTGTTACTTTGCTCTTCTCAATTGAGTTTGTAGTATATTCGGTTAGATGACAATAAGCCTTCCCATATAAAACCAAACACTTGCCTTCAATTGCTTCTTCAAACTCTTTGAATTCTTTTGCCAAGAAGTTTTTCAAATGGTCTAACAAAGCTGCAAGATCAAACACAGGGTTGAATATTTCATATGCTTTGGTGTACACCTCCATGTCACCACCATCCATCACAGCCACCAATAGTTTCTCACTTGGACTCTCCTCCAAAATCTCCTCCTAGCCTTCAATCATAGTAGAGGAAAAGTTGACAGGTGAAGCTAGGTACAAGGTATGGAAATACGCCAAACCACGCGATACGCGCTGGACCCAAGCTTTGGAACTTGCTCCCTACGCGTTGTGCGGGACAAAACCACAGCAAAACGAACAACCTTGGACCATGCGATACGCGCTGGACCCATGTTTTGGAATTGCCTCCCTGAGTGTCGTGTAGGACAAAGCCACACCAAAACGTAAAACAACCCCGAACCACGCGATAGGCACTGGACCCAACCTTTGGAACTGCTTCCCTACGCGTCGTACGAGACAAATCCACAACAAAGAAAACAAGAACTGATAGGGGCCCGAAAGACGCCATAGGGGAGGGACCACCGATGTGCAATTGCAAAGGATGAGATCGTGCGGGACGAAAGGATTACACAAAAATGGATAATATCTCGCGTCGTATGCGAAAAGTGAACGTGGAACATTCTTAAAATTCGAGACCAAGATTTATATAACATCCGAAATATGACCGTTAGTGACACGTGTCAACCATGCACACATGCCACGTGGCATGTGCACAACGGTCGTCGTACGGACGGTCTTATGTATATAAAGCATTGTCACGTGCTCATTTTGTGCTTTCTCCCATACTCGACATTCGCATCGTGTCATCCTCAACTACCCGCACTTCGAGTCATCCGTCCACTAAGCCAATCCAAGTTTCTTCTCAAATGACGCGACCGGATGTGTTGGGCATGTGGGTGCACCTTCTACCGCTTCCCATACTCTTAGCATCCCTTACGGCACGATAGGCGCAAGTTGCAAAGTCTCGGTGAGCCTCTCATCGCGTCGTACAGGGGTTGCTGCTCGGCTAATTAAAAGTTTACACAACTCGCATACGATGCTCTATACCATGTCCTAAGGTGTTTGTGTGCCTTCTATCGCATTGTGAAACTCTTGTTTTTTGGAATACTCATGGCATCCCATATGACGCGATAGGTGTATGTTGCAACGGTCAGGTGAGGCTCACATCACGTCGTGCGGGGGTTTCTGCTCGGCTTACTTAAAGATTTCACACCTCGCATACGACACAATATGGTGATGTTCTAAGGTGTGTTTGTGCCCTCTATCGCGTCGTACAAGGCATTTTGTGAGATTTTTTTGGAGGTTTCGGTGATCACATATGACGCGATACGGACCTATTCCAGATCCTGGGTCACCCTTCTATCTCGTCGTGTTGTCACCCTTCTCCTCACACACGGCGCGATAGAAAAATCTTCAAGGTTGGGGCTTACGCGTTTGTCGCGTGGTGTGTTCTTTTACCCAAATGGCGAGGACTAAGCAAACTACAAGGAAGGTCTACCAAGCCCCAACTGATCCAGAAATAGGTGATGCTGAGAAAGATGCAGAGAAAGCACCCCCTCCACTACCTCGTCAGAGGCCCAATGCCAGAAAAAGATTGAATTATCAGGTGAAGTCCCTAAGAGAAATAAGAAAAGCACAAAAGTCTACTTGTCTACTGATTCCAAAGCTCTCTTTCATGAGAGTTGTCAAGGAGATATTTGATAGACTTGTAAGCATGATGAACATCAAAACTTTTGTCTCAGTAAGGTGGCAATCTCAAGCTGTGATGTGCCTTCAGGAAGCTGCTGAGTATTTTCTCATAGACTTTATGAATGATAGCTACATTGCAGCTGCATTTGCTCACAGGGTCACACTTATGAGCAAAGATTTTGTGCTTGTGTCAAGGCTTAGGTACAAGTTTGATAAGGCTTTTGAGCTCATTCCTAGTGAGGATCTTAGAGCCTTCCAAATTTTAAACATCCTTCCTTCCAGGCAGCAGCAAGTTTCTGGGGTTGTCATTGAGGATGTTACACATGAGTACGAGACAAGAAAGTCCCAGGATATTAAAGCAGGAAAGGAAGTTGAGAGGGAGCAAGACATGATATCCGAGGATGCTATCCTTCAAGACAAAGCTGAAATTTTAAGAGCATCCTCTCTTCTTTATGAAAAAGTCACATGCCCAATGGTGGTGGATGTCTCCTTGTTTGGAGATACTGAGGCATATTTGGACATATTCCCTCAAGACACAAGTATGCTTGTAAATCCCAACATTGAGCTTGGTGAAACTGTGCTCTATATCTGTCTCAGTTATGTGTTGCTTTGCTAATTATTAGTGCATGTGCAAGGCAGACAGGCACAAGGGGCTCATTGGGGCTTGTGTTTCCTTTTCCAGGTGTCTTATGAGGGATCTTCCAGAGGCTCTAGCTATGCAAATTGCCATACTTGACCCTCTAGTGACACAGTGCCTTTTCAACAAGCAAGGAACCCTTTCAAGTTTTTTTGATGATTTTAACATGCTGACCTGCAATTACATATTATACCCCTATGTTGAAGGGTAATTCTTAACTCCTTACATGTTATTTTTAACATTTGGTGGTATTCTTAGCTAATTGTTTTTTATTTTGTAGAGGACGTTGGAGTCTTATTATCTTCAATCTTTTGGAGAAAGATATTATATTTATGAATTCATTGTCAAGTATCCATGGGAAAAGTAAACTGTAAGTATGAAGCATAATCTATGCTTGATGATGGCCAATTGTTTTCTATTAGTAGCTTTTTGATTCAATGTCTTCTTGTAGTGCTACCAAACTTATTGTTGGTCACCTAAGTACCACAAATAAGGATTACAATATAGAATCTTTCAAGTACTACAATAAAAAAGTGCCTTTACAGGTAGACTCAACATATTGTGGATGGAGGGTGCTTCAAATGCATGGAGATATCTTGAGTCAAGGTGCTGGATGACTAGTACACTCACTATAAGTGTGGTTCATGTATTTATTTTGATGTTTTATCTATGTATGTCATGTCCTTTAGTTCCTTTTTCTATTTGTTTGAGTTGCATGACTATCCAGAGTCTTGGGTCACGTGGGTGAGAGAGAAGGCCGTTTCTATGGTTTTGGAAAGATCAATAAATCCAAATGATCAAGATTCTCCTTTTCCACCAAAGAAAGGTAGAACCACCAAAGGTTTGGATGCAAAGAAAATGGATCAAAAGAAGAAAAGTCCTGCAAAGAAGATCCATACAAAGAAAAAGGATCACACGAAGAGTCCTGCCAAGGGGAAGAGTCCCAGGAAGAAGAAGATCCCTGCCAAGGGGAAGAGTCCTACCAAAAAGAAGATTCCTACCAAGGGGAAGAGTCCCACTAAGAAGACTGCCAAGGGAAAGAGTCCCACTAAGAGCCCTTCAAAAAAAAAGAGCAGATACAAAGGGCCATCCATTCCACTCACCATTGAAATTCAAGGTTCAAAAAGCGTCGTACACTTAAGAACAATAAGGGGGAGGCACCTAGCTCACCTTTCAAGCTACCATTCATGTTGTCAAAGAAAGCTGCCAAATCACCCAAGCCAGCCAGTCCTAAGGAGCCCAAAGCACCTACCCCTGCCAAGTCACCCTTGCCAAGCCCTAAGGGGTCCAAAGCACCAAACCCTGCCAAGTCACCACCACCACCCACTCCTAAACTTTCACCCCCTTCTAAACACAAAAGGAAAAGGGTCTCTGAGGATGCAAAATCCTCTCAGGCAAAAAGAAAAGTGGAATTTCATGATTGAATAGTCCACAAAAGCTATGTACACTTTTGTTCATTTTGTCCATATGAACATATATATATACCCTTTGGTGATTCATAATTTTGTACTTCAAATACTTAATACCAACTGTTGATTCTTAAATGTGTATCATGATGTCATGTAAGTTTAAAACAACATAAGTAGAGAAAAGATAAATATATTTGCAAAATGATTACAATATTGAACTTGTTTTTTCAAGTCCTTGCAAGTGGCTCAAATACAACTCTTTTTGGGGGAAGGCATGTGATGCAAGAGGTTGAATTCTCCATCCTTGTGCTCGCCACAATTTCATCCACTTTGAATCTATACTCGGGAGATGTTTCATCAAGAAACTCAAGAGATTCTCTAACATCATTTAGTCTCCAATTTGTTGTTACTATCAGGTTTCTATACTCGGTGTGTGGATGGACTGTGACCTTTAGTTCAAACTCTGGACAATTTTCCTCAGAGTTGAGAGGAACCCAGCTACCTTATTTGCTTCTCCATCTCCTATAGTCGTAGCCCAGAACTAATGATTGACGACATAGGTGATATGAGATAGACATAGAATTTGGGCTTACTCTACAACTAATATTGTCATCAATATGGAAAGTTTCTTTGGTGCTCCATCCGTCTCCAAGAACATTATCCAGTTCAGTCATAGAAAGTCTTCTATTAAGCCACATCGTCTTTGTCCTCTGCAAATCCATTGTTTTGAAACATGCCACAAAGACATGTATAGGCAAGAACCATTGAACTTTAATCCTTCTTGATATCCTGCCTGGAGACATAGCTTTAAGGATGTCTTCTTTGATCTTGGATTTGAAGCTTGATATAGTACATGCATCAGGAGTTTCCCAATCAAGTGAACTTATGGTGGTAACGGGTAACTGATGTAGTTATCCATATGCACCTTCTCATGATGGAACTTTGTATTCTACAAAATAGACAAACAAATCCATTGTTTTGTAAAAGGAAGGTGGCTTGTCAGTATACATAGCATCTGCAATCCCTTTATGCATTGCTTTGAACGTCCCACTTAGACTCTCCACAGGCTGCCATTACATAGCTGTTGAAGGAAATATATCTGGAATGGAATCAAAAAATGAGAAAAACAATGGGATAATGAAAAAAAATCACTGTATCAAATAGTTTTTTTGTACTTACAGTAAGAATGCAATGTGGGATGTTCTTCCCAGTCTAACACCATATCCTTGGCCATGTACACATGTTGAACCTTAGCTAGCCAGCCATTGTCGGTCACTTTGAAAGCAAGAACACGACCTTTCCAATGGTTTTTTACTTTATCGCGTTTAGTTCTCTTCACTCTGTGTACACCTTTGCATGAAGAAAGCATTGTTACCCAGTCACTCAAAAGAAAAGATATGGACTTCCAAAGACCATCCTCTCTAACGTTATAAAAGTCACAAGAAGTTATGTTATGTGAAGGGCGACGTGCAAAAGACGCCATGGAAACTCAGAGATTAGAGAAGAAAGAAAGTATAGACGGAAAGACTTAAAACCTCTCACAAACTAGAGAGAGAGAAAGGTATACGTTTGAAAAAAGTAGGTGATTTGTCATTAATGCTCTTGTTTTGAGAGCCTTCTGACATAGATTTCGTATCTTTTGACAACGCTTTTGTGAAATATAAAATAGAATAAAAGATGAGACTTCATTGCTTTGAGCCGCAAATTTAATGAGCTCTCTCGTCGAAAGCACCTAAATATAGCAGTTTCAGCCTTGTGATCAAGACATTTAGCAGTTCTCCGTCAAAATAGGACCCCCAAAACCCACAATAGAGGAGACAAGAGTGCCATACTTTTGTATACGTGTCAAACAACTATTAGACTATTCCTTAATCCTTAGATTAACAAACAACCCTTTTTGAGTCGTTTTTGGCCCTAATTGTTGCGCTCAAGGCTGTGCTAACTTGCACTTCTTGGGGTTCAATTCACTTCCTTCTTCATCAAGCCTTTGAAAGAATAATTGTAGCTTCAATAGGTGCTCCAATCTTGAACTGTAGCAGTCTATATCATCCACGAGACTCTGATAAAGCGGCCCAGATATGGACCAAATACCCTGTTCATCCAATCTTGGAAGGTGGCATATGCATTTACCAATCCGAATGGCATCCTACGGTAAGCAAAACAACCCCATGGAGATATGAATGTGGTCTTCAAATGGTCTTTGATCCCAATCCCTATGTGAAAATACCCTGAAAATCCATCCATAATCGAGTATCTCTCATGTCCAGCCACTTGGTCTAGGATCTCGTCTTGAAACGGCAATGGATAGTAATTTCTCTTAGTCGCTGCGTTCAATGTCTTGTAGTCAACACACACCCTCCATTTCCAATTCTTCTTAGGGGTTATAACCACTGGTGAGACCCACTCTGACTCTTTCACAGGGTATATAATGCCTGCATCCAGCAACTTATTGATCTCCTGCCAAAGGGCCTCCTTTTGGATTTCCCCTAGTCTTCTCAGCTTCTGTCCCTTAGGCCTATGTCCCTCCTTGAGAACAATCTTGTGCTCTACCCCTCTTGCACCTCGCAAATGTTTTTATTCCATCGCAAACAGGTTTGGATAGGACTCACACAGTTGAACATAACCCTCCTTTTCACCCTTGGTCAAATCTTCACTCAACATGCTTGAAACCTCTTCTATG
Organism: Adiantum capillus-veneris; assembly: GCF_014529385.1. Classification (NCBI taxonomy): domain Eukaryota; kingdom Viridiplantae; phylum Streptophyta; class Polypodiopsida; order Polypodiales; family Pteridaceae; genus Adiantum; species Adiantum capillus-veneris. The sequence goes on from NC_140941.1 coordinate 69,939,867, forward strand.
CTTAAACCATGAGCTTGAGGCTGCATTCCTTTTTCTATAGGAGGGGAGTCATCTAAAATGACTCCTAATAAGTCTGCGTCTATCTTCAACATATCCTCCTCGATCTCCTCTTCCTCTGTGCTAGTGTAGCCCTCATCATAGACCGTCTTTGTCTTGTACTCGTAGCTCGTTGTGTGGCCCTCATCTTTAACTACCATAGAACGAGAACTGCTCTCCTTGGTCTTCAAATCTAACAGAATCTGTCTCCCCTTCTCTTTGTCAAGCAAGGTGAACACTTTGCTCTCCATTACTGCTTAGCACCTATCACCAAAAGCCATGGCCTACCCAAAATGATCGGATAATCATTATCTCCTACCTTCATCACAAAAAAGTCTATCAGGCACTCTATGCCCATCACCTTGACCTTCAAATCCTGAGCCACGCCTAGACACTTGGATTTAGTATGGTTGGCCATCCTCATGTGCCCATTCGACTTTGTCTACTGCCTTGACACCTGTCTCTTTTTCTGCTTCCGTCATGACACAACGCTCCACCGTCTATGTAGGCATGTACCTCCATCCTCTTCTCTATGATCGCATCCACCAGCAGAAGAACATCAGCCGGCCTACCTACCCTCAAAGCCATGTTATGCACCACTTTCACATTTCTCTTAGCTCTGGACAGCCTGGTGCTAACACTTGTGGACCACTACCTCCTCAATTTTGGATTTAAAGCTAACAACTAACCAACAGTAATGTTTGCTTTTTGATTTTGAACATCACTTACGAGATTGTACTCGGGATAGACACGTCCTAATTGGAAATCCGCTTGCTTGATTTTATGGCTTCTTCGTCTTTTGCAAGGCTCGGGCTGCTCTCTACCTTTGTACACCTTTTCTTTGCCTTTGCGAGCTTTAGTTTCCCATTATTTCTCTATCTCTCTCTCAACTCTATCTCTCTTATTGGCCAAAACTTTGATATCCTACTTATCCACCCCAATAATATTTACTCTTGGGACCTCGCCTCAGTTTTGCGGGGCTGGCTGCACAGGATTCTTCACTACTTGCTCTCTTGGACCATTGAATTTCCCTTGGCCTCGACCTCTACCAACTAGGGGGTAAATGCATCCTCTCTCGCTCGCTCTCTTTGTTGCTAGGGACAATTAAGTGCTATCAAAGAGTTGGCGGTCTTGCTAGGAAGGCACCGGGACTCTAGCTGTGAGGGTTTGTCGAGAGACTATGAAGGTTTTCACTTAAGCAAGCTTAGTGTTTGTAGAAAATATATTTTTTGTAGCCATTGGAATCTTACAAGCAGACACACACATACGCACACGTGAAACCCTAAAAAAAAAACAAAACAAAGATGAAAACATCAAGGTTTTGATCATATCTCATCAAAGGTAGGATGAAAGGATTCACTGATGCATTTATGCAGCAAGTCATTGTGCTCCAAATAGACTGCGAATGGTTCTTTGAAACTGTAACTTAGTGCTTACAAAGATGTAGATGTTTTGCCTAGTGATAGGAGTGAGCCGTGTGTACAAGTCTTCTTGGTTTATAGTAATATTAAGAAATCAAGACTCAACCCCTAGAGGAGAATAAGTATGTGCACATCGAAAGAATTAGAGTAGTATAGTAGTGGAAAAATAAGAGGACGTGGAGAAAAAAGAATTTCTCGCAATATTTTCGGCCCAGAGAGTAGCACAATACTCTGTTGGAAGTGGATTCTATGGCTAATACAAACGTTAATCCTAATATTTTGCACAAAGTGAAAGGGTTGAAAGGTTACGCCATTGGGATTATTCATCTAAGAAAGTTTTGAAAGCAGTCAAACAATGGAGGAAATAGATAAGAGAGACAACCAATACGCAAAGACCCACACAAGCTCAAGACAAATAACTGAAGCACATCTCAAGACTTTGTGGTCTTGTAGCTAACTTGATGAAGTAGAAGATGAGTAGTAGTACCGAACACCATTGGGAGCCACCAACAATGCGTCTTTATTGATGAAATAAGGTTACATAGAGTATATGAGTATTTAAGTGAGGAGGTAGAAGGCTTGAGGCATGAAGTAGCAAGCTCAAGATGTGTTGGGCTGAAATTGAGAGAAAGTTTCACTCAAGGAGATGGCTAGGAGGTTGGGTGGTGATGGCTTGATAGAGTGGCTTGATTATGGGGTTTGCTTGAGCGCTTGATTGCTTGGTGGTTTGCTTGATGCCCAAGTGAGGGGCAAGAGGCTTTTTTAAAGGTGGAGTTGCCCCTTGAAGAAGATATTTGTTTAGAAATATCCAAGGTATTTGTGTGACAAGTGTCTATCTTTTCAAAATATCTTGAAATTATCTTCAAAGTTTCTAGATCTTTCTCTTCAATAAATATTTAGAGGTTCTTTTAGATCTTTCTCCAAAGATCTTCTCCTTGCCGCCAAATGTCAAGGGTTAAGCTTCCAAGAGTTGTTGAGATATGGTGGGAACATGTGCATAAAGTGTATTAAAACATTGAGAGAGAGCTTGGCATACATCATGGATGACATTGTAGGCGGGATGGAAACACATAGAACGCCTCTATAACAACCCGACACACACTCTTGGGATGATACACACACACACACTATGGGGCACCACTCGGCTTACACAATCCACCTAGCCGAGACAGGGAAAATACCGATGGAGTGAGAGGAGAGAGACTATCCACTTGCCCACTCCACACAGAGACACACACACACACACACACACACACACCACACCCAAAAAACTCAGCTCAAAAGAGGATAATTTCTGATGTTAAGATACAATTGAGCTTGGGCCAACACCAATTGGGCAAATAGCTCACACAATATGCGTAAAAGATACAAGATACAATCACAAATTGGAGCAGAAGATTTGTTCATAGGAGAAACTTACACAGCCAAAACAGAAACAAAACAGTGAGGAATTTGGCAAAATTGACAGCGCCATGGCGTCCGGAACGGCCCAAAACCCAAGTCTACAATGTCAAAGTGCTCAAATCCGACCTCGGATTAGCAGTTTACGGCCAAAACAAGCTCCAAAAACTCCAAAAACACAGTTGCGACTGTTCCTCCTCTCTTCTCCACGTTTTCCTGGTATTCTCTCTATTTTTTCAGTTCCCACACTTAGCTTTATTAGTTGGCACCCTTGGCCTTTTAGATGACCTCAAACGGACCCCGAACAGACCAAAAACTGACCCGGAGGGCATAGTTGTCACCCTGCTGCATCCATCCGCACACTTGGCACTCAACTTTTTCCAATAATGCATCCCGCCACCACGTGAAGTGGCCCCAAAATATGGTCCTCATGATGACCTTTTTTCAAAATTATCACAAGAAAACACCCACGTTATGTCCGTACTTCTCCACGTGCAAATATTGACCCCATTCGACCTCCTGACGCCACTAGATGCCATCTGACGCACCTGCTTACCTCATGTTTTCGGCCCTCGGATAGCTTCCTCGAGAAGTTTTACATGCTACCAACTCCTCATTATTGTAGAAAAAAAACATTGGTACTGGTAATAGTGAAAATCGATGCACTATACACCCTGTCCTACCTGTACACATGTGGGCCCCACATAATCACCTGTCTCTGGAAAATGGGCAATCCTTTATTCAATGCACCATGCATGTGTATATACATATGCGCAATCCCTTGCTCCAAAAAAATCCTGACATAATTTTCCCATCCCCTAGCCTGCTAGATCATTCAGCAACAAAAAGAGATATGAGACACGCAGCGTCACAAGTCTCCTCATCCCTCACAGACATTACTTGCTCCACAGAAAGCTCATCTTGCTCCACCATCATTAACCTGGCATGATATAATTTAAGAAGCAATCCATTGACCCTTGACGTATGCAGAATCCCATCCAGGTTAGCCAGCTGATATGTACCATTTGGAAAACACTCCACCACCTTGAAAGGGCCTTCCCACTTAATTTGAAACTTCTTTTGAAGGGTGTTGTCCAGCTTACTGTTGTAGCGCAAAACCAAGTCATGCTTTTTGATACCCTTACTTTTGACCTTTTCATTTATCTTTGCCAAAGCCTTATCCTGCATCTCCCCATAATGTTCCAATGCACTCATCCTATCAAGCTGAACCTCTTGTAACTATAAGAGCCTCTTTTTTAATGTATCACTAGACGGCCCAAGCAATTTCTCTAGCATCTTTACTGTAGGCAACTCTACCTCCATAGGCAATAGTGCTTCCTTTCCATACACCAAATGAAATGGAGTAAACCCTGTACATGTCTTCACCGAAGTACGGTAAGCCCATAATGCACTAGGCAATTCCAAATCCCAATTTTTTCCTTGGTGCTCTGTCACCTTCGAAAGAATTTGCACCAACTCACCATTGAATCTTTCATTTAAGCCATTACACTGCGGATAATAAGAAGTGGTATGCTGATGCCTAATCTTCATCTTTGCGCATAAAGAATCTAGCAGTTTAGCTCTAAATCCTCGCCCCTTCTCTGAAAGTAGCTCCAGTGGCACCCCAAACTTGCAACATATTTCATCATACACAAATTCTGCCACATCCTTTGCAGTGATTTGTTTTACTGCTATAGCCTTTGCCCATCTAGAGAGATAGTCCACTACAGTCAAAATATATCTTTTGCCCCTGCTTGTGATAAGTAATGGGCCTATTGCATCAATCCCCCACTTTTCAAACACATCAAACGCCATAATGGTTTTTCATAGCTCTGGCTTCAACACTCTCTTCCCAAATGCTTGACACCTATTGCAAGACCTACACCAATGGTGAACATCCTTGTGCAAACTAGGCCATACATACCCCTCTTGCAAGATCTTATGCAAGGTGATCTTTAGAGCAAAATGGCCGCCACATGCGCCTTCATGATTCTCTTCCAACACTCTATAAAGCTCCTCCCACCAAGGTACACGTCTCAACATGAGATCAGCCCCTTTCATGTATAAGACATCACCAATCAATTTGTACCTGTATGCTCTACGCACAAAACCATACTTATTAGACTTCTGAATCTCCTTTGGAATGATTCCTGTTAGCAAAAACTCCTCTTCTTGAGCCAAACTTTCCCGGCCGTGATAAAGAGGTAAAGTGGTCCTCAACACAAATAGCTCTCCAGTCATGCTTTGAGCTGCTTCATGTTCCTCTCCATTTAGAGCACATTCAATGTGTCTTATGCTCCATGCTTCGAACTTTTTTATAAGGCCTTTAATTCTGAAACACATTTCCTTCAATAAAGTGTTCTTGCTCTTCCACACACCCAGCACTTGCTTCACAACTAACAAGGCATCACCTTTTATGCTTAACCTTCTAATCCCATGCTTCAAACAAATGTGTAATCCAGCTTCCAATGTAGCATATTCAGCCTCATTGTTACTATGCGCATCCAATTTGAACCCTCTCTTGCATACTAGCTTCCCCTCTGGATCATAAAGTGCTATACCCCCTGAAGCTGCATCATGGCTTTTTTTGTATGAGCCATCAAAGAACAACACATGTGCATTGTTGATCTGTGGCACTTCTTCAACTACCTTTCTCACCACCTCTTCCTTAACAAGAAGGGGATTCTCCTTGTAAGTCAACAAATCAGCTAGGGTAGCCCTTGTACTGTCTTCCACTAGAAAAGAGAACTCAAACTCTTGCAGCTCAATTACTCATTTCTTGACCACATTTGACATGTTAGTTCCATTAATTAACTGTGGCAAAAAGTCATAACTCGTCAAGAAAACAAAAGGTCGTGGTAGCAAGTAATGACGAAATCGTCAACAAGCAAATATCACACTGGCCATCACTAGCTCTACTTCCGAGAACTTTCTCTCTGCTCTACCAACTTCACTCGGCTTGCACAATACACTGGCCTCATATAATGGTTGCCCTTCCCCTTTTTCAATAGCATGGATCGAATGGCATCATCCCCTATTGATTGATTTACATAAAACACTTTCTTCCAATCAGGAGCCTGCATGGCTGACAACCCCCCTAACACCTCTTGAAATACCTCTTCACACTTGTCATCCCATTGCAATGGATCATGCTTTGCCACTTGTTGTAATGGATAAAGGAGCTGTGAAGACAATGGAATAAACCGTGCCGTGTACTTCACTTTGTGTATAAATGTTGCCAATTGCTTTGTACTCGTAGGTGATGGAAGAAGAATAATAGACTTAACCTTGTCTGGATCAGGCTCAATGCCATTTTCTGACACCATCATTAGGAAAAGTTTGGACTCAAAAATGGGCCTTGAAAGAATTGTTGATGTGGCATAGCTTTCAAAAACTGGGGATCGGTAAATTTTTTGCAAATAAGATCCAAACTTGTCGGAGGTTGGATATTTAGAATCTACTCTTCAAATGCTATCTATTGATGTATAGCATGCATGTATCGGACATTGCCTTCATGTAGATCTAGAAAAAGGTGATTCTAGATTATCGTAACGGTAACAAAACCTGGTTGATTGAAAAAAAATGGCATAACTTTCATAGAAGTCATCCAAACTTTTCGGACCTTGGCTCTTTAGAATCCATTTTTCAAGAACTTTCCAATGATAGGTCATATCATGGGGTTCTAAGCAATTTAGAGGGGTCTACTGGGTTGCTTTCTTTTGTACAACTTTGATGATGTGGCACTCTTAAAAGGCCCAAAAATGAGTTCAAAATTTTCCTAATGATGGCCCAATAACTTCACCCTTGGCTGTGCTAGATGACATTTCTTTGGATTTAGTTGTTCTCCACATTCATCATATCGAGCCAATACCATCTCCAACTTCTCATGGTGCTCAGCCCTGTTGCTGTAGACACAGAAGTCATCCATAAAAGCTTTAACAAAACTACCAATGAATGGTTCCAATACCCAATTTTATCTCTCTTGATAAAAGGAAGGTCCATTTGATAACCCAAATGGCAATATTGTGTAGCAATAACAACCCCATGGCGTAATGAAAGTTGTCTTTGTGCGGTCTTTAAGAGTAATCTTCAATTGAAAATAGCCTGAAAAACCATCACACACACTGTACCTCTCATAACCTGCCATTGAATCCAAGATCTGATCGATGAATGGAAGAGGATATGGGTTCTTCTTAGTGGCTGCATTTAAGTGTTTAAAATCTACACAAATGTGGTCTCCACAAGGACTATGAACCCTGCCTTCAATAACTTGTCCACCTCTTCTTGCAAGGCTTCCATTTGCTCTTGACCCATCCTTCTTAGCCTTTGCCGCACTGTCTTAGCACCTTCTTTCATCTCTATATGCATCTCTTTGCCCTTGAACCCTCCGATCTCTTCATATGAAGTAATGAACAAATCAAGGAAACTAGCTAGCATGTGCAAATATATCTCCTTCTCCATAGCTGAGAGGTCTCCACTGATCATTTGTGTCATCAATTCCTGCTTCTTTGACAACTCAACCTTGGTTTGCATCAGCCCTTCAATCACTTCATAAGGCCCTTCACTTTCATCTTCAACCTCATCTGCAAATGGGACTACACCAGACTCTTGGATTCCTTTGTCCATCAAAAGAAATGCAACATCAGCATCCTCACTGCTGCTGGTAGTACTATCACTGTCCTCGTCAGACACTGTGGAATAGTCTTCATCACTAAACTCATTTTCATCTTCATAAAGCTCCACTAATCGTTTCCTTGTGTCCATATTATAAAGCTTCTTGGCACCTGTCTTTTCATAGAGGCTAATCATACCACGTCGCCAATCTTGAACAGCTCCCACTGCACGTAACCATGGTCTGCCCAATATAATAGGATATGCTCCCAATCCCGCTGGCATTACATGAAAATCAACCACTGCCTTTGCATCATATGTCTCCCCTTCTAAGCTCTTTACAACACCCAAAAATTTTACTTTTTGATGGTTTGCCAATCTAATCCAGAAGCCTGACACCCCGATCATGTGAGACCCATATTCTCAATGCATGAGTGTGTTATGATGCATATTTGGGCTCCACCATCCACATAACCTTGTCCCAGAGTTTTTCTTTTATGCCACACATCTTCTATTGGAAAAATTTATGGTAGCTCATCCATTTCCAACACCTTCACTGAACCTCTCTCTGGCTCTTTCTCCATTGGGTTAACCATTCTCTTCCACTGTCGCTTTCGCTTAGGTACCATCTCTATAAGCTGCCCAAAAGTACCATCGGATTTCCTGCTCGTCAGATCCTCCTTCAAGTCATAGCTTAATTGCCCATCCTCTAATGGAAAATCTGAAACATGAAACTTGAGACGAGCCCTTCTTTTCCTCTTGGCCTTGACATCTTCACCTTCATGGCTCTTTCCCTTCTTCTTACTAGGACCTGGGGTACTTCTTCCTTCCTTGTCCTCTATGGTCCTCTTCCCAATAGGCATCACTAATGTATCCTCTAGCTTTGATACCTTCTCCAAGGTGACTACACTTAGCACTTTTGTCTTTCCCTTTTCCTCCTGGGTTAATCCACTGGTTCCTTCTTCTCCCTTGATTTCAATGCCATAATCATTTGACCTAGTTAGCACCTGTCTTGGCAATGGATACATGTCTCCACCCATCCTTGGTGGCTTATCTCATTGAGGGCTCATGTGTCCCAACTCTCCAGAATTATAACATGTGGGCATCTGCCTCTAGAACCCACCATTGATTTGTCCACCACCATTCCTGGATCTTTCTTCACCACCTGCCTGATTTGCAAACCTCCCTCGACCTCGATTATTTTCCACTTGACCTAGCATGTTTAGACTGAGATTCTTCATTAAATCTACCACTTGCCTCATGTCTTGCCTTAGCCCATCATCTTGCACTGTTGTAGTGACCACTGCTGGCATAAACTAAGGAGTAACAGAAACCACTGGTTCATGATGAACCCCTAGTATGCGACCTTGTAAAGAGTCCATAGGCTGAAATTCAGACCTCATGGGAAAGGACTCTACTCCTAGGTGGCTCATTCTCCTCAGCTTCCACTCTTTGTTCCTTGCTACCTCTAGTGCATCTTCATATGTCCTAGGATTCTTTAGCTCCACTCTCCAACATATATTCTCCCAAAGACAAGCCAAGAACCTATCCATCTTCATCATGTCAGGCGGGGGTACCTGTGGTGCTAAGGCCTTGCACATCCGCTCCCATGCCAATGAGAACTTACGTATGTACGCATCTACTGGCTCACCTTCCTTTTTCACCAAACCCTGTACTTCTTGCCACACTTTGTCAGGATCTTCTATCTTCACAAACTCCACTTCCAACCCATGCCGTAGATTGTCCCAACTCAACCTTACGGGTGGATCAGCCCCATGCAACTCTTCTTCAAATGATTTTGACCACACTCGTGCATCACTCTTCAAAAAATTTTGGAGAAGACGTAACATCTGCGCCGGGTCATGAATCTGGTTGCTAATGCATGCAACCTCCATCTTTTCCAAAAAGTCTTCCACATCTTCATCACTTCTTCCATGAAACTCCGGATAAGAGAAAGCCATGGCTACCCAAGTTACGATGCTTTGAGAACCCCTTCGAGCACACGTGCAAGAGCCCAAAACTTTTGACTGACTCAATTCCCAGAAACTTCAATGGAGCTCAACTTTAGATAAGGACAAACACATGCACTTCAAATGAGTTTTCATAGTTAATCATCGGAATTACAACAAGCAAAGGACATTCCAGGATCTCTCGTAATCTTCTTGGCCCGAACATAAAGACTATGCGTTGCTGGAAAAAAATCTTCCTGGACAAATGAACATTTATCTGGATTCTCTGAGTTAAATGAAAAGGAGTGAATTGAAGGCCATTTTGATCATCCATTAAAGCCAACCATGCAGCTCCCAAGAAGGCACACCTGACTTATCCTCTGATTTTGCCAAAATTTCAGCAGCATAACAGCATAAATGGCTCAAAAGACCAAAAACCAGCCCCATCATAACTTGGAAAAATTTTGACAGAGTTTCCCCAGAAGTAGAGCAGTGAGAACCCAAAATATAGACTGTATATATATGGATAAACTGTCAACATTAGAACCCTAGCATCAAGTAGGAATCACTAGTACATAGCCTATGGCAAGGTCACGAAAAGGGTGCTCGAGCTACCTGTATCACCGAAAGGATCTCCACATTTGAGAATCCCCCAGCTCAATAAAACCTCACTCTATCGACCCTCACACGAAGGCTAATGCAAATCGCGTATAGTCAAGTCTCAGAAATGACTATCAAAAATGGTTGGGACTCTCAAATAAAACCAAGTATGGCTCCATAAAGGCGTACAATGGCAGTTTCCACAAGTAACGTACAATACCAACAAACAATGCGCTCAAACAGACACCAAATGATGCATACCCACAACAACTGCAAGTGACACCACTGCTAGTATATCCCTGTACTCCAGCTACCTGTAATTTTGTGAATCACCTTTACCTGTCCCTGTAACCTGCAATCTGCAAGCTGTAATCCCGAATCACAAAGATTGAAGATCGAAGCAGAAGGTACTCGAAGAAGATCCTCCGTGGGGACGCCAAAAGAATATGGGCAGGATGGAAACACACAAAACGCCTCTATAACAACCCGATACACACTCTTGGGATGATACACACACACACACTATGGGGAACCACTCGGCTTACACAATCCACCTGGCCAAGACAGGGAACACACAGATGGAGTGAGAGGAGAGAGACTATCCACTTGCCCACTCCACACAGAGACACACACAACACCCAAAAAACTCAGCTCAAAAGAGGATAATTTCTGATGTTTAGATTCAATTGAGCTTGGGCCAACACCAATGGGACAAATAGCTCACACAATATGGGTAAAAGATATTAGATACAATCACAAATTGGAGCAGAAGCTTCGTTCATAAGAGAAACTTACACAACCAAAACAAAAAAAAAACAATGAGAAATTTGGCAAAATGGACAGCGCCATCGCGTCCGGAATCGCCCAAAACCCCAGTCTACAATGTCGATGTGCTCAAATCCGACCTCGGATTTGAGCAGTTTACGGCCAAAACAAGCTCCAAAAATCCCAAAAACACAGTTGCGGTTGTTCCTCCTCTCTTCTCCATGTTTTTTCTGGTCTTCTCTCTTTTTTTTCAGTTCCCACACTTAGCTTTATCATTTGGGCACCCTTGGCCTTTTAGATGACCTCAAACGGACCCCGAACAGGCCAAAAACTGACCCCGCAGTGTATAGTTGTCACCTTGCAGCATCCATCCGCACACTTGGCACTCAACTTTTTCCAATAATGCATCCCGCCACCACGTGAAGTGGCCCCAAAGGATGGTCCTCATGATGATCTTTTTACATAATTATCACAAGAAAACACCCACGTTGTGTCCGTACTTCTCCACATGCAAATATTGACCCCATTCGACCTCCTGACGCCACTAGATGCCATCTGACCCACCTGCTTACCTCATGTCGTCGGCCCGCGGATAGCTTCCTCGAGAATTTTTACGCGCTACCAAATCCTCATTATTGTAGAAAAAACACACTGGTACTGGCAATAATGAAAATCGATGCACTATGTACACCCTGTCCTACCTGTACACATGTGGACCCCACGTAACCACCTGGCTCTGGAAAATTGACTATCCTTTATTCGATGGACCATGAATGTGTATATACATATCCGGAATCCCTTGCTCCGAAAAACTCCTAAGAACATCAAACAAACTCGTAACCACTTTTCTAAGCGATTTTTCTAGGTCCATAATCACTCCAAAGTGCACCTACTATGTATAGAATGACACCTCATGGGGTATACTATGACTAAGGCCACTTTTGGCCATGCTACATATGTCATATGCCACTTAGGATGCGTAGTAGATAGGAGGTATTTTTTATAGGTGTTAGTAGCAAGCTAACGCAAACACCATTTTTTGGAGTTTTCTTTGTAAAACATTTATTATTTTGATAAATCGGGAATATTGTAACTTCTATTTTCTCTGATAAACCTTGTAATTAATGAGCCGGGGCTACAAGCTTCTAGATTGTATCAGCAATTCAATTCCCAACTTTGGTAGAACTCCAAATTATTAGTTTTGACCACCCAAAAACTTTGGCTAAGGTATAAAATCCAATTTTTGTAAGTTTTTTATAAGTTTTTGGATAAGAAATACATAGCGTGATCTAACGTCGCTCACTTCTCTCCTTCTCATGCTTCCTACTCCCTCTCCGGTTGTCACATTGCGAATGCGTTTGTTGTTGCATTGCAACTGCAAGTAAGAGCTCTACTCATTGATGTAAGCCATTCACAGTATTTCGTATCTTTTGGCGTCGCCGACCTGTGGCCGCGAATTTCATCTTAACTAATAATTTACACGTTCAAATCAAAAACTAAGCATAGACGGGGTATTGGGGCATCATTGCTAAGCATTTAGATGCATTCTGGGTCGAAAACGACTAGGTCAAAAATCTACTACTGTTAATAATCACGATTTTGGAACTTGACCTAAAGTGGGATTTGAGACCATAGGCATGTGTGCTTAGATCTTATAAACTTGTCCTATAAGTTTCGTTATGTTTGGATGTCATTTGATGTTGTAACGGATGTGATTTGCTTGCCGATGAGCGATTGGCTTTTGGTGATTTCAGTCACTTGAGTGTAGCTTTAGCTAGATGTGAGTTGTAGTTGTTTTCCAAGAGATTGACAACCTCTTGTAGCCTCTATGCACTAGTCGAGTCAGCTTCGTCCCATGGTTTGACAAATTAATTGTGGTTCTCGCTAATACTACAATAAGATAGGATGGTGAGGTTAAACATGCGTCCCACATTTGGCGTCGCTGCCGGGGATCGAAGAGACCTAAAATAGGGAAAAACACGAGTGTCTTGTGTAATTGTCCTTTAACTTCCTCTAGGTTTGCCTAGAGTTCAAAACTTTCTTTTAGAAACCGTATAGCTTAAGATTGTCGTCTTTTGCTGTGTAGAGGTAGCTTGGAAGTAATCGTACTTGCTGAGTACCTTTAGGACTGTAGGATTGTAGATTTAGATTAGGATTTGGAGAATGATTGGTTGACGAAACAAGTATTAAGATCAAGACTCTGAAAAACATAAAAAACACAAGAACACAAGTGTTTGTGGACAGTTTCCACAACCCCATTGCATGAGAATCTAGGAGTAGGGTAAGTAGGATCCGAGGTGGATTTCAGAACATTGCTCTCTCTGAAAGATTCAAGTGTGAGTTGTTATTGGAAGTGCAGAATTTTAGGTTTACGGCTAGAAATAGCTTGAAAAGACTCAAATCCACTCAATCCGACTGGAAAGTAAGCCTAAGAGTTGTTTGAACCAGTGGGTAAGCTCAAAGACACTTCGAGGTAAATATTTCAAGAAGTTGACCAAAACTCAGATTATTTACTTTTTCTTGATATTTTAGCCCAAATTAAGTTTTGACTTGATTTATAAGCTTAAAAACATCATAAAAAGAATGTCTTTGAGAAAATTGCAAAAAAGTACTCATTTCAAGCCTAAAGTTAATAATCGTGATTATTAACTTTCTGCTCTAAATTGGCCAAGGTTCATACCATTGAGTCATTGCATGTGTACAAACAACTTTTGTAAAGGTCCAAAAGATTTGGATCACTAAACTAGCAAAAAACAGGATAAAAACTAAAAATTTGACTTTTTGAATCTTGAGAATAAATTTGGGAAACATTTGTCCAAACTTGTTGAAATTTGATTCATAGGCTTATGTTGATGTGATAAACATGTGTATATGATCAGTTGACCAAAAATTTTCATAAATTTGTCAGAAGTAAATAATCGAAATTATTTACATCTACCCTATTTTTCCACTTTTTTTACCAAGTCTGCATACCACTAGCACCATATTGTAATAAGCCCATAAACCAAATTTGGTAAGATTTGGACCACTAGAGTGAAATTGGTGACTAAAATTACAAAGTTAGTCTGCAGCAGACAGATAATTGATGACCATTTGACCAAAAATTGTCCAAACTAGATGGAAATTGGCTAGTAACCTTAAGTTAAGGTGCTTAACAGATCTGTATCAAAATTGGGGTAAAAATTTGCAAAAATTTGTCAGAAGTAAATAATCGTGATTATTTACATCTGCTTCAAAACTTGATGATTTTGCAAATTTGAGTATACCACAAGGTCAAGCACCTCAAGTAGACCTCACAAATCAATTTTGGTGAAGTTTGGGTCCCAAAAGTGAGAATTAAGCCAGATTCTCGAAATCAGAGTCTGCGGACACCAAACAATTGAAACTTGATCAGAATTTGTCCAAACTTGTTGAATTTTTTCTAGAGACTCTAACATGTTGTATACTTGCCAAACCTATCAAAAAAGTGCAAAAATTTGACAAAAGTAAATAATCGTGGGATTATTTACTTCTGCTATCCAGAGACATCATTTTGGACTTTTGAACTCATACAGTGATAGACCAAAATAAAATAAGGCCACAGGGCAATTGTAAGGTCTCTGACCCGATCACAAGAGCACCCTTGTACCACGAAATGAATACAATGAAATAAGTTACTATTTTTAATAGTTTTTCAGATTCTGTCAGTGCCATGATGTTTAGAATGTTATAAAGCTTCGAAATGTGAATTAAAATAATTTTTGTGAAAAATTTCTAAAAATAGTAAGTTTTTGGTCACCCGACCCGCCCAGTCTCAACCGTCTCGAAAATCTGCACCCGTACCTCGAATTTGGAAAAAATGCATTTTCGGACCCCGGGGGGGTTGCTAAATATGGCAGGTACTCAGACCCGTACTTCTTAGTTAGAGCTTAGTATAGCAATTTACGCCATCAAAATCCGACTCGTATGGGCCGTTTTAGCCTAAAACCAATTTTTCACAAAATTGTTCGGGAGGCACCGGGGGCCCGAGGCTGTGTTGGAACAGGTCCCAGCCCACTCCAGACCTACTTTAGCAGCTAGGGGGCGCCCTCTTGCTTTGTGGGAGTCTTGGGGAAGCTGCCAAGCCTGCTACTCAGTGTGAGAGTCAGTTTACTAAGCCAACTGGACACTTGGTGGGTAGGCAACTGGACTTGCCATGCAAGGACTGAGTGCTCACCCAGATGCATTTAGCAACACAAATCGATTTTCAGCCTGTAGGAGCCTATTTAAAGGCCTACACACACACACACATACATTGCATACTCACACACCTACACCCTGGGAAGGTGCTGCCGGCACACACACAGCTTTTGAAGGAGAAGCAAGGAGAGAGGTGTTGCCGAAATTCCCATCTTGAGGGTTCATTGCATCAAAAATTTAAGAGGATTCTCAGCCCCTAATCACGGTAATTATGGTTTAATTACTGCTCTTCTTAATCTCATCATTACCCACTCATAATTCTTGTCTACTATGCCTACTTTTAGCTATAATTCTCTATAGCTGCTCTCTAAGTTTTCATAGCTATACTTCATTACATAATTATCATTCATTTAGTTAATTTATTCATCCATTCATCATCCTTAATCAAGGATTAATGCATGATTAGGAAAGATTCTCTCTCTAGGCGGTATAGTCAATAAATTGTCAGCTGATAATAGTGTAGATTTGTGAGAATTCAATCTTTCACTACTCAATAGAGTTGTAATTAAATTATACTTAATCTTCTCCCACATTTAGATGCGACTAAGGCTGAAAATTAATCCTCCATTAGTCCAATAAGAAGAAGGTTTTTCCATCACACATACCTGCGATCACTCTGCACCTTTATATTGCTCTAGGAAAATGAATGAGCTTGCTTACTTCATATCTTTCGTGAATCAATTAGAAAAACTCTGAATTTCTTAATCATCTAAGCCAAGTAATTAACCTTAGAGTCGTTTCCCATAGGGTGGATACAGAATTACCCTTAAAAATTGCTAGGGCAAAAAGGGAAAAATCTAACCTCGTGCATAAGGAGGAGTCTTTAATAAATCTAATCTGCCGATTGGTTTGTCATGTTACTCTCGGACCTTAGTTCTTTTTTTTTCAAGTCTATCATTTAAGTAGTGATAAAAATGGCCCCGGTTAAGAGAACTCGCTTCAATGGAGCCCACGACCGCGAGGCGGAAACAAGCAATGTCAACGGAAAAGGAAAGGCTCCCATGGAATACCGGCCATCTCACGGGCTATTGACAAAGAAATGGAAGAGGTAGGTCCCAATTTCTATTCAATTTGTTTAATTAACATTGCATACGATTAGTTAGGAATGAACATATCCCCGAACATGTTGGAGAAATCCGACAGAAACCTTGGCATTGAATGCATAGTACATTTAAGTATAAAGTAGGAAAGAAATGATTGATGGGTATGCTGTTTGCAAGAGGAAAGAATGTTTGCTAGGAAAAGTTTAGCTCGACATGTTCATTTTATTTTCAATGTTGAATCAGTCCTGACCCCCCTACTGATCACAGGGGGCAGAGTTCCTTGTTAGGGCTCATGAATCCACGACTTTCTTTCTATGCGGTGGATACCCACGACTTGCTTTCTATGCGGTGGGAACCCACGTCTTGCTTTCTATGCGGTGGGAGTGTCCATGACGTGCTTTCTATGCGGTGGACATACCTAGTTGTATGGGCAGCTAGGCGACAACGGGAGGAGTGAACTCTCGCTGGAGGGGGGATGTTGTATCTCCAGAGCATTGGAACTTTTATGAATAAGTTTGAGTAGAATTTTTACTAGAATTCTGTCTTGGTGTTGTTTGCAATACTGGTTGAAGGGCTGTTTTAACGGACTATGTGATTCAGAATTAAACAAGGAATATCTATGTTGAACAACCTTTGTGGTAGTAATTAGGTCACACGAGGAAGTGTGAGTGTGGGGGTGGAAAGTGGGGGCTTGGCTCGGGTTGCCAATGCCTACGAGATGGGTGGTCCCGATTGGTCGGGAACTCTCTGTCCCCATAGTGCTTACTCGATATTGGTATTACTCATTGCCCCTAGAGCGGCGAATCCTCGAGAGTACGTGCCTCTGAAACATGGGGAAAAAGGCACTCGGGGTTTCTCTCCTCTTGGAAGGTGGGTCTTAGGATCGCTAGATAGTTAAGTACGCTTCCCCTACGAGGTGGAGCTAGATCTCGTTGCTAGTAGGCTCGAACTCGACTCACTTTGTGATGAGAGGTCGTCCGCTAGTTGAACCCTGAACCATTTTGTTTACTTCCGCTATAGATCTAGTGGCCACCAGGTTTACCATCAGATCCGTTGTTTGATATGACGGGGTGGGGACTTCACACCTGGTATCAGAGCCTAGGTTAGGCTGGGAAAATAAAGTCGTATTGTTTGAACATTTAAAAGGAACTGAAAGTATATAGGTAGTTGATCCAAATTCCTTGCATTGGTGTTGCAGGAAGATCCTGTGCTAGAATACCAGAAGTTCCAAGTGTTTGAGCTTATTTATGAGCAAGCTCGAAGATCCCCTGTTTACGAGTTCAGGCGAGATGTCATGGAGATATTGTTGAAGGCTTATACGCCACACTCCACTCGCATTGACAAAGGATGGGAACTTGATTGGACATTTCCAGGAGGGGTTTACTACATCAATGCTCGGAAGCTAGGGTGCCTGGCTACCAACTTGAAGAAGATACGTTGGGGAGAAGAGTTGAGAGTGATAGAGATATTCTACTTGGTGCCCACACGATTAGACCAGACTGTTTCGGGCAAATCCAACCAAACCATCAACGATTGGCTCTTGGAGAAGGTCACCAATGTGATTCCAGCAAACCGAGTCAAGACCTTTGGATTACTGAAAGCGGAACTCCGGCCCGATATCTTAGTTTATTATCCCCTCAAGAATGTGTATAAGAACTATTACACGAATGAAGTAGTGCATCATGTCAATACCATTTCCTAGCGTATGTTATACGCAATCCATAAAGCCATGTAATAAGCAGTCATCAGTCATTCTAAACCTTGAGGAGTTTCGATTGTGATAAATTTCCATCAATAAAGTGATTTTTGTCTCTGAATCTCTGTCTCTTGATAAAGTGGAATTTTGAATTTTATTAAAGTTTCGTGTCTATCTTGAAATCCAAGTAATGGTATCAAGAATTTCGTATAACCCATGTAGGTACCGCCTGTTGCTCTGTACTCGGCAGCGCAAGAGAAGAAGCTTCTCCTCAAACAAGCCCAACCTCCGATCTTTAAGGGCGAGGGGGCAAATGTGGAGAGAGATGCGGAAGTATGGATGGAAGCCATGGACGATTACTTTGAAGCTGCGGGAACCCAACCCGTAAATCAGACCATGCTTGCGATGTTCCGCTTGACTAGCGATTCCAAGATATGGTGGAAGCAACATTGCAGAGACCTGGACATTAAAGGATCTTCTCAATCTTGGGAAGACATCAAGGCTACGATAATGGGGCGTTATTTACCACCTGCCTATAGGACCTTAAGAATGAATGAATTCTTTTCAATTCGGCAGCTGAATTCAACTGTCGAAGAATACTATGCAAAGTTTGTCACTCTTCGGAGATATGCTCCTAAGATGACCTTGGAACAACAGGTGGCAAGGTTCTGTCAAGGACTAATCGATCCCTTGAACACTCGGCTAGAGGCTCTCAGGCCGTCAACACTACAGGATGCCTTGTTGAGGGCTAAACCTCTAGCTCTCGAAGTACAAAAGGCTAATCAAAATAGGAGGAATCATTGGGCAAAGAGGGCAAGGAACACTGCTTGGGACAACAGACCAGCCAACCAAACCTATAACCATCGCTCTATTGTGGCTACCACCACAACCATGGAGTTCCCTGATGTTCGATGCTATGGTTGCGGCGAGCATGGACACTACAGATCCAATTGCCCCAGGAACATTCATGCAACCAACGCCAATGCCATACCCTTGAATACCCGTGGGCATGGCCAAGCTAATGGAAGAGGAGGACGCGGAACAATGAACAGAGGGCGAGGGCGTGGAGCTATCACCAGAGTGAATGCCGCAGTAGTACAACCAACTGTGGGTGATGAAACAGTGGAGAGAGCAACCCTACATGCTGCAATTGACAATCCCAATGGTTGCGAGCAATGCGCAATCATTCATATGCCAGGATCTCTCAGAGGTGAACAAGTTAACTTCCTTATAGATTGTGGCAGTACTCTTTCATTTCTTTCACCCAGATGCATGAGAAAACTTAAGCTAGATAAGTATCCATCAAGCAAGCTAGTTGTCGAGTTAGCAAACGGCAAGGAGGTAGTATCTCAACACTCTGTAGGCAAAATTGACTTTGATTTAGGGGGACACCCAACTTTTGCCCAATTTCAAAACCTACCCTTAGGATTCTTTGATGGGATACTAGGGATGGACTGGTTAAAGCAAAATAAGGCCCATATCCATTATGCACAAGGAAACTTTACATTTACAGATAACTTGGGTAATGAAGCCTTAATTCAGGGGGAAAATGGGAGACCTAGGGCTATTCTAGTTAAGTCCAGCAGACTCTTGAAGGGACTAAGGAAGGGTCAGCAAATATATGCAGTTAAACTCAATAAGGTGGACCAATCAGATACCTCACTTTGACCAAACTGGTTGAGGGAGTATGATGACGTATTCCCTGAAGACCTTACGAATCTTCCACCACACAGAGAGGTAGATCATGAGATTGAGACTATCCCTGGGTGTGAACCTATCTCAAAAAGACCTTATAAAATGTCACTTCCGGAGGCCATCGAACTCAAAGAACAACTTAGGCAACTCATTGAGCAAGGATTCATTCGACTCAGTACTTCTCCTTGGGGTGATCCAGTTCGTTTTACGAAGAAGAAGGATGGGACCTTAAGGCTATGCATAGACTACCGTGGGCTAAATCAGGTAACTGTCAAAAACAAGTATCCAATTCCAAGGATCGACGAACTCTTGGACAAGCTCCACGGCGCCAAAATATTTACAAAGATTGATCTAAGGTCAGGATATTACCAAATCAGGATCAAGGAATCAGATATTCCAAAGACAGCTTTCAACACCAGGTATGGACACTACGAATTCACAGTAATGTCTTTTGGTCTAACAAATGCTCCTGCAAGCTTCAATCGACTCATGCAGGATATTTTCAAACCTTACCTGGACGACTTTGTCTTGGTTTTCTTTGATGACATTCTAGTCTATTCTAAGAATGAAACAGATCACAAGGAACATGTTCGCAAAGTACTTGATCTCCTTCGAGAACACCAGCTTTACGCTAAAGAGAGCAAGTGCACTTTTTGCTCACCAAAGGTCAACTAACTTGGATTTGTCATTTCGGCTGAAGGGATTTCAGTGGACCCAAAAAAAGTCAAGGACATCATTGACTGGCCTCAACCATCCACTGTCAGCGAAGTAAGGAGATTTCTTGGAATAACGGGATGGTACAGGATTTTTGTCAAGGATTATGCACGTATTGCTGCACCTTTGACGGAACTCCTGAAGAAAGGAATGAGGATCGATTGGAAGACCGAGCACGAGTCTAGTTTTGCTAAGCTAAAATAATTCTTGGTCTCAGCTCCTATTTTAAAGCTTCCAGACTTCAGTAAAGAATTTGAAGTAGCGACAGATGCTAGTAGGTTTGCTCTAGGCGGAGTTCTTACTCAAGAAGGAAGACCGGTGGCGTATACTTCGCGAAAGCTGAGGGATCACGAGAAGAATTATCCCACTCATGATCTGGAACTTTTAGCAGTTATATATGCACTGAAGTTATGGAGACATTATCTTCTTGGACGCAAGTTTCAGTTGGTTACAGACCACAAGAGTTTAAAGTGGATTTTTACTCAACCCATTCTCAATATGCGACAACGGCGATGGATAGAGCTATTACAGGAATATAACCTTGACATAAAGTATAGACCAGGGAAGGAAAACACAGTTGCAGATGGTCTTAGCCGAAAATCGTTTCTCGGAGCTATCTCTATTCCAAATAACCTTATCTAGGATAGAATCAAAGAAGCATCCCTCGAAGATCCAGAGTACCAATGTATGGCTTCATTAGTCCAGCAGAATAAGATGCCTGAAGCTAAAGATTACTCTCTTATGGGAGGATGTCTTTACTACAGACATAGACTCTGTGTACCCAGAGACCCAGCTTTAAAGAAGGCCATTCTATATGAAGCACACGATAGCCCTACATCCGCACACCCAGGCTATGCTAAAACTCTTCACGCCGTCAGAAGGAGTTATTTCTGGTCTGGAATGAAAGGAGACATACTTCGCTATGTGAGGCAATGTCTTTCTTGTCAACGGATAAAGGCCGAAAGGATCAAATTACCAGGGCAACTTCAACCTCTTGACATACCCCAGATGAAGTGGGAATGCATCAGTATGGATTTTGTTACAGGGTTACCTTCTACAAGAGGTTATGATTCTGTTTTCGTGGTTGTTGACATGCTCACAAAAGTGGCTCATCTAATACCCGTAAAGACAACCTTTATTGCTTCAAATATTAATCGGGTATTCATCAAGGAGATTTTCAGGCTACATGGTCTACCCAAGCGTATTGTCAGTGATAGAGATGCCAAGTTTACATCAAAATTTTGGACTTCTCTTTTCCAATCTATTGGGTCACAATTAGCTTTCAGTTAAGCATACCATCCACAAACAGATGGGCAAACTAAAAGAGTTAATCAAGTCATTGAGGACATTCTCAGAGCCTATTGTTCGCAAGAACCAAAGAAGTGGTTACAATATCTACCTTTGGTAGAATATGCTTATAACTCTTCCGAACACAGAAGCATTGGAATGTCAACTTTCAAAGCTCTTTATGGACAGGACTATTTAGCACCACTGAACTTTTCAGATCCAACCATCAGAGTAGAAGCCTCTAGAAAGATGTTAGAAGATATGGAAGCACAGACTAGAGCCATTCGCCAAGACATTTAGGCAGCTCAAGATAGGCAGAAGCACTATACGGATAAGAACCGCACAGATAGAACTTTCAAGGAAGGAGATAAGGTTTTTCTCCGAGTCCGACCTAAGAAAAGCAATTTATCGCTAGGCAGATACAAGAAGCTAAGCCCAAGGTATTGTGGAGATCGTTAAGGTTGTAAGTGACCAGGCCTACAAGCTAAAGTTACCTGCAAACTTGAAGGTTCATGATGTATTCCATGTCAGCTTACTCAAACCCTATATTCCCAATCCTGATCAATTCTTGGACTCAGATCAGATAGTCATGCCAGCACAAGGAGTTCTCGAGCTCCAACCTGACTATGTACTTGAAACAAGGGAAAGAAAGTTACGCAACAGAACTATCACGGAGCATCTAGTAAAATGGAAGGATTACCCTGAAGAAGATGCAACTTGGGAGGACGAATCGACACTCTTAAAAGATTACCCAAACTCATTCTTGAGATGAGAACATCTCAAATTTTTCACGTTGGGGAGGTTGTAAGGTCTCTGACCCGATCACAATTAGAGCACCCTTGTACCACGAAATGAATACAATGGAATAAGTTACTATTTTTAGCAGTTTTCCAGATTCTGTCAGTGCCATGATGTTTAGAATGTTATAAAGCTTCAAAATGTGAATTAAAATAATTTTTGTAAAAAAGTTCTAAAAATAGTAAGTTTTTGGTCACCCGACCCGCCCAGTCTCAACCGTCTCGAAAATCTGCACCCCTACCCCGAATTTGAAAAAAATGCATTTTCGGACCCCGGGGGGGCTGCTAAATATGGCAGGTACTCAGACCCGTACTTCTTAGTTAGAGCTTAGTATAGCAATTTACGCCATCAAAATCCGACTCGTATGAGCCGTTTTAGCCTAAAACCCATTTTTCACAAAATTGTCCGGGAGGCACCAGGGGCCCGAGGCTGTGTGGGAACAGGTCCCAGCCCACTCCAGACCTACTTTAGCAGCTAGGGGGCGCCCTCTTGCTTTGTGGGAGTCTTGGGGAAGCTGCCAAGCCTGCAACTCAGTGTGAGAGTCAGTTTACTGAGCCAACTGGACACTTGGTGGGTAGGCAACTGGACTTGCCATGCAAGGACTGAGTGCTCACCCAGATGCATTTAGCAACACAAATCGATTTTCAGCCTGTAGGAGCCTATTTAAAGGCCTACACACACACACACAGACATATATGCTCACACACATACATTGCATACTCACACACCTACACACTAGGAAGGTGCTGCCGGCACACACACAGCTTTTGAAGGAAAAGCAAGGAGGGAGGTGCTGCCGAAATTCCCATCTTTAGGGTTCATTGCATCAGAAATTTAAGAGGATTCTCAGCCCCTAATCACGGTAATTATGGTTTAATTACTGCTCTTCTTAATCTCATCATTACCCACTCATAATTCTTGTCTACTATGCCTACTTTTAGCTATAATTCTCTATAGCTGCTCTCTAAGTTTTCATAGCTATACTTCATTACATAATTATCATTCATTTAGTTAATTTATTCAGCCATTCATCATCCTTAATCAAGGATTAATGCATGATTAGGAAAGATTCTCTCTCTAGGCGGTATAGTCAATAAATTGTCAGCTGATAATAGTGTAGATTTGTGAGAATTCAATCTTTCACTACTCAATAGAGTTGTAATTAAATTATACTTAATCTTCTCCCACATTTAGATGCGACTAAGGCTGAAAATTAATCCTCCATTAGTCCAATAAGAAGAAGGTTTTTCCATCACACATACCTGCGATCACTCTGCACCTTCATATTGCTCTAGGAAAATGAATGAGCTTGCTTACTTCATATCTTTCGTGAATCAATTAGAAAAACTCTGAATTTCTTAATCATCTAAGCCAAGTAATTAACCTTAGAGTCGTTTCCCATAGGGTGGATACAGAATTACCCTTAAAAATTGCTAGGGCAAAAAGGGAAAAATCTAACCTCGTGCATAAGGAGGAGTCTTTAATAAATCTAATCTGCCGATTGGTTTGTCATGTTACTCTCGGACCTTAGTTCTTTTTTTTCCAAGTCTATCATTTAAGTAGTGATAAAAATGGCCCCGGTTAAGAGAACTCGCTTCAATGGAGCCCACGACCGCGAGGCGGAAACAAGCAATGTCAACGGAAAAGGAAAGGCTCCCATGGAATACCGGCCATCTCACGGGCTATTGACAAAGAAATGGAAGAGGTAGGTCCCAATTTCTATTCAATTTGTTTAATTAACATTGCATACGATTAGTTAGGAATGAACATATCCCCGAACATGTTGGAGAAATCCGACAGAAACCTCGGCATTGAATGCATAGTACATTTAAGTATAAAGTAGGAAAGAAATGATTGATGGGTATGCTGTTTGCAAGAGGAAAGAATGCTTGCTAGGAAAAGTTTAGCTCGACATGTTCATTTTATTTTCAATGTTGAATCAGTCCTGACCCCCCTACTGATCACAGGGGGCAGAGTTCCTTGTTAGAGCTCATGAATCCACGACTTTCTTTCTATGCGGTGGATACCCACGACTTGCTTTCTATGCGGTGGGAACCCACGTCTTGCTTTCTATGCGGTGGGAGTGTCCATGACGTGCTTTCTATGCGGTGGACATACCTAGTTGTATGGGCAGCTAGGCGACAACGGGAGGAGTGAACTCTCGCTGGAGGGGGGATGTTGTATCTCCAGAGCATTGGAACTTTTATGAATAAGTTTGAGTAGAATTTTTACTAGAATTCTGTCTTGGTGTTGTTTGCAATACTGGTTGAAGGGCTGTTTTAACGGACCATGTGATTCAGAATTAAACAAGGAATATCTATGTTGAACAACCTTTGTGGTAGTAATTAGGTCACACGAGGAAGTGTGAGTGTGGGGGTGGAAAGTGGGGGCTTGGCTCGGGTTGCCAATGCCTACGAGATGGGTGGTCCCGATTGGTCGGGAACTCTCTGTCCCCATAGTGCTTACTCGATATTGGTATTACTCATTGCCCCTAGAGCGGCGAATCCTCGAGAGTACGTGCCTCTGAAACATGGGGAAAAAGGCACTCGGGGTTTCTCTCCTCTTGGAAGGTGGGTCTTAGGATCACTAGATAGTTAAGTACGCTTCCCCTGCGAGGTGGAGCTAGATCTCGTTGCTAGTAGGCTCGAACTCGACTCACTTTGTGATGAGAGGTCGTCCGCTAGTTGAACCTTGAACCATTTTGTTTACTTCCGCTATAGATCTAGTGGCCACCAGGTTTACCATCAGATCCGTTGTTTGATACGACGGGGTGGGGACCTCACAACAATTTTGGGTTCAATCGGATCAAAATTGGTATAAATATACTCAGTTTACAGGTTGCAATTTAGACCTTTGATTTTGCTAAAGTCGAATCTGAAAGTCAAATTTTGGCTCCCGTAGCATGATTTAAAGTGATACAGAGAGACCAATCACCAAAGTTCTTAAGAGCTCTACTGTCTTTATAGAAGAATATCTAACTTGATTAATTTTGTACAGGAATCAGGTTGCAGACCAGGAATCAATGGCTTGGCAGAAAGTTGCAATTGAATCGAGTGGAAATTGACGACAATTCAATCCAAAGGTGAGTACTCTATCCAGGGCTTCATAAGTCTATATGAACCTTAGATGTAGTCGTGTACTAGGAAATCAGGGCATACTCGGAGAAACCTCCAGTAGAGTATCTACCGAAGAAAGCATGAATCAAGGAAATTCCTTGGACACAATTCCTGAAGAAGTCTCAAACACTTTTTCATATTCAACATCCGAAATGTCTTCTTACTCGACTCACTCAAAAACCGGAACGACAGTGCGCTATAAGCATATACTATCTTTTTACAAGACTAACCGTCATGGAGCCCAGGTTTATTTGGACCCTAACGACGAGTATGCTATTTGCATTGATGACCATGGTATTGAGTTCGAAGAAGAGGTTAGAGCAAACAAACAAGGAAAAATGTACATGGATCGAAACAGAACTCAGTATTAATTACAGGTCGAAAACCCTGATATGATAGAAAAATGGGGGTTAGAAGTAAACACTATAATCCCAGATATGTTAGCAAAAGAAGGACCACCAACTTTGGAATTCGAGGGATACGATCAAGTAGAGTTGAAGCCTTTGAAATGGCGTAGTATGGATAATCCTAGGATCGAGGTCTATTGCTGGGAAGATAGAAACATAAAAGATCTTTTGTGGACTTCTCATGCCAAACTAGGACAATTAACGGCGATGAAGATCATCTATATCTTCAAGATCAAAGATAAGGGATCAACAGACCTACCAACCTCCTGTTTAGGGATTGTTATGATGACTCCTCGGGAGGTAGAACAAACCAAATACCAAGGGTATTCCATACGGGATTGGATATTGGGGCAAGGACCAAAAACAATTCCAAGGGATGAACACCGTGAGAGATTATCTGAGAGTAATGTGAAGAAACCAGAAACCACCTCATCACGTAGAAAACTGGGTGACACTAAGGCCAGTCCAGGGCTACATGAGTCACTATTTCCAACAGACTGGTTTGAAGGACTCGGAACGGGACCAACTCCTAGAAGACCTGGAGTTGAACCAAATAGACGTGTCAGACCATCTAATTTTCAAAAATGGATCAGAAAATACAGTGGATCAGGGGATCCATATGACCACTTAGCAAGCTTTAAGCAAGTGCTAAGAGCAGAGCGTATATTCGATTTCCATACTCAATTCGAGGGGTTTGGAATGACATTAGAAGGAAAAGCTTTGACATGGTTCCAAAACATTCCACCAAGGTCAATCATGGACTTGAACACATTAGCTCAAGGATTTGTAGCTGCTTGTTCCAAAACGGGGATTAAACATAATACGGTAGCTCAAATCTACAGGTTTAAACAGAAACATGGTGAGTCTGTTAGGGATTGTGCAACTCGAATGAAACAATACATTGCCAGATGCCCAGAGATGGAGATACCTGCAGAAGAACAACTTGTATCTTTGTTTCTGGGGGAACTGATAAACAAAGAACTTCATGCTACACTCTATAGTAAAAAGAATACAAGCCTAGAAGCGTGTGTGTCTGGTGCTATTGACCTAGGAGACATTGTGAGATCTTCAATGAAGAAGATGTCCCTAAGAGTAACCAAAGTGAGAAGACAGCATCCGTTAAACCAGCACAAGTGGGAACGGCTGCTATGAACCATTCTCAGCCATAGAAGATATGCTAAAAAGGATGAACGACATGATGAACAAAAAGTACCTATGAGAGGACCAGGACAAGGGATACCTCCACAAGGACAACCAATTAGGCCACAAAAATGGTGTGCAATGAGAGAAAAATGGACCAACCATGAGACCCACAAGTGCTACTACAGACCAAAGTATAATGGGAATATTCAGTACATGCCCATGAGGCCACAAGGACAATCCATACACAGATATCAGCCTAATATGGCCCAAGCTCAAAGAACACCAATGGGTATGGAAAGACCTCAACCTGTGTTGGGACAACAACCTCCGTATCCAAGACATAATGCAGTTCCTGTAAAGTACATGCACTCGAAAGGAGTCATAGATGAACAAGCATTAGTGCTTGTTACACCCTATGCAGAGCCTAGTCCATCTACAATAATGGTAGAAGGAGATTGGTATAGTCCACATCCACCACCAATGGAAGAAACCATGACTTATGCTCCACCAGATCTCACAACAATGTATTATGTAGCTAATCAAGGTGTCATACCTCCCATGGGAAGACCCATGATGAAGCCTAGAACAGGAAACTGTCATAACTGTGGTGCTGATGACCATTGGAAGAACGAATGTCCAGAGCCTGACAAAAACCTCAAACCAATTAAGGCCTATTGCATACAATGTTGCAAAAAGGGAGGACACTTTCCAAAAGATTGTCCTAAGAATCCTTTGAACAAGGGAAAAACTGTCTTAAACGTAGTCCAAGTGATGCCTAGTAGCTCATTAGAGAGTGAACCGATTGTTCCAATCAAGGTAATCTCTAGAGCCCACGAAAAGAAAAAGAAACACAACTTCTCTGATGATTCAAAGAACACGAAAGTTTCTTCTAAAAGAATCAAAAGGAGCAGAAGCAAAAGATATGAGATGAAAAAACAAAAACAATGAGTTGAAAACGAAGAGAAAGCAAAAATACTAGCCCATGACAAGTTGAAAGAAACTGGCAGTGAATTCAAGGAAATGTTGAGCCAGCAGAGGAAGTGTTGAGCCAGCAGAGGATCACACCCACATTTTTGCTCACACCCATCATTTTGTAACCATTGATTGTAATAAATGTCTTTCCGACATTAATTTTGATTTGAGCCATTCATTAAGTAACGGGACTCAATTGAGTTTCCAGCTTGTAATCCCGAAGTAATTTCACCTGTTGATGTAAATAATTAGAGATGTTCTCACCTCCAAGGCTGAGGTATATAAGCCAAAGTTTTGTAACCTAAAGGAGATTCAATGATTAATCAAAGTGAGTTTTTGAGCGCCGTGACTCTGTCTAAGAGAGAGAGAGAGAGAGAGAGTCTTATCTTCTTGCTACGCGAGCTACGGGGACGCCATTGAAGAAGCGACACCGCCATTGTGTTAGCAACGGTGAGAGCTACGCACAGATACCAAGAGTACGCGCTATCGGCTTCTATGTGTGGTAAGTTCCTATGAGCTGCGGTGTGAGTTTTCTTCCAACTCGTGTGTCGGAATAGAGCGTGCAGCATATCTATAGAACCACAACGAGTAGAGCTACGCATTAGTACCATCGGGGTCAAGTTTCGGTCACCTGTATTTTTCGGCCTGTCTTCATACGCGTTTGCCGCACGGAGTGGTTATAGGTTGATTTTGCAGTTCAAGTCTTTAGGGAGTTGTTCTTACCTAGTGTATAGACTTCCCCTTGAGTTTGAGATCGATTCAATGATTTTAGATCCTGTTTCGTATAGCATTCGTTCGTAGTACGGATTTCAGTCACTTGCGGATTTTAGAACTTAGATTTGATTTCCTTAGTAGTGATTGTCATTAGAAGGTCGAGTAGGTGATTTGACACCCACCTAGTTGTTTCCATGCGCCTGCAGGTCAAGCTCCGTCCTCGTTTGACAAATTCTGTTGTTGGTTGAGTTCTCGCTATTTAGCTTCCGCTAGCGGCGTAACCGCCTTAACATTTGGCGCCGCTGCCGGGGACGAGAGCCCTAAGTAGGTGACCTTAGACTAATCCTATGAGGTGAGTCGTATAAACTACTTTGTATCCTTTAGTTAGAAAAGATCTAGGAGTGGTGGACTCCGAAGGTCTCGAGAGATACTAGGAAGTGGGGTATTCCTGGGTCTTCCGTGTTGACAATATTTTTAGTTTAGCTTAGATTAGATTGTTTTTGATGGTGTTTAAGTGGTTGTTGACATAAAAAGCATTTGCTACTCCTTGTGTGGTAGTAAATCTCTTTATATTTTCAATTGCAAAAAATCCATTTTATGATTAGAAGTAGCTTAGGTAGGGCCTGATTTGATCCTGATCTAGAGCTATCAATTGGTGTTCTATTTGCTTGATGTGTTTGATTGCATGTTAGATCACTGAAAAAGTCGCTTTGGTAGTGAAATATGCAATAAACAAAGTTCAAAAAAAAAAATTGTGTAACTGATTGTTGCTGAGCACTTAAAAGAGCTATTGGAAGAGTTCTGTGTTGAAAAACTGGAAATCTGCAACTTTAGACATCATACGCGTATGATGTCTTAGGACCTAAACAGAGACTAAAATTGAAAATTTGACATTGCCAGAGTGTTTAGAAGGGGGGTTTTACCCTAAGATCAACTTAAAACAAGAGCATTAACACTCAAAGAAACCCAAAAAGACAAGTCGGAGTCCAAGAAACGCAAAGAATAGGAAATTTTGGATTCAGATCTTGTTTTTACATTCAAACCTGACAAAAACACTTGAAACTCAATTATAAACATTGGAGAAGGCTTAAAACCAAAAATAGTCAAAATCTGGGACAAAAGACATCATACGCGTATAATGTCTTTTGGCACATCCACTGCTTATTTTTGATATCTGACCTGACAAGATTGTTACAGGCACTGTAGGAAGCATAAATATCAAGTTTGGACCCAAATTGATGAAAAATACATCATACGCGTATGATGTCTTTGACCTAATTTTGGACATATTTTGATACTTTGCTAACACAGATCCATTGTAATAGTTGTCTAGAGGTTATATTTCAAGTTTCATCCCATTTGGATCACAATTGACCCAAAAAACAAGTCAAAAGCGGAAAATTGCCAAGAAAAGCCTAAATTAGCCATAACTTGCTCAAACAGAGTTCAAACTGAATTTTGTGAGTGAACAGAGCATAAAGGGGCCACTGAGAGTGAGCATAACCAAAATAGTCAAAATCGGTGAAAAAAGACATCATACGCGTATAATGTCTTTTTCAGCATAACTGCGACAAAATTCTCACTTGATGAAACAGAAGTTGTCCAACTGACAAGATTAAACAATTGACCAAGTATCAGTCAGTTTGGATCAATTCTGACCACAAAAACTTGGGGAAAACAAATTGCCGAGACGGAAAAGTTACAGTCCTTTAGGGGAATTGATGAATTTGAGATCGGGTAGGAATCTCCGGAATAATCAACCAAAACAAGGGGAACCAGCAAGTGTCATATCAACCGAGGGAAGTGTAAACCAAAGTTGGGTGCAACCATAAGAGCCGATCTTTGAAGGAAGTGTTTCTGATACTTCTTCGGAGAGGTCTTACGAGATTTTCACCGAACACTCGAACAGGAACAACAGAGAAAATATGGCAGCAGGATCATCAAACCCTTCCGCCACAATGAAGCTATTGTTCATAAAATATCAGTACGACAATGAGCAAGGTGCAAAGATCTACAAAGATGGAATGGACCGCTATTGTGTAAAGATAGAAGAAAGACCTAGTGAGTTCAAGGACTTAGTGCCTGTGAGCTATAGCGGAGATAGATATCTAGATGACGAGGGTACCATGTACTTGGTAGTCCTAAACCCTAACATTGTGGACAAGTGGGGATTGATGGGCACCAAAGCCAAAATAGATGAAGAACTCGAGGAGAAAGCACCAATAATGAACTTCCCTAATGCGAGGTTAAGAAGAGAGAATGAAACTACAAGGATCAACACTGATAACATCTATGTGGGGCTATACAAATATAATAATGGGGAGCAAGATCTCTATTATAGATGTGAAGAACCCTACATCGGAGAGTTGACAGACAAAAAAAGACTCTATGTCTTTACCTACACAGAGGGATCGGAAGTGAAAATTGCCGCTTACGATAAGTATGGCAGGCAATACTCAACAATGGGCAAGAAAGAATTAGAAGGATATACATACTTTGGGAGACCACTACATCAGTATTATGTTACTTCTAGCTCACATAGACCAGCACCAACAACTGGAGTGCAAAACTCAATGACAATAGGAGGACAAAGAACTCAAGTTGCTGACTCTTTCAGTCAACCTTGGGACTCGAAGCTCGGACCAATGGGATCATTACATTCCAGAGAGTCAATGGAGACGAATCGAGGTAGTGCAGTTCCAATCCCCACCTATACCACTCCAGGTCCAAGGTTTGAAGCGGAACCATCACATTTACCTCCTAGTAGTAGATTCAGGGCGGGGGAATCGACAAGGGTGACCCATGAAGTCCATGATGCTAGAGAAAGCTTTAGCCGGGACACAGGAGCAATGAGATTGGTAGCAGACCATAGACGTATGAGACCATCTCAAGTAGCAAGTGTATGCCAAAGAAGTATGGTGGTTCAGGAGATCCGTATGCACATGTGTCACTCTTTAAGCAAGTCTTAAGAGCTGAGCAGATAACAGATTTCCATACACAATACGAGGGATTTGGTCTTACTCTAGAAGGTACTGCATTGACATGGTTTCAACCAATGAACATAGGGGGATTCCATGACATTGACCATTTGCTAAGAGAGTTTGCTGAGGAATTCTCAAAACGAGGGATTAAGCACAATACGGTCTCACAAATATATGCTTTTAAACAGAGAGAACACGAAAAAGTGAAGGAAGCTTCACTTCGCTTCAAACAATACATTGAGAGATGTCCAGTACGTGAACGACCACAAGATGACAGACTATCTGTTCTCTTTATTGAGGGACTGAGGAACGACACTCTCAAGAAGGACTTGCACTTGAAAGCTTGTACAAGTTTCGAGCAAGTAACGAGAGAGGCATTGTACTTAGTGGATAACTGTACGGTTTATGGAGAGGTGTCAGCGGATACAGATTTTGCATCCAGTAGCTCCTCCTCCGTAGCGAGCGAGACTACCACTAAAAAGAATGTTCAAACAACAACCATGCCAAATGTAGAGCAAATGATAGAAGATGCTCTAAAAAGGATGGCACCATACCAAAAACCATTGCCAAAAATACTGAAATGGTGTGCTATTGAACAAAAATGGACAAATCATCCAACAGAGGAGTGTTATTACAACAAAGGGTATGTAAGGGAGCGCCAGTATGCACCTCCTGCTCAATTAGCACCACCTCAGATACATCCAGTACCTCGATACCCAACGGGAAATGTACCAGGACCTATGGGGATAGAAAGACCGCAACCGGTATTGGGACAACAACCACCTTTACCAGGAGCAAGACCAGTGGGCATTAGATATGCACCAACCTTAGAGAATCAGGAAGAACAAGCCTTAGTGCCTGTTCAAGCCTATTATGAAGAATCTGGTGCACACATGTCTCCAACTATGTATTACCCACCAGAAGAACCCAAACAACCAGAACCATGGGGCATGATTGGGAATGTTGGAATACCAACAATTACAAGTGCTTCTGATGAAGAGAGATACAATTTGGACGCAAGAACATTGATGTTCATAGCTCATGGAGGGTTAACAGGACAAAGACCATCCTATCCACAAAGGACGAATCAAATGGGACCAAGACCAGCACTAGGACCCTGTTACAAGTGTGGAGGTGACCATCTGATGAATGTTTGCCCACATACGGAAATCATTAGAATTAACGCTTATTGCACTGAGTGTGGGGTTACTCACTTCATTGAGGATTGTTCAAAGAATCCAAACAAAGTGCAAAAGACGACATTGAATATGTTAGAAACTATTCCTACCAGCAGTGGGTCTGAAAATGAAACTCTGATACCAACGCAAGTTGTTACTAGAGCTCAAGCTAAGAAAACCACTAGAGAACCTGAGAATGGAAAGTTAGCGACTGAAGTGGTTAGTCAAGGACCGCGGAGTCAGAAAAACACATGGAAAGCTAGAAAAGCACGCATGAAGTTGAGAAAAGAACGTGAAGACGCTATTCTAGCTGAGGAACTAAAGCAAACTAAAGCTAGATTAGAAAAACTTGAGAGTCAAAACGGGAAACGAGAGATGAGCCCGGAAAGAACGAAACAAAAGAGTATCAAAGAAACAACGAGCTTAAGCTCAGGGGGATCAGTGCTAGTCGACAAAGTACACGAACCATTGGACGCACTGATGAGAGCTTACGAAGCTAGGTTAAAGAACAACCAAACACAAGAACAGAGGTGGATGACATACCCAAACGCGGAATTGGAAAAGCAGAGACTTGAAATGTGCCAGAGAATGATCGAGACTGCACAAGCCTTATTAGAACCACCAAAAGAAACAATGAATTGTGGAAAGGAAAACCCAATTCAGCAAGAGACTATCGTTTCACGGGTAGCTGAAAAGACTCCCAGTGCACAAAAGCCTGAAAATACACAAAAGGATGACCGCATAGTATTGAACACAACCGATCAGGAGATAGAGAGTTTTCATCCAGTCATACAGAGGATTTACGGAAAAGATGAGGATTACAATGAATTTTGGAAACAAGTGAGAGAGGCAAACTTTGCAAACGAGCTAAGTTGCCAAGCTAATCAGACAAATTGGGAAAAGGACATCAGGAATCCTCCCATAGTGGAATTTGAGGCAGGATCTCAAGTGGACTTGGATCTGCAATCTTACTGGGGAGATGGGGGCTCTGTTAGAACAATGGAGAGCAAACCTCATTCACTGAAAACCTTACCTTCATACTTAGGAGAGTATGAAGCAAAATCCGAGATTAGAGCACTTCCCTCACGAAAAATCTCATCAGAAAAAGTCATGGACTCGCAAGGATTGATAGAGATTTTGTCAACACCAGTGACATGCACTATCACTCTAGCTGAGCTTTTGAGGCTAAGACCACATATGTGGACCACTGTAGGAAAATGCTTGGAGAAATTCGGGATAAAAGATCCAACATCGAGATTGCAAGAGAGCATAGAGGAGCTGAGCAAGCCACAAAAGAACGCTAAGCCTGTACCCTTAAACAAGGTCGGAGAGTATTGCGAAGGTGAAGAGGGGAATACAACCTTACCAGTTGAATTCCAAGGAGTGAAGACGATGGCAATACTAGACAGCGGAGCAGGGGTAGCCATTGCTACAAAAGAAATCTGGAAAAAATGGGGGAAACCAGCAATAAGGAAGACTAGGTTGAAACTCCAATTAGCAGATGGACACATGGAGAAACCTATGGGGTTATTAGAGAAAGTTGTAGTGACTTCTTGCGGCATTGAATACGAACATACTTTTGCTATTGTCGATTTTGCCAAGGAGAATAACTATGATATCATATTGGGAAGACCATTCATGAGACAGTTGAAAATGGTCCAAGATTGGGGCTACGATCACATATACTTGAGAAATATGGAAACCACTACACGTGTGAACCTGAAAGACCATAGCTACAAAGATGTGAACCGAACACCGGTAGAGGAGTTTGATTCAGCTACTTTGGCGGGATCCGAATTTCCAGCTTGGTTAGGTAAACCCAAGGAGTTATGGATGTGTGGAGCTTCGAAATGTGGAAGTCTGAAACGAGAAGAATGTGTTTTAGAAAGGGCTATCGAAGACGAAACTTATGTAGGAGAACCCTTTCCAGAGGACACGTTTGAACCATTAGAATGGACACACATTCTAGCAACCCTAGATGTTTGTGCAATTCCGGATGGTCCCACAACGAAATTTTGCGACAAGGACGGGTACGACGTGGTTCCGTATTTCATGTTGAGAACTGTACTCGAAAAAGAAACTGAAAAGAACGATACACTGGAAAAGGAAGATGAAGAAGAGGTGTTTCACGACATTCCCAATCATCCAGAGTGGGGAAATGAAGCAGACAACGAGTCAACGGACAATTCAAGCGGAAACGAAGAAACTATAACGGATGTCCGATTTTATGATTTTCCGAACCAAACTAAACAACGCCAGAAACACTATAGAGCAAAGAAAAAAACAAAAGGGGTTAGAACCAATCCGATGCCTAGAATAAGAGGAAAAAATCAATTCCTAATGCTAGTAAAGGCTGAAGATTGTGTTAAGGATAAGATTTCTGGAAGAATGAGAGGCAGTGATCAAAAGAGCTTACGAAAAGACAAAAGAGGCTCAAGAAATCAAGTTCAAAAGAATGGAACGAAAACTGAAACAGAAAAATCAGAAAAGAACAAGCGCAACAGAGAATACACGGAGTCCAAGTTAGAACGTAGAAACAAGTACAGAGAGCTCAAGAAAACTCTGAAGGAAGTTTGGACGACAGAAATTGAGAGTGGAGAGGACGAAAACGTCAAAATCAAGGAAAACATGGATGTTCCCTCTCACTATAGGAAATTCACAATAGAGGATAGGAAGGTGATATTAACCCCACCTATTCGAGAGAGGAAGGAGAACGAATCTTATGACGGACCGGAGGATGCAAAAAAAGTTGATTTAGCAGCTCCAGGTGAGCCACCTAGACCGGTGTACATAGCCACAGATTTGTCTCCAGGCGAGGAAGAGAGACTTTTGAGTCTTCTCAGAGAGTATAGGGATGTGTTTGCATGGTCTTATAAGGACTTAAAGGGAGTTGACCCATCGATATGCCAACACTCAATCCCACTGAAACAAGACGCAAAGCCTAGCAGACAGAGACCATACACATATAATGATACTTTTGCTAAGCGAATCAAGGAAGAGATAGATAAGCTAATGGAAGCTGAATTCATATACGAGATTGAACACACCGATTGGGTATCTCCGATTGTGGTAGTACCTAAGAAGAACGGAAAACTCCGAGTGTGTGTCAACTTAAAGAAAGTGAATGCTGCAACAATCAGGGACAATTATCCCCTGCCGATAACTGATCATGTTCTAGAGCGTGTATCAGGGAAAACAGCATACTCCTTTCTTGATGGTTTTTCAGGATATAACCAGCTAGCCATAGCACTGGAAGATCAACATAAAACAGCTTTTGCAACGGAGTGGGGAATTTATGCTTATCGGGTTATGCCTTTTGGTCTAACCAATGCTCCCGCAACCTTCCAGAGGCTGATGACGCATGCTTTCAAAGAATACTTAAGGTTGTTTCTCGAAATATACATGGATGACTTATGTGTACATTCTCTACTGAGAGATGAGCATCTAGAACACCTAAGAAAAGTATTTGAGAAATGTAGGACATATCGCATTTGTCTCAATCCTGAGAAATGTGTGTTTATGGTCCGACAGGGCAGAATTCTGGGACATATTGTCTCACAAAACGGAATATCCACGGATTTAGAGAAGATAAAAGTTATAGTGGATATGCCTAGACCAACCAATGCGAAACAAGTACAGAGCTTTATGGGACATTGCGGATATTATAGACGATTCATTTACATGTACGCTATAATAGGCCAACCACTTTACAGGCTAATAGTGAACTTTGAATGGACAGAGGAGTGTGAGGAATCATTCAAGAAATTGAAAGAGGCACTCATTACTGCTCCAGTCTTGAAATCACCAGATTGGGAGAAGATATTCCATGTGCACATAGATGCTTCGGCATATGCAATAGGATGCATTCTGGCTCAGCCAGAAGAAGGAAACATGGATTTTCCTATCTGTTACGCCAGTCGACAGCTCAACAATGCAGAGAAGAATTACACCACAACAGAGCGAGAAGGATTAGGAATGATCTATGCTGTGAAGAAATTTCGGCATTATCTTCTAGCCAACAAGTTTGTGTTTTTTACGGATCACCAAGCCTTGCTCTACCTAGTGAATAAACCATGCAATACCGGGAGAATAGTGAGATGGTTCATTATCTTACTGGAATTCGACTTCACGGTAGTAGTAAAGAAAGGAAAAACACATCTTAGAGCTGATCATCTTTCGCGATTGACGAATGGAGAAGACCCTATAGGAGTAGATGACGACATGCCAGACGCGTACTTGTTCAACATAGAAATGATACCTAAGTGGTCTCAAAATGTCGTTAACCTATTAACCTATGGAGGAGAGTTCGATAGAAGAGAATACAACCTGAAACATATTGCTATTCAGCAATCCAAGAATCTTCAATTGATTGCAGGAAGGTTGTATCAATTGGGAAATGATCATGTTTTACGACTATGCATCAATCCTGAGGAATATAATATATATCTGCGCGAAGCACATGTTCAGGAATGTGCATTTCATTGTTCAAGAAGGAACACATATAGGAATTTGTTACAATTGGGAGTCTATTGGCCAGGAATGAAAGAAAGCGTACATGAATATGTCACTGTATGTATTGTATGTTCATCAAAACCGCCAGCAGAGTATTCGACATTATATCAGATAATGATCGCTCCAGAATGGAGTCAGTATATTGTTGAATATCTCACAAATAGAACTTTCCCAGAAGGAACGTCAAAAGCTCGTCAGAAATCTGTAGAGACAGAAGCTAGAGATTACGCTTTAATAGGAGATCAACTCTATAAGAGAGGTAAAGACAACCAGCTTAGGATTTGCGCATCAGAGTCTGAGTATGTGATAATCCTGGAGCAAGCTCATGGAGGAGTAGGTGGAGGCCATTTCTCAGGTGATAAGACAGCAAAACTTGTCTTAGCCGCAGGAATATGGTGGCCAACATTACATATGGACGCTGAGGAATACGTTAAACGGTGTGATGACTGTCAGCGGACCAAAGTACCACTTAAAAGAGATGATATGCCGCTTAGACCAATGATGGGGGCAAGAGCTTTTGCAAAATGGGGGATTGATTATGTCGGACCCATTTCACCTCCTGCATATAAGACTCATGCACAATACATCATTGTGGCTACAGACTATCTAACAAAGTGGGTCGAAGCAAAGGCAACTCAAAAAGCAGATGCCAGGACCACGGCACAATTT
Source organism: Adiantum capillus-veneris (assembly GCF_014529385.1). Lineage (NCBI taxonomy): Eukaryota > Viridiplantae > Streptophyta > Polypodiopsida > Polypodiales > Pteridaceae > Adiantum > Adiantum capillus-veneris. The sequence goes on from NC_140941.1 coordinate 69,977,793, forward strand.
CTATATGAATACGTCTTTGTACGATATGGATTGCCAATAGAAATTGTGAGTGATCGAGGCACACATTTCATAAATGAAGTGATAGAGATCCTTCTAGATGAATTCATGGTAATCCATAGGAAATCAGCCCCGTATCATCCACAAGCAAACGGACAAGCTGAAGCAACAAACAAAACCATATGCACGGTCCTTACGAAGATTGTATCTGAGTCGAGAACTGACTGGGACCAGAAGTTGCATTCAACATTATGGGCATATAGGGTAGCATATAAAACATCAATAGGAACGACCCCATATAACATGGTTTTTGGGCTAAATGCTATCTTACCAATAGAATTCTTGATTTCAACCTTAAGGGTGGCTAAGGATCTAGAGTGGACAGGGCACGAGCTTTCTGATAGAATAGATGACCTGGAAAAGCTAGACGAGCTTCGCCTAAAAGCAGTAGCTTCTATCTACGCTCAAAAAAGGCGACAAAAGGAATTTTTTGATAAGCATGTGCGGACTAAAGAGTTTAAGGTTGGGGACTATGTCCTAGTTTACACTCTGAAACAGCATGCTAAGAAGCTTAAAAAGCGAGGGATGGGACCTCTGGTGATTAAAGATCTATCACCAAGTGGAGCCGTCAAGCTTGCTACATTAGACGGAGAAGAAATGCCCAATTGGATTAGTGGATGCAGAGTGAAAAAGTATCTTTTGCCGCTAACCCAAGACATGCTTCTCAAAATACATCAAGAAAAGCTGCGTGTCCAGAAAAAGAAAAAGATTGAGGAGGAAGCGCAAGCCGAGGCGAAGGAAAGAATGGAGAAAAGAAGACTACTGCGTCAGAAACAGCGCAATGAAGGAGCAATACGAATAAACGCAGTCAGTATAACAGAAATGGGGAATGACAAAGAAGAACCCATCATTGAATGCAAAGTAGGGACCAACCAAATCAAAGCCAGAGCACTATTGGATTCAGGAGCTCAAGCTAACCTACTTTCACTCAGTTTGTATAGACAATTGACAAATGACACGAAATTACAAACTGCCAAGCAAGAGTTAAAGAGTTACTCTGAGAATTCAATCAAAACTGTCGGATGCACAGTTTTACATATACAGATTAACCAATATGTGTATCCTCATATGTTTTACGTGGTTGAAGACCAAGCTACACAACATCCATTATTGCTAGGACAACCATGGCAGAAGCAATACAATGCAATGATTGACTGGAGTTCTAATTCAGTGCTTATCAAATACGAAGGTGAAAGTCAATCAGTTAAGTTCACCAAAGGAGAAGAGCCAACTCCAAAGGACGAATCCAAAGACAAAGATAAACAACAACCAGAGAAAAAGAAGAAGCAATGGCAACCAAAAGTTTCTATACAACCGGATTACTCTTCGACGAGGAATTCTCAACAGTGGATAAGGAAGACAAGCAATAATATAACAGCTCAACCTTGGAAAAAAACGGAGTCAAAGTTGGTATGGAGACCAAAAAAGGCTGTGCCAGAGAACACAAAGGTGGAAAACAGAGTCTTCAATACCAGACAACAGAGTGATTCCAGACAATCAAGGACAGTGAAACAGATCTGGATTCCAAAGAAGTTCATGACGGCACAAAGCTATAGCAAGCAAATTTGGATCCCAAAGATTTGTAAACAGGAACTCCCTTCAATACAATCAACGGAAACTCCTAGGTATTTCAAGGCGAGGAAATCAACACACAGAACAAAGCAGGTTTGGGTGCAAAGAGTTTGTGGCAAGCACAAGCAAAGCGGAAGCAGATTTGGATTGTGAAAAAAGACAACAAGGTAACGAAGAATCCATCTACTGATTCTACTACCAAATTGCCAAAACCAACCCAAAACCCGACCACCAATCCATCAATCAAACAAAGAGCAGCTTTATTGGAAATACTGTTGTATCATCGCTCTACAATTGCATTGGGAACTTATGACCAAAACAACTACAATGCTTCACCCACAGACACTTCATAGTCGTCCGGGAGGACTCAGACTAGGAGGGGGGGAGGTATACAGGAGCTACAAAGTAGCTACAAGCGGGAAAAACAAAGAAAAACAAAAATTATATTACAAGGGCAGTGTCTTACATGATTTTGCAATTTTTTATGTTTGATTGCGGATATTGATAATATTTATGCCCTTATATACCTTGTTTTGCAACAAGAAGAGATCAAATGATGAATTTGGGTCTCTAGATGTGTAAATATCACTAAATAAGAGTGTTTTTGGAGCTAAAAAGTGGTAATCCAAGTCCAGAAATCACAAAGAAGTGTATATTCATATACACAGGGTTACCAGCTATTTATCGTGTATGTTTGGAATTTTTTGGCTTCAATTTGCTATTTTCCTTTATTTTTTATGATTTTCTTAATAAAAGTAAAAGAAAAATAAAAAGCAGGTGAAATGAGATCGGAAAAAAGAAAGAATAGACGGTGATGATCCTAATGACAAGGGCAACCCATGGTAAAAATGGGGTACAATTCTGAAAAAGTTGCGGAAAGCCCGAAATGACAGAATTTTGGCAAAGTGGACAGATTTCTCAGAAACAGGTCAAACGGAGTCCAAATTGAGAAATTTCAAATCCTAAAGTGCATTTCACGACGAGATAGGAGCACATGTCAAATTTGGTAACAAGTGATCCGGGAAGCCCGAAGTTAAGTATTTTTCACTTCACTATCAAGCTCATTTCCACTATTACCTTCTTGGAGAGAGCAAAGAGCACACAGGAGCATCCGACCTTCTACCGCCTTCTACGACTGCTACGAGAGCTCAGAGAACACCAGACATGAGAGGTAGACTCGTTGCCATAAGCTTTTGATGCTTATCGTTAACTTTTGTCGCGAAAACTCACCAAAACCAAGAAACAAGAGCAGACGGGGAATGGGGAGGAACGCTAGGTAGGGGCACAACCGCCTAACCAAACCTTGCAATAACTTAGAGGTGGGTTACCCTAGTATAGGAGATGAGTTTCTAGCACTCAAAGCTCGAGAAAGAACGACTGAAAAAACCCTAGGTCAACAGAGCCTGCAAGAGGCAAACAGAAAAAAGTTGTCGGAACGACACAAAACTTCTCAGGAAGCTTAACAACATCGAGGGCAATGCAACCATGGAGTATCTCCGGGTTTGGATCACCAAAAGTAGGTCGGAACAACCGATTCGGCGGCGGATACACAAAGCGTCATTTTGGCATAACGGCTAAAATTGACGACCAAATGACATGAAACTTCACAAGCAGCTTCAAATATACATGGATGACTTATGTTTGCAAGCAAAACCCAAAAGAAAGCTGATTCACTTACCGATGGTGAAAAAGACGCTTTCGGGCAACCAAATGGAGAAAGATGGAGAACGGGGAGCCAAAGTCAAGTTCAACCAAATAGGTGGCTTCACAACATATCCAATGAGCTGGAAATGCAACTCTCGAGAAGAAAAGTTGAAGAAATTCAACTCCAAGGCAAAAAGACGAGTTCGGAGACTGAAATGCCTATAAGGGGGCTTTTTAGCTAAACTGGTGACTTTTTAAGTTGAAAACTAGTTAGCAGGGCTTAGGGCACTAGCACAAAGCATTCTTTGCACAAAAAGACCAACATTTCAATAAAAGACATCATACGCGTATGATGTCTCACAGCATGATTTTCACATCCATTTCAACATTTGAGTGCATAGCCTCATTCCACATGTTAATCACATCCTATGAACCAAGTATCATGAGAATTGGAGTTAGAAAACCCAAGGAAAACCAAAAAGACGCAAAGTAGGCCATAAAATTGATTTTTGGTCCTAATTTTGTCAAAATAACTCCAAACTCATTGAAACTTTGTAGGATTGTTGATTAACACATCTACAAGCTATCTGGAACCAAAAAGCACCATTTTGACACAAAAGACATCATACGCGTATGATGTCTATTTGCACTTACAGAGCCAAAAATGCTCATTTGTCATCATACATCCATTATATATATCTAATACATGCTACATATGAAGTTTGGAACCATTTGGTCAAGTGGATCACCCCATTAGCCCAATTAAGAGAAAATCCTTCATACAAAGCCTATTTTTGTCCCAAATCCAACATATTCAAGTCCAAACCAAGATTTGAGTATAAACAGTCCTTCACTAGCACATGGAGAGTCCACAGAACCAATCCCATGAAAAATTGATGAAAAAGACATCATACGCGTATGATGTCTCCAGAGCCATTTTTAGTCCAAATTCTATCCAAACTTGATAAATCCACTGAATAAGCCTATCTAAAGCCAAAACCAAGCTTATAGAGAAAATTGGTCCAAAAATGCACTAAAAGACATCATACGCGTATGATGTCTCACTATGTGATTTTGGCACCTCAGGGCTTCAACCACCAAACAGAAGTGATCTACATGCCATTCGAAGGTGAACCACCAAGTTTTATCCAATTTGGATCATAAAATCCATTTCCCTTTCAAAATTTTGCCAAGAGCCTGAACTGGACTAAACTGGCCAAAACTTGACCAAATGGGATCCAAACTCAAATCCAAGCATATGATACTCATGTATACACTATCAGCTACAAGCACAACCAATATGAAGTCATTTTGACACAAAAGACATCATACGCGTATGACGTCTCCAGCATGATTTTGAGCCCAGTTTGCATATTTTTTCGCCTACCCTGCATCCTTAGGTCCTGAATAGCTCATGTTTCAATTTTCAAGTCATTTGAATAGTTGAAAGCTTCATTTCGGCTTTCAGTACTAAAAAGACGCTAACTTCTGAAATTGGAGTTACAGGATCCATGGATTCCGCTAAGTCATCGGCAACTAAGAGAAAAAGACCAACCATCAAGGATGCTCTTGCAGAAGCAGAACCTTTTGATATTCCAACAGAAACCCTCAAGCCAACCAAGACTTGGGTGGAGGAAGCAGTACTAGAAAAAGAGGGAATAAAGATCTACCAGGGGACTTTCAGAGATCCTCAAGGGCAATCGGTCGATGTACCTATGATCCCACGAGAATTAGTGGATTATAGCAGGTTAGAGAACATCAGCAGGTACCTGGAAAGGGCAGACTTGCACAGATTCTTCACCTCGAGACCATCAGGTGTGGATACAAGAAGAGTGTACGAGTTGGCAACATCCATTCAGAAGGATGGGAAAGCCACATTGACAGCCATGGATGGAGAGAAAGTAGAAGTACAGATCACTCCACAGCTCATTGCAGATGCATTGAAGCTGAACAACAAAGGGAGCTCTGTCAGGGAAAGAAGGGAGGCTATAGAGGTTTATGGGTCCAAGAAACAGAATGCAACTTATGGAGATATGGCAGACCAAAGAGCGGCAACCCTTTGCCGACTGTACAACCAATTTCTCCATATTTACAGTAAAAGACCGCAAAAGTATACGACACCGCCCCATCCCATTGCAACTACCATCACATGGGCATTGAAGAGCAATATGCCAAAAGAGGTGAATTACGCTCAATACATCCACGAGCAAGTAATCGCCATGCACAACGAGAAGCCAAAGTATATAGGAGGAGCTGAAGTTCTGACAAGAATAGCTTATGAAGCTATTGGAGCCAGAGATCAAGGGCCACGGGTTCCCTCCCAGAATGAGTGGCTTAGAGAAGCCGATGAGGAGGAAGAACAGCAAGAAGTATCCAAGAGGGCGTCCACAAGAGCACGCCAAAAACTAAAAATAGTTTCAGAACCTGAAGAGGTTGTGGATGAGCCACTCAAGAAGAAAGCGAAGAAGAAGGCTGATCCCAAGCAAACCAAAAGTCAAAAAGCCGCAAGAATGGAAAGGCTGGTGGAGCAGTTTAGAGCGGAAAGAGCTCTAAAGGGGGACTTTGAAGAAATGTGGGTGCAGACCCCACTAAAGTCGGAACCAGCTCATCCAGGCCACATGTTGATCAATATGATCAATATATTAGAGTTTATGAGGAGTCGGAGGCCATACTGGAGCAGCAACCTGTCGAGCCTTATACTGAAGAGGAAGTACAGCTTTTAAAAGCTGAGCTGAAAAAGGACGACAAGGAGAAGAAGGAAGTAGATGAGTCTACTGAACTTCGAGAGAAAGACGGGCAAGCAAACAAAGGGAAAGCCAAGATGACTGAGGACAATCAGCCCTCCTTTACTGATGTACCAAGCCCGAAGAAGACGGAAATTATTGTGGAGGAGACCACAATAGAAATAGAAACAGAAGTTATGGAAAAGCCGGAGGCCGGGACCAAGGAAAAGGAGATAGATCCAGTTCAGCAAAAGAAAGATGATTATGAGGATCTGGTAGCGATCGGATACAGTGAAGAAGAGGCCCTGGAGGCAGTTTATGGGATATCCCTACGAAAACAAGATGATCGGAAAGGGATGAAGGAAAAGACAAAGGGTACAATGGAGAGTGAAGAGAAAATGGACGAACAGAACATACTAGAAGAGCCGAAGCCATTGGAGGTGGTGGTAGAAAGAGCTGTCAAGTTGACAGATGAAGATGAAAAAGACATGCACATGGTGCATGAACTGCTTAGCAAGATTAAAGAAAGATCCAGAGCAAAGGAAGTAGCAATTGAGACAGCAAAACAAAAGGAAGCAGAGTTGCAGAAGAAGTTAGAGAATGCTATGACTGAATCTGAAAGTCATAAAGCATCACTCTACGACGCAGAAAATGAGAGAGACGGCTTGATACTCCAACTAGCCGAAGCTTCAAGAGAGGTAACAAGTTCACAGGAAGCAAAGGAGCGAATAGAAGATGAGCTGGAGGCAGCCAAGGATGAGCTCATTGAGCTAAGGGAAAGAGTCGAACTTCAAGAAAGGACAATCACAAGACTCAGGACCACCCCTAGAGCTAGCAGAGCAGGAACAAAACAAGAGGGAGCCCTCGTACCAGCTCTGGAAGATCAGGTCAGAAGTTTGCAAAGAGAGCTAAGGTTAGAGCAAGTGCAAAGATTGCACATGGCGGAGGGATCACTGGCTGCAGAGGAGAGGCTCACATCAGAAAACCAAACACTAAGGACAGAAAATGAGGCCCTCCGCAAACAGCTCCAAGACCTCCAAGAGCAACAAAGAAGAGAAACAGAGACACCACAAGAAGAAGCAGGGGGAGCAGCCATAGAGCTACCAGAAACTGGAGAGGCAACCACGATTGAAGATCCAGCCCCAGTTCAAGAAGTGGCCTCAACTTCAGGAATCTCTGAAGAAGAAGAACAAAGGCTCTAGGACCAAATAGAAAAGTCAACAGAGGAAAGTGCCAAGGCGGAAATGGAATGGGAAAGGAGACTCCTCATCTCCATTAGACTTCAAGGTTTAGACACAAAAGTGCTCCATGAAGAGTGGATGCAACCCAGCCTGCCTTTCCCTCTGATGAAATTTGAAGTGATAAAGACAAAAAAGAGAATAGAGGAGGAGCAGTATGTCGCTCTTTACGAAGGCAACATCACAAAGGATGAACAATCAAAGAAGATTGTAGATTCTCAACCTAGATGGAGGAAAGGTTGGCTGAACAAATACCCAGCCTACCTCATCTACTTGGTAGAGGCTCCAAAGGAGATTCGGGAGGATGCAACCTTCTGCCCGGTGCCAAGAGTCAGAAACTGGAACGAGCATGACAGGATTGCAGAAAAGAAGCCAAATTGGCTTTACTGGCTCTCCTGACCTTTCGTGTCAGATGCTAAAGAAAATCTGCAGGACTCTCTTAGCATGCATTGAAGTGTTCGCGCCAGATAAAGCCACGACCTCGAGTCTACTATCGACGGCCGACACAGTGACGGATATGATGTATGATCTTTCATTGCAGCCATCACCAAAGGTGTTACATCTCTTATACCAAAGAGTTATGTTTTTGCCTAGCTTCCACATGCAAACATTCGAAGAAGCTTTCTACACCGGCTTTTTCACTCACGAAAGCAAAATATTCGGCCCAACCTTGACCATCGGCAACCTACGCTACGAATCACATTTGCAGATGCTCAAGACGACAGGACTCTATTGACCAAGCCTAAAAGTCATGTCAGGGACGACATGAACGCGGAGGGGGGGAGTGTTGAGCCAGCTGAGGAAGTGTTGAGCCAGCAGAGGATCACACCCACATTTTTTCTCACACCCATCATTTTGTAACCATTGATTGTAATAAATGTCTTTCCGACATTAATTTTGATTTGAGCCATTCATTAAGTAACGGGACTCAATTGAGTTTCCAGCTTGTAATCCCGAAGTAATTTCACCTGTTGATGTAAATAATTAGAGATGTTCTCACCTCCAAGGCTGAGGTATATAAGCCAACGTTTTGTAACCTAAAGGAGATTCAATGATTAATCAAAGTGAGTTTTTGAGCGCCGTGACTGTGTCTGAGAGAGAGAGAGAGAGAGAGAGAGAGAGAGAGAGTCTTATCTTCTTGCCACGCGAGCTACGGGGCCGCCATTGGAGAAGCGACACCGCCATTGTGTTAGCAACGGTGAGAGCTACACACAGATACCAAGAGTGCGCGCTATCGGCTTCTATGTGTGGTAAGTTCCTACGAGCTTGGGTGTGAGTTTTCTTCCAACTCGTGTGTCGGAATAGAGCGTGCAGCATATCTATAGAACCACAACGAGTAGAGCTACGCATTAGTACCATCGGGGTCAAGTTTCGGTCACCTGTATTTTTCGGCCTGTCTTCATACGCGTTTGCCGCACGGAGTGGTTATAGGTTGATTTTGCAGTTCAAGTCTTTAGGGAGTTGTTCTTACCTAGTGTATAGACTTCCCCTTGAGTTTGAGATCGATTCAATGATTCTAGATCCTGTTTCGTATAGCATTCGTTCGTAGTACGGATTTCAGTCACTTGCGTATTTTAGAACTTAGATTTGATTTCCTTAGTAGTGATTTTCATTAGAAGGTCGAGTAGGTGATTTGACACCCACCTAGTTGTTTCCATGCGCCTGCAGGTCAAGCTCCGTCCTCGTCTGACAAATTCTGTTGTTGATTGAGTTCTCGCTATTTAGCTTCCGCTAGCGGCGTTACCGCCTTAACAGGAAACAACCGTAAAATCAAGAGGATCCATTTTGGTTGATAAAATTTTTGAGCCTATTAATGATGCCTTGGAAGCCTACCAAGCAGGACTTCAAGGATGCCAAAACATGGAAAACAAATGGAAAAACTATCCATCTCCAGACATGGAAGCAGCAAAGCTGGAGGCTTATCAAAATTTGGTAAGAATCATGCAAGAAATGCTGGATAAACAAAAACCCAAGCTTGAAAGTATTGCAAAACCTGAAGAGCTTGCGGTAGAAGAAACAAAATCAAAATCCGATGTGGTGGCAGAACCCCACCTTGAAACAAATGAACCAGAGCTTATAGTGCCGGACAGCGAGGATGCTTTAGGCGGAATTCTATTTGTAGAGGAAGACTGGCCGGGACACTTATGTGAAAAGGTGAGAGAGATCAATGATGGGAGCCTAACTTTAAAGTCAGCTCCTATAGAGAAGTCTGGTTGGATAACCTACCATCTGATATGAACATGGATTTACAATCCTTGTGCGGGGATTGCGGATCGAAAGCTTTAGGCATATCTAAACCATTGACATTAAAAACATTACATTCTTACTTGGGAGATAATGAAGATGAATCCATCGTTTGCAAGACCAATCAAGTAAAAAGAGCCAAACAGACCCTAGAAGTAGACAACATTCATTCAATCATGTCTACACCCATCCAATGCACTCTTACTTTGGGAGAAATGTTGAAACTCAAACCATACTTGTGGAATGATTTATAGAAAACCCTATAGAAGGTGGGGATAATGGGATTAATCTCTAAGAATTTGGGAAAATTGAAAAATGAAATGGAAAACAAAGAGATTTGATCAATTCCTATGAACCAGGTCGGAGAATATTATGAAGGGGAAGAAGGAAACACCACCCTCCCAGTGAAATATAATGACATTGAAACCATGGCAATACTGGATAGTGGAGGTGGCATAGCCATAGCCACTAAAGAAATATGGGAATCATGGGGACAGCCATCCATTAGACACACGCGAATGAAATTGAAGTTGGCTGACGGACACATTGAGAGACCACTAGGGCTACTTGAAAAATTGATAGTCAATTCGTGTGGAATTGAATATCAACACACTTTTGCCATATTAGACTTTGGGAAAAAACTCAACTATGAAATCAGATTGGGAAGACCTTTCATGCGGCAGGTACAGCTTATCCAAGATTGGGGAAACAACTATCTGTACTTGAAGTAGGTGGGATCTATATTAAGAGTCAATCTAAAAGATCACACTTATAGAGATATCTTGAAAACACCCATCCAAGAGTTTGATTCAGTCTCTTCGGCTGAAATAAACTCCCATCCTGGTTAAGCAAAGACACTCTTATTTGGATGTGCAGAGCTTCAGAAAATGGAAGCTTAAGATGAGAGGAATATATCCTAGAAAGGGGCTGTACAGACAAAGCCTGCATAACTGAACCCTTTCCAGATCATTTATTTGAACCATTTGAGTGGACTTAAATTTTAACGACAATGGATGTATGTGTTAATACGTCTATGCCTACTCATTTATGCAATGAGGATGGCTACGACATAATTCCCATCCAAATGATTTCAGTCCTCAACATTGAAAACAAAGATGAGACACCCAAGGACTTGATGAAAGATCAACAAGTATTTTCTGACCTCTATTACGATGCAACTAATGAGTTAGATGAACACTCAGCTACCTTAGAAGATTCGGGGTCAAAAAACGAGCATACGAGAGCTCAGTTACTCTTAAAGGGAGGGGAGGAAAAGTTTTTTGACTTTCCAAACCAAAAATGAAGAAGACAAAAATGGTATAGACGAAAGAGAGACACCAATATCGTGAAAACGAGACCTATGCCATCACTCTCCAGTAAAACACAATTCCTGATGCAGAAAGATGCTAATGATTGTGTCAAGGACAAAATAACTGGCAGATATCCTTCAAAATAAAATTCAGAAATGTCTCAGACATTGATAAAAACAAGGGTACTCAAGATAAATCACAGAATAAGAAACCACTCATGACCAGAGTCGAGCGGAAAAAAGAATATCAAGAGTTGAAAAAATCTCTAAAGGAGATATACACAACCGAAATGGAAACCACAGAAGAGGATGGTAGGGATGTAATGCATGTTCCATCCCATTACAAAAAGTATACTCTCCAAGATCGGAGAATCATAATTGAACAACCTGTTAGGGAACTACAAAAACAAGGCGAATCTTATGAAGGGCCTGAAAACGCTAAAAGGGTAGACTTGGCTGAACCAGGAGAAGAGCCTAGGCCTGCTTACATTGCGAACGACCTAAAAAGAGGAAGAAAAGATTTTTCGGAGCTTGTTAAAGAAATACCGGGATATCTTCGCTTGGTCTTACAAGGATGTCAAGGGTGTTGATCCATAAATCTGTCAACATACTATACCCATGAGAGATGATGTGAAACCAAGTAGACAGAGACCATACACTTATAACGAAATATTTGCCAGGAAGATCAAAGAAGAGATTGAAAAACTAAAGGAAGCTGAATTCATTTACAAAATTGAACACATAGATTGGGTGTCTCCAATTGTGGTAGTACCTAAGAAGAATGGAAAATTACGAGTGTGAGTTAATCTGAAAAAGGTGAATGCAGCTACCATTAGAGACAACTTTCCTCTTCCGATAACTGAGCATGTTTTAGAACGAGTGGCAAGAAAAGAAGCTTACAGCTTCTTAGATGGCTTTTCGGGATACAATCAACTTTTGGTTGACCCAAAGATTAGCATAAAACTGCTTTTTCAATAGAATGGGGTATATTTTCCTATCGGGTTATGCCGTTTGGGTTAACTAATGCTCCAGCCACATTTCAGAGGTTGATGAGCCATGCTTTCAAAGAGTATCTTTGGAAATTCTTAGAAGTATACATGGATGATCTATGCATACATTCATCAATCCGGGCTGATCATTTTGAACACCTCAAAAATGTATTCAAGAAATGTAGACTTTATAGGATTTGCTTAAATCCTGAAAAGTGCACATTCATGGGAAGACAAGGGAAAATTCTTGGACATATAGTGTCTAAAAATGGCATAGCTATTGATATTGAGAAGATTCATGTCATTGCTGATTTGCCTAGGCCAACAATAGTCAAGGGGGTACAAGCCTTCATGGGACATTGTGGATATTACCAACGGTTCATCTACATATATGCTATAATTACAAAACCCATGTATAGCTTGATTACGCACTTTGAATGAACCGAGACATGTGAAGAATCCTTCATGAAGCTTAAGCAAGCTCTCATCTCATCTCCAATATTGAAAGCACGAGATTGGGATAAGGTATTCCACGTACATGTAGATGCTTCAAACTTTGCTATTGGTTGTATACTAGCCCAACCAGCAGATGGGAAAATTGACTTTCCTATTTCTTATGCTAGCCGACAATTGAACATGGCAGAAAAGAATTACATCACCAGCGAAAGAGAAGGACTAGGAATGATCTATGTAGTTAAAAAGTATAGACATTACCTATTAGCCAACAAGTTTGTGTTCTTTGTGGACCACCAAGCTTTGTTATATTGGTCAACAAACCATGCAGCATAGGGAGAATAGTGAGATGGTTCATCATTATTCTCGAATTTGATTTCATTGTGGTTGTAAAAAAAGGAACTACACATCAACGAGCAGATCATTTGTCAAGGATTGTTTCAGGGGAATTACCTAAAGGGATAGACGATGATTTACCAGATGCCTATTTGTTCTCCGTGGAAATGAGACCTAGATGTTCAAAAAACAGTGTGTCATTGATGACAATAGCTCAAGTGGATTCACAAATACCACTTCCTATCACAATTGATTTAATCGAGCAATCGGCTATGTATCAATTACTAGCTAGAAGGCTATATAAAAGAAATCAGGACGGGATATTGCTTTTATGCATTAACCCTGAAGAAAAAGAACAATACCTAAGTCAAGCACATATTATCATAGTAGGACTTCACTTTGTGGAAGACCAAACTATACAACGAATCTTGAGACTTGGAGTATTTTGGCCAACTATGAGGAGAGATGGCAGATCTTTTGTAAAATATTTTCCTCAATGTCAAAAACAACCACCCATTCCTCATGTAACATGGTTTCAAATGTCACATGTTCCTAAGTGGAGTAATTATTTGGTTACTTACTTATCGAGCCAAACATTTCCTAAGGATATGAGTAAACGCCGTCAAAGAGCAATTGAAACTGAAGCAAGAGACTATGCTCTTATTGGGAACCAATTGTATCGGAGAGGTAAAGATCAACATTTGCATCTTTGTGCAAATGAAAACGAGTATATTTCGACTATAGAACAAGCACATGCTGGATTAACTGGAGGTCACTTTTCTAGTGAGACCACCGCAAGAGCAATCTTGATGGTAGGCATATGGTGGCCAACACTTTTTGCAGATGCCAAAGAATATGTTCGAAGGTGTGATGCTTGTCAACGAGAAAAAATGCCAACAGGAGTAGATAGCATGCCCTTAAGACCAATGATGGGGGCTAGAGCCTTTGCAAAATGGGGTATAGATTTTGTTGGACCGATACAGCCACCTGCTTATAGAACCCAAGCTCAATATATCATTGTAGCTACGGACTATTTGACCAAGTGGGCCGAGGCTAAAAGACTCAAAAGAATGACGCCAGAACCACTGCTGCATTCTTATATGAGTATGTATTCACGAGATATGGTCTGCCAATAGAGATTATCAATGATCGGGGAACTCATTTCTACAATGACGTAATAGAGTATTTGCTTAATGAGTTTATGGTCATCCATAACAAACCAGCTCCCTATCACCCACAAGCAAACGGACAAGTTGAGCATATGAATAAAATTCTTAGCTCAGTACTGACCAAAGTGGTTATTTCAGGAAGAACAGACTGGGAAATTAATCTCCATGATGCTCTATGGGCTTATTGAGTTTCATTGAAAACAACTCTAAATGCTACATCCTTTAACCTTGTTTATGGTCTTGATGCCATACTGCCAATATAATTTCTATTGTTGACACTAAGGGTAGCACAGAATCTTGAGTGGACTGGACATGAATTGTCAAAAAGAGTTGAAGATTTGGAAAAGCTAGATGAGCAAAGGCTAACTGCTATAGCTCATATCTATGCACAAAAGCAGAAACAAAAAAAGTTTTTTGATTCCCACTTAATCACAAAAATATTCAAGAAAGGGTACTTAGTTCTAATCTATTCCCTTAAGAAACACATTCCCAAGTTTAAGAAAAAGGGAAATGGACCATTTATCATTGAAGATGTATCTCCAAGTGGAGCAGCAAAATTGTCCACCCTAGATGGTGAACCAATGGCTAATTGGATTAATGGGTGTCATCTAAAGAAATACGATTTTCCACTAAATAATGAATTGCTAGAGAGAATGCATGTAGCCAAACAAAGAAATATCAAGTGATAGTAGGTTATTGATGAAGCCCAAGAGGAAGCTAAGCTTCAGGTACTCAAGCGAAAAGCTGCTCTCAAGAATCAACAGATACCGATTCCCATCAACACTTTGGAAATAGATGATCGACAATGGGAATTACCTAAAGATGCAATTTCAACAGATGACGAGCGGTTAGATGGAATGGATCTGCGTATCAAAGTATAGCTCAACAATCATAGCACCAATGCTTTAGTAGACACAGGAGCTAGAGTGAATGCAGTCATTTATTCCACTTACAAGAAGGCAACAAGTCAAGCATTGACAGTAGGCATAGCGACAATCAAAGGATGCAACAAGAATCCAACTCCAACATTGGGAGTAGGTAACTTGAGCGTGGTAGTACATGGATGTTCATGTCCTCATCAGTTTGTATGCTTTCCAGATGAACACATGAATGAGACGATGATTCTTGGAATTCCCTGGATGCGTACATACAAAGCAGTACCAGATTGGGATACGAATCAACTAAAGCTATGGAAACTCATTATTCCAATTTCACCAAGCAAGGAGGAATGGAAAAGAAGCAATCAGCAGACCAATCCACGAAGCCAATCTTATCCATCCCCTCGACAATCAAATGCTACATGTAGCATGCAAGGAGTCAGGAAGATTTGGGTACCAAAAGCACAGCTTAAGGATAAACCAATTCAGATATGGGTGCCTAAAACTTCATTGAAGAAACAAAGAAGGTTCCATGGATTCAAACATAGAATCGAGTATCTTCAAGCAAGGACATGAAAAGGGTTTGGAAGAAAAAGGAGCATTTCTCTTCTCCACAAATCGCAAAACCAATCAAGCAGTGGCGAGTTAAGTCTCAACAGACTCCACCACACCATGCAACACCAAGCCACCGAATTACCAATGGAGAGAAAAAGCTTGCCAACAATCGAAAGTGCTACCAACAACTCAAGCAATCAGCCTGCTAAAACACCCTGATGGTACAATCAAACAGAGAGCAGAAAAGCTACAAGATTTTCTCTTTGGAAGACATCAACAGCAAACCTCGACATCAAAAACCCTTGAATTAATTACTCAAGATCCAGCTCTTGCACAACATATGGGTTTGAATTGCATTGATCTTCATATCATGGTAGAGCCAATCACAGCTATGCATAGACACAATTGTTCAACCCATGCACACAGTCGTCTCGGAGTAGGCCACCTAAGAAGGGTGGAAGGGCACTAAGTACTAAGTAATTAAGGGAAATGTTTGAAGAAAGACGAAAAAATTCCATGTTAACGTGTGATTTTTTTCAAAATTACCTAATAATGCCCTTATAATTCATCATCACGGGAAAATTCAAAGAAAATCATAAAAAAAGCCCCTTTTTGGGTATTTTTTATCATTTTTGTATGATAGGGAGGCTTAAAAATGGAAAAATCCAACAAAAAACAATAAAGTTGTGTTTTTCAAGAGATTTTTCTAATTATTGGATTTTTACTTTACTTTTTTAGAGCATTTTTCTATTTTCTTTGATTTTTTCAAATAAAAAAGTCAAAATTAATAATAAATAGCAGGGAAGCTCAGATGGAAAAATGGAAGACATGATGGTGATCAAAAGTACAAGGCGGACAAGCACAAAAATTTTCAATGAAATCAGAAGACGGAAGCGGGAAGCCTAAATTAGGCAGCCAGGTCCACTTTTGCAAAATTCTTGCAGAATGAGCTATAGGAATCTGATCAGAGAAATTTTGAGTCTAACATAGACTTCACGGCCTAGTAGGACTAACAGGGAAATCTGGGAAAATTTGATTCAGGAAATCCGTGGTAGGCTAAAACCACCTCATTTCCACTTGGAGCCTTTACGGAGAGAGATTTCGGCCTCTGTCGCGCGACATTTCCGGAGCCCACAGTTGACCATTTTTAGCGCCGTCTCACACGAGACATGAGGGGTAAGTTCTTTACTCGCTAATGATCCATTTTGTATGGCCGGTAGCTAGTCTAAAGCCTTAGAAAAAACCCTAGAAACCGAGCAGTGCACGAAGGCCTACGACCTAAAACTAACCATAGCGGCCTGCCAGCTTGACCAAATCGGATATGATTTGAACCATATCACGCCCTAGCATAATAGAACCTTTATATACCATCAAATGACCATTCAGCAGGGGTCAAGGGGTTCCCCAGTAGAAAAGTTAGGTTTTTGGCAAATGCCAGAATTCCGACCTGACTCCACAGATGGCTTGTTAATGAGGTTCATATACAGTGTATATGATTGGTTTAGTGAAATCCATCAAGCAAAGCCCTCGAAAAGCAAAAAACGGCTCGAAGGTTACAAAGCATCAAATTCGACATACGAGGCCAAACTGACTCGAAATGAGCCAGAATTGGACAGGTAGCTTCACGACTATGTTACGGACAAGTCGAAAGCCTCAAAGTTGACCGACCAACCCAACAAACAGAGTAATCACAAAAAATGGTGATTTCAAAGTCGACAGAGCACAAAGTGATGCCGGCATGACCAAACTTGACCAAATTCAATTTAGGACTTGTATTAGGTGTATGAAACATATCTAGGTCAAAATTTGTGGGTTTTGCAAAGTTTTTGTCACTGAAGTTAATAATATTTACTTTTGCATTAGTTTTTCTTGGAAATTGTCAAATCACCTCACCTATCATGTGTACACACCTATTACATGCCAAAAATCAAGTATGAACCAAAATGACCACCCATTACTTGTAAAATTGCCAAAAAATGCAAAGAAGTCTTTGCAAGCCAAAATTTGGGTTATGAACAACTTTTCTTGATCCAAATCACCTCATATCTCATACCCAAGGTCTATACCATGCCTAGAACCAATTTGTACCAAAAAATGTCAATTTTTAGAAGAAAAGTTAATAATCGTGATTATTTACTTTTTGGTCAAAATTGGTGAATTTTGATATTTTGCCATCATACATCCAAAGTACATGTTGTGATAAGCCCACTAGCCAACTTTGAATCAATTTGGAGTTCAAAATATCAAATTTCCTTTATATCTACTATTTCAGAGACCTAAAGCCAAAATCTGGTAACAGGTGCATCCATATGAGCCCAAAATTCACTCAGAGCATGTATTGGGTATATACTTCAAGCCTATAAAGCCAAGTTTGCAAAAAGTTGAAAATTTTCCTCAGCTGCTGTAAATCATCCCGATTACCTACTTTGGTTGCAAATTTTTGTTTTGACCATACAGTTTTGTTCTTTGCATGATTTTATGCATCTTTGCTTGTTCAAAAATTGATTTGAAGCAATTTGGACCAGATTATCAGTATTTCAGTCTAAAAGGACATTCCAGAGAAGAAATCCGACAAATCTGCTAACTTTGCACTCTATTCATTGAACAAGAGCAATGCAAGCAGTGGAGAGGGCCAAGAATAAGCTAAACCAAAAAGAGAAACTACAAGAACTGTCTGCGTATCAACTGGACCCCGAGTCAGTCAAAGCGGCAAAGGCATCCTACCTTTCTAAAGAACAACTGGAAGAACACCACACTACGGTCTTCACTGGCAGGTTCAAGAGTGAATAAGGGCATCAGGTGGAGTTGAAACTCCTGCCTAAAGAGGTCTATGATGTAGCTGCCAAGCCAGAAACCAAAGAGGCTAACCGCAGGTTGGGGCTCAGGCATTTCTACGAACAAGAGCCTTCCCGAGTGGACTTTCAGAAAGCTTACGTGCTTCTATCCACCATCAAAGAGGACGGAACCGCACAAATATCCGACACCCAAGGGAACAAGGTCGAGGTAGTACTCACCAAAGAGATAGTGGCAGAGGCACTCAGATTGCTCACTGAAGGAATGAACATGTGGGCAAGAGACAGAAAAACCGCAGGCACATTTACCAAGGAGACAGCCGCAGCTACATTTGTTGATTTTATCCACAAATAGGTGGAAGAGCCAGGCCGTTTGTATCATCAACACTTTCATTTTCTGGCAAAAGGGCCACCAAGGTACACTACACCAAATCACGCCGTGGCCACCACCTTCACTCAGGTTCTTATGTCAACAACAAGGCATCTTGTGGACCACGCGTAGTATGTCTTGACAACCTTGAAGGGCACCAAGAAGGAAGGAAAAATCACATACTTGGGCGCGCGAGAGGTGTTGACTAGAATAGCCTATCATGCCATCGGCATGGTCGACAACTGCTCCTGATCAAAATACATGGATCTTGGCAGCACAACCCTCTCCACGAGCTACAAGGTCAAGTAAAAGGTCACAGAAATCAGATGATGAGTCAGCTGATAGCTCACCAGAGCGGCGCAATAGCGTGAGCTCCGACAATGAAGAAAAGAGAGCTCAGGGGGAAGAGATGAAGAGGAAAGCTATGGCTGCCCACCAAGAGGAGCCAGCTCCAAAACAAGCGCGTTTTGAAAGAGAAAAATAGGCTTACCAGCATAGTAGACATGCACAAGGAAAGGACCCATAAAAGTGGGTACCCACAGGATTGAAAGGACCTCGAACAAAGAATCATACAAAAAAAGAAGCAGATGATCCAACAGATTATTTAGAAAGAATGTACCAAGAGGCCGAATCCCTAAAGCTGAAAGAGGCAAAAGAAGTGACGAAGAAAGCTGAGGAAACGGCTACACAAGAGCAAAGCTAGAGATCTCCCCGCCCCACCTCACCGCCTCCGGAACAACAAGACCATCCCATGCTTAGCCCACCACCATCACCACTAGGAAAAGGTACCAATGAAGAAGCAGACTGAAAAAGAGGAAGATTCTGAGTCCACCCAACGACGAACAAAATCTACACAAAAAGCTGACCACATGGACGGACATAAGGAAAAAGAAGCCGAGCGAGAACCAGAGCAAGCAACAGAAGAGACTCAAAAGCCAGAGGAAGAAACTGATAAGGAAACAGATACAGAAAAAGATCCTACCACTACACAGAGACGGAGCTCTAGCCAGAGAAGGCATAAAGGCCAGCACATGAAGAGATAGTAAGGGTTGAGACCATACCATCTACTTCTACTCAGCCAGAAATTGCAGTGGCATCAAAGCCTCAGGATGGCCAAGAAGAAGACTGACCATCTACCTCCACACAAGAACCACCAGAAATTAAAATGTAGCAAGAAGCAACACATGACACTGCAAACAAATCCCAGCTGGCAAGACAGGAGGAGTGGCAGTCAAATGATGAAGTTATAACACAAGTCAATGAATATGCACGCCAGATGCAGGAAATGACGAATATACTCCATTCAGCAGCTTTGATCCGCAGCACAAAGGCCAAGGAATTAGAAATGGTAATCGATGCTCTTCAAGGAGAGATAGAAGACAGGATGATTATCATCACTGATCTCCAAAGGCAAGTGCAACCGTTGAAGGCAAAATCAAAACAGTATCAGATAGCTAGGGATAAACAACAAAAAGAAATGGAGGAGTTAGGTGACCTCCTCACCAAATTATCTGATGCCTGCAAGGTAAAAGACGAGCAGTTGACAGAAGTCACGAATGAACTTCTTATGACCTCTCTGTCAACTCAGAAAATTCAAGTGCAGTTAGATGTTGCCAATGCTTCCCTTCAATATTCTGAACAGAGAATCAATGATCATGCCATTTTCTTACAACAAATCAGAGAAAACCCAGCCGTGGCTTCGATCAACGGAACTGATGAAGTGTGCAAGGCACTTGAAAAGAAAAACAAGGACTTAGAGCTGGAATTAAAGCTTGAACAGTCACAGCACAGAGACCTGGCACTGATGCGGGTTCGAAGAGAGGAGGAGCTCCTTAAGGAGATAGCAGAACTCAAGCGGATAAATCAGCTCCTCAAAGATTGAAATCCAGACACGTAGGAAGAGGCAGGCACTTCAGAGCCGCCACAAATAGACATTCCCTTGGTCTCGTTTGCTGAGTTTGAGACGCAGTCCACAACAAAGCCAAGTGGTGATGAAGATTTAGATTCATGTCACAGATGCAGATACAGTGCCAATGGTCCAACTATCAAAAGCTGAAGAAGATGCACTGAAGGACAAGATCACCTTAGAGGTGGATGAGTAGTGGAAGGCTGCTATGGATTGGGAGTTGAGAGTTTTACACTCTGTCAACGTCACTCAACTCACTCCCAATCAAATCAACGCTCAATGGCACCAACTATCCCTGCCGTACCCTCTCATCAAAGTAGAACTTTTACAGGTAAAAGAAAGACTATACAAGGATATGCAAGAAGATGGCGCAGATAAAGAACACGCAAAGTGGAGGTTAAGCTGGCTGAACAAGAATCCGGGATACCTGATTTTGTTCACAAGAGCACCTGTAGCCTTACAAAGAGATCCAACATTCTGTCATGTACTAAGAGTAAGGACATGGCAAGCACATGAAGCACTGCAGAAGAAGAGGCCAACTTGGATCAATTTCCCCAGGCTGCCAGCTCCAGAGAAAGGCCAAGCAACAGAGGAATATATGGTGAAAACCCTAACGGGCGCCATGCCATTCTTCAAGAGTCTGTCAGATCTCTCCTGTGCAATGTTATATAAGATCTATAGGATGCTACTCACATGCATACAAGTTTTCAATGAGTCTGAGAAGACAGGAGCCCCATGACTCTCATTCTTGGAAGGAAACAAAGGCTTATGCTACGATCTGAGTGGGCAACCTTCACAAGAAATCCTTTACGGATTCTATGCCACATGCATGTTCCTGCCCTCGCACAATATGCTAGCCTTTGAAGAAGCATTCTACAATGGATTATTCACTTGGAAAATGAAGATATGTGTGCCGGTGATAAGCAACCTCACATCCAAGTTTGTAGGCTACTCAACAGTGGAACTGAAGAATCAAGTCACCATGCAATTTCTACAAGTGCCTAACAAAGAACGAAGAATTAGATACCAAAAGGCACTGGAAGCACTTAAAGACTGCCTCGCCCGCCGTCAACCAGAAGACTACTTCAGCCCATAAAGCTTTGTCAAGGGAGGACACAGGCGAGGAGGGGGGGAATGGTAGCAGCAAGCTAACGCGGACACCATTTTTCGGAGTTTTCCTTGTAAAACATTTATTATTTTGATAAATCGGGAGTATTGTAACTCCTATTTTCTCTGATAAACCTTGTAATTAATGAGTTGGGCTACAAGCTTCCAGATTGTATCAGCCAGTCAATTCCCAGATTTGATAGAACTCTAGATTATTAGTTTTGACCACCCAAAAGCCTTAGCTAAGGTATAAAAGCCAATTTTTGTAAGTTTTTGGATAAGAAATACGCAGCATGAGCTAACGGCGCTCACTTTTCTCCTTCTCGTGCTTCCTACTCCCTCTCTGGTTGTCACATTGCAAATGTGTTTGTTGCATTGCAACCGTAGGTAAGAGCTCTACGCATTGGCGTAAGCCATTCACAGTATTTTGTAGCTTTTGGCGTTGCCGACCCGTGGCCTTATTTCATCATAACTAAGAATTTACATGTTCAAACTCAAAAATTAAGCATAGGTGGGGTATTGGGGCATCATTGCTAAGCATTTAGATGCATTCTGGGTCGAAGACGACTAGGTCGAAAATCCACTTCTATTAATAATCACGATTTCAGAACTTGACCTAAAGTGGGATTTGAGACCATAGGAATGTGTACTTAGGTCTTATAAACTTGTCCTAGAAGTTTCGTTATGTTTGGATGTCATTTGATGCCGTAACGGATGTGATTTGCTTGCCGATGAGCCCGGGATCATAGGACGAAGCCCATTCCCAACAAGAGTGACACATCAGACTTCGGCTAGCTTTTTGCATGCTAAATAGAAAATGCATATACTTATGCACGCTTAAGGCATACACATAAAATCCATAATATTGTAGGGCTTAGCTTCCATTCCCACTATGCACGTGCCACGGCACAACATCCACCCCCTTTAAACTTACACATCCTCCGGTATGTGCCACAACCGATGTTTGTAGGTTTGACTCTCTTGGAGTTTCTTCTTCTTCATCTTCACTAGTGATTCCAAACCTTCATTCTTGCTTACTTCATCAGCCGGATGACTATCCCCTCTTATTTTTAATACCTTTATTCTCTTTCCTGCAATGGGTATCTTTATCTCTGTTCCATCCAATTCAGCGAGGGTGTAAGTGGCATTGTCATGTACGTATTTGACTATTTACGGTCCAAACCATCTTTTTGAAACCTTTTGCATGACAATATGTTGGTTATCAAGACTACTGTCATACACTAAAACCCAATATCCTTGCTTAATTACCTTCCTTCTTAGCCCGTGTCGTCTATCAAAGTAGTCCTTGCTTTTCAACCTGGCATTCTTCAATATTTCTTTTGCAACCTCAATGTCTGCAGGCCTTCTTTCTAGTTGTCTTATACACAATGCAAGGAGCTCTTCTTTGCTAAGCCCATCTTGCCAAGGTAGCACATTCCATGTGGGAATGGTCTCTTCAATGGGCATTACAGGCTTTTGACCATACATCAATTCTGCAGGCATGTAGCCAGTTATTGAGCTGTGTGTCGTGCAATCAGCCCATAGAGCATATGGAAAAAGTTTTGGCCACTCACTAATTCTCCCTTAACAAGCTTTAGCCAAGGCTTTGATGATTGGAGGATGCCTCTTTCACTTTTCTCGTTGCCTTTGGATCCTAAGCGGTGGTAAGGGAAAGCTTGATTCCTATCCTGGAAAAAAATTCCCGTGCTTCCTTGGCATCCAACTCTCCTCTGTCTGCAGTTATCTTTCCCACACAACCATAGCGGCAGATTACATCCTCAAGGAGAAATTTAGATACTGCCTCTGTAGTCTTTGTCCTTAAAGCTCGCCTCCCTTCAACCTGATTAGTCAAGTCTTCTCTTGCAAGAACCAATTACCTCATCTACCAGAGTCCTAAAGGCATGGTGACTAGATCCACAACCCATTTGTAATGCATGGCTAGTGGATAAGTAGGATGTAACCTATCACGATATCGCACATTTGAATAAATTTGACATGTTGCACATTATTCCACAAAGTGGGATACATCCTTGTATATACCTTTCCACTAATACCTTTCCTTTAGCTTTGAAAAGGTTGCCCACACACCATAGTGTCCGGCCCATAGGTTCTCATGAAACTCCTGCATGAGCTTTACTTGACTCTATTTGTTACATACTACCCTTTGTGGTATAGCACCCCTCTGTTTTGGATGTTTCCATAAGTAACCATCTTGCAAAAAGTACCCATATGTTTTTTTGCATATCCTCTTAAACTCATGCTCAGACCAATCACCTTGTTTTGTTAAATTACTCAAATAACAACCAATAAGCAACCAATATCCTTCATACCCATCTTCTAAAAAAAACTCAAGTGCACTAGGTGTGCCAACATCATTATGCTCAACATGATTAATGGAGTAGAACCTTGTACCTACATATTCACTATCATCTACCATGTCTTGCTCATGCTCATACCTTGCCCTTGATAGCATGTCCGCTATCGGATTGTCTTTTCCTGCAATATGCTTGAACTCAGGATTCAAGGACTTAATTTAGTAAATCCATCTTAGCATGGCAATGTATGGTGTTGATCAGCTTGTAATCATTCCAAGGAGTGGCAGACAATCTATTTCCATAACCACATTTGCTCCAATCAAGTACTCCTTTTCACACTTTAGTGTTGTAACCATGCCCCATAATTCCAGTTTTACCTGTGGGTAGTTCCTTTGTTGAGTATTTAGAACCTTGGCTCCAAACCTTACCACATACCTATGTCCCTCTTCATCATCCTACCCTATTTCCGATCCAATTCCTGTCGGACTCGTATCCACTGTCACTATTACTGGCTTTCCCCACTCATAGTTTACCTTTCTTAAAGTTGGTGCTTCTTGTAGCAAACCCTTTAGCTTTCTTATAGCCCTTGCTTGTGCGTCTCCCCAATGGAAATTTTGATTTTTCTTTAACAAACTGGTACAAAGGAACTGCTACATGTGCATAATGTGGAATCCATATAACATAAAACACACATGCACCAAGAAATCTACGAACTTCACTCATAGATATGCATACCTCCTTCATCTTCTGCATTGCATCAATTTGTTGGACAAGGTCGTCTCCCATTGGGACTACACATGTGCCCAACAATCAACACCTCCTTCACTCCAAACACAGACTTTTGTCCTGAGAGGGTAAGGTTAACCTCTTCCAGTCTGGATAAGATCTTGTCACAATCATCTATGTGTTGTGCCATGAAGCACAAAGCTCCATTCTTCTTTGGTACTGTGAACCACCTGTTTGAGTATGGAGCAACATGAAGGCTCCAAAATACCCATCTTGATCTTCTCATTTAGCAGCTCAATTAACTTTGGTAAGTGAGCCTTTGGAACTGGTATTGGCCGTAAGTTCCAAGGTACATGAGGGATGGTAAAGATCACCATAGGAGCAACAATTGTAGGATCTACACATCCTATCTCATGTGGCTCAAATGCAAATGCTTTTCCATGTTTAGAGAGTATCTCTTCAAAACATTCCCTTTCAAACTGTGTCAAGGATTCCTCATTCCCAATCTTCAATTGCTTTAGAGACTCCTTTGTAAAACTGTGTCCAATCCCTTTTGGAGATCTGAGACTAGGTTGCAAAGAAGCCCGTTCTAGCTTTTCCGTGCAATCCTTTGGCAAAGGAAGTGCCACTAGTTTTAACTTCTTTGCCATACTCTCATACTTGGTGTCCACCTTTACTTCATTTTTTTGCTTCCTATCTTCCTGTTCCTTTTGAAATGCCTCAACCACATTGTACATTTCAAGTGAGCACACTTTCATTATCTCATTTTGGTCATGCGAAGGATAATATACTATACACTGCAGATCATGTCATGTGTCCACAAAAGAAAACTCCTCAAACACACCTGTTGTGTTTTCATTGTTTCCTAGAAGATCATGTTCTTTCCACTCCTTTTGTAGACTATGTACATGTTTGTGGGAACCTCGACTCAAGTTCTCACATTTTAGAAAAGAGACATATCCATATTCTATTAGACCTACAAAACCTGTACAAAAAACCTCCTTATGTGAGAAACTTTACCTTTTTGTACCATCGTAATCCCGCTCTACAATGGTACCTGGCCAAAACCCATTCTCTCGATGATGATCATAAAACTCTTTACTCAATCTGGGCAATGGGCGCTCTTGGAGACTGTCACGATTTCTTTCATGATTCACACAGACAGTGAGAAATTGAACAGCAAGTTTTCCATCTTTACTTCTTATCCTAGCATAAGCAGAACCATCATCCATTACCTTTGTTTCCATTCTAACCCCTACGATGTAGGGTTGTCCAAGGATGAGATCATAAGAAGATGTGTCCTGTACAATGAAATGTTGCTCTTCCTTTACATCTCAAATGGTCACATTCACACTAGGACAAGCTGCATATAACTCACTTGGTGAATTATTTGCTACCTTAACCATCCAACCATGATCTGTGTCCATTGGTAATTTGCACTTGTTGAATAATCTCTTTGACATTATGTTTATTTCTGAGCCATGGTCAATCAAGGCAACAAATGGCTCTTCAAGATCACCCACCTTGACCATTGAGTCTGCTGTCGTAGGTCTTGCCCAATGATTCCTGGAAAAGTGACTTCTTGAAACGGCTTCGTACTCCTCATCTCCATTTGAAAACTGTACTTGCTTTGCTCTTCCAAAAGAATGGTAGCACCCTACAACATCCTCATCATGATCTCTGTCTTCCACCTATATTACCTGCGTCTTTAAGCTTTCTCCTTCAGATTGCGGGCGAATGGTGTCAACAAGAGTTTGCCTCTTCCTCTTGATGATATCAATGATCTCCTCGTGAAACTCGCACTTGGCTATGCCAAGGACCTCCCCCAAGGTAAACTCTATTTTTCTATTCAAAACTCTTTCTTCTAGAACTTTCTTTAAGTGTGTAGCAACCTCAATATCAGACTGTAACTTATAGGTTGGAGTTGTAGGCTTACCTTTTGATGACTCCTTTTTCCTCCCAGTTGTACTTTCTTCCATAGTCGCTTCAGGTGGGGGTTCTTCCTATGTCGGAGGCGCTCAAGGAGGTATTGTTTCGCTTCTTATAGTAATTCTTTTTTATGGTCCTTTGTCACCACTCTCTCGCCTGCGCTTTTCTTCCACAAACACTTCGTTGTTTTGACATTTTGCAATATAGGAATGCACCGACAAGGAGTCCACACGGTCATTCCATCCTATTTCTAGATGGATAGAGTCACCTGCTTCATGTAGGACTTCTCTTGTAAGCTTCCCTTTCCTTGCTAGCTCCATAGCACTTGGCCACAGTTTACCATTTTCTTCAAAACTCTTCAATGGTTCTCAATCTTGACTATATAAGTATATGCCTTGGATGCAGAGATGGCATGGGTTTTGGCCATATCCTCTACCAGACTCTGCATTCCTCCTTTCCCAAAGTTAGTCCTTAAGGGTAAACCTTTCTCCCTTAAGTGAATCTTCCCATTCTTGAAGAAGACAAGATCTTTTCTCAAAGCTTCACTAAAGCTGTCACATTCTCTCCTAGCATGCTCTCTGCTGTCACACCATCTACATCTATGAAAAAAACCTTCTTTAGGTTGTTGTTTTTGCCTTGAAGATGGTGCCAATGGTTGCCCCTTATCTTCAAGCTTTGTGAGTTTTACTTTTAAATCCCTCATACCTTTCACAAGCTCATATATTACAGCATCATCAACTTTTGGAAGTATAAAGGAAGAAGGCTTTACCATCTTTTCAGAAGTTGTGGAGGTAGATGGTGCACTACCAACAACCATCTTATCCCATCTCCTTTGGCACTTGGCAAGTAATGAAACAGCAGCTTCAACTTCGTTCCAATCTATCTTCAGTCCTTGCTCAGCATCTTTGTCTTCAAGAAGAAGCTTTAATTGCTCCTAGAGCTCCTTTCCTGTTGCTTGTAAGAAGAGCTCTGTCTTTTCTAAGTTGAGTGTGGACTTCTCTGTCCTTGTGAGTTTGAGCATATCATCGCTCAAACTCCCTAAGTAGCTCTATTGGAGAGAGCCCCTCCTTCGGCTTGGCTACCCACTCCAAGAAAGTTCTCTTTGTTACTCTCTCAGAGTCCTCCATGAAATACTCCTCCTTCATCGCTATCTTGAACTCCTCCCAATTTCGTCCATGCTCATTCCTGATTCCTCTCACATGCTCTCTAATCTCGGGAGCCACAACAAGATAAAATCTTTGGAGCATCTCATCTTCTGGCACATGATGCAACTGCATCTCCTTTACATAGCCACGAAGATACTTTGTCACATCTTTCCAATTAAATTGATCCATTTTGTGCACCACTGCTTGAAAAGCTTTGCTTGCTGACACTTATCCTTTTTCTGTAGCATGTTGTTGTTGCATAAACAAGGAAAATTCTTGAAACATTTTCATTGTAGCGGGATCAAAAGGCATACCTTGCTGTTGCGGATGATGATCACACATGGTTGAAGTGGCTTGCAGATCCCGACTAACTCACCCTGACAAACTTTGCGTCGGGTTCCCCAAAAAGTGTGTCAAAGAGTTGGCGGTCTTGCTAGGAAGGTGTGAGGCCTCTACCTGTGAGGGTTTGTGGGGAGACTGTGAAGGCTTTCACTTAAGCAAGTTTAGTGTTTGTAGCAAATACATTGTGTGTAGCCATTGGAATCTTACACGCAGACACACACATATGCACACGTGAAACCCTCAAAACAAAACAAAGATGAAAATGTCAAGGCTTTGATCATATCTAATCAAAGGTAGGATAAAAGGATTCACTGATGCATTTATAGCAGCAGTCATTGTGCTCCAAATAGACTGTGAATGGTTCTTTGAAATTGTAACTTAGTGCTTACAAAGATGTAGATGTTTTGCCTAGTGATAGGAGTGAGCCGTGTGTACAAGTCTTCTTGGTTCATAGTAATATTAAGAAAGCAAGACTCAACCCCTAGAGGAGAATAAATATGTACACATCAAAAGAATTAGAGTAGTCTAGTAGTGGCAAAATAAGAGGACGTGGAGAAAGATGAATTTCTCGCAGTCTTTCCGGCCCAAAGAGTGGCACAATTCTCTGTTGGAAGTGGATTTTATGGCTAATACAAATGTTAATCCTAATATTTTGCACAAAGTGAAAGGGTTGAAAGGTTACACCATTGGGATTATTCATCTAAGAAAGTTTAGAATGCAGTCAAAAAATGGAGAAAAGAGATAAGAGAGACAACCAACACACAAAGACCCACACAAGCTCAAGCCAAAGAAGTGAAGCACACCTCAAGACTTTGTGGTCTTGTAGCCAACTTGATGAAGTATAAGATGAGTAGTGGTACCCAACACCGTTTGCGAGCCACCAACAATGTGTCTTTATTGATGAAAGAAGGTTACATAGAGTGTATAAGTATTACAAGTGAGGAGATAGAAGGCTTGAGGCATGAAGTAGTAAGCTCAAGATGTGTTGGGATGAAATTGAGAGACTGTTTCACTCAAGGAGATGGCTAGGAGGTTGGGTGATGGCTTGATAGAGTGGCTTGATTATGGGTATTGCTTGAGGTCTTGATTGCTTCATGGTTTGCTTGAGGTCTTGATTGCTTGATGGTTTGCTTGATGCCCAAGTGAGAGGCAAGAGGCTCTATTTATAGGTGGATTTGCCCCTTGAAGAAGATATTTCTTAGAAATATCCAAGGGATTTGTGTGACAAGTGTCTATCTTTTCAAAATATCTTGAAATTATCTTCAAAGTTTCTAGATCTTTCTCTTCAAGAAATATGTAGAGGTTCTTCTAGATCTTTCTCCAAATATCTTCTCCTTGCCGCCACATGTCAAGGATTAAGCCTCCAAGAGTTGTTGAGCTATGGTGGGAACATGTGCATAAAGTATCTTAAAAAATTGAGAGAGCGCTTGGCATACATCATGGATGACATCAAAAAAACTCGTAATCACTTTTCTAAGGGATTTTTCTAGGTCCATAATCACTCCAAAGTGCACCTACTATGTGTATCTAATGACACCTCATGGGGTATACTATGACTAAGGCCACATTTGGCCATGCTACACATGTCATATGCCACCTAGGATGCCTAGTAGATAGGAGGTATATTTTATAGGATCATTTCATCATGGCTCCAAGAAGAGGTTCACAAAGAAGCCCGAGATCATAGGACAAAGCCCATTCCCAGCAAGAGTGACACATCAGACTTCGACTAGATTTTTGCATATGCTAAATAGAAAATGCATATACTTATGCACACTTAAGGCATACACATAAAATACATAATATTTTAGGTCTTATCTTCCATTCCCACTATGCACGTGCCACGACACGATAGCGCATAATTACCCTCTTCTCCACAATTGTAGCACCTACCTGGCAGCGGCTTTGCCCTTCCCCTTGCTCCTCTTGGCTGTCCTCTATCCATGATGCGGAGCCACAACTCATGCATTTTCTTGGACAAATCCTACACTGTGCGTACCCAATTTTGTGGCACAATAGCTAGAAACCTTGGTTCCCATGATTTTCTTCATGTATAGCCTCCCTCGGGCTCTACGGTTGAACAGGGACCATCGTCTTGTAGCCCGACACACCTTGCTCTACCTTCTTCTTTATCTTTCTACTCTTCGACCATGCAATTGCTACCGCACCATTGTAATTTTTTGGTCTCTCAAATTCGACTTTCTCTCTCATCATGGGGTGCAGACATCCCATGAATTTGTCCAGCTTAAAGTAGTCTTCATTAGCCAATTGCATGGTTGTCGCTAGTTCTGCCCAGCACTCTTCAAAATGACCCAAAAATAGATTGAATTCTTCACTTACATCTTGCTTAAGCGCCTTTAGATTTGCATCCATCTCGACTGGGGATGCCTCTTTGCGAAAGTTGTGAAGAAACCTCGCCCATAGAGCTGGCCATGCTTGCCTCAGCTCACCTTCAAGAGCTTCATACCAAACTTTAACTTTGCCACACATCACCAAAGGAAACGTGTGCATCCTCTTCGGCATACGCAACGATAGTATATATAGCTCAAAATCCGACATCCACTTGTCAAGGCCCTCCTCGCCAGTAAAAATCGATCCATAGCTTCTACCGCCATGAATTCCAACGCAAAAAACTAATTCTTTTCAATAAACTAGGAGCAATCAGTGTGCTACTCATTGGGGGCACCAGAACATGGATAGGGGGAATGGGGGAAAACACCCTACACAAACACAAAGGCCTCTCTATAGCTCAAGGTATCCACAGCACCCTTATCCTCTCAAAAAACACCTTCAAAACAAACTTCTCACTAGCAGACTACCGCTTGCTCAATTTCCACTGCTCACACACTCCACAAATCCACCACACAATGCACACCTACTACCACGATATGTCTCCACCCTTACCTATGCACACAGCCGCTCAATATCACTCTCTACACAAAACACCGTCGGTCCGGGGGGGCACACACTTACACACATCGGCACCGAGGGAAAACATGAAAGCAGGAGAAAGAGAAGGGGGGAAGGGAAACGACAGCAATATGGGGCAACAATGGCTTGATTTCATTTCATTAAAAGGCATGTACACAGGCTTGCACATCCATCATTATGGCCATTTTCAAGGAAAAAGTGCAAGGGATAGGTTTGTCAGAGAGCTCCACTTTGCAAGCTTCAAACATCAATAAAAAAGCCCCTAACTTAATTTAAAAATGACCTTTATAGTGGAGGGCCTTCAACTTAGAAACTGCCCTCTCATTGGCCAATTTGTCATTCACATTTGGTAACTTTAGGAGGCGCTAACCACCTTTGGCTTCATTTGCTCTCTTTCTCTTTATTTTGCACTTGAGGGGGGGTGCATTAGCGATATTTTTAATGTCTCTTGGAATTTTTTTTATTCTTTATTTTTACCCCTTTGGGGAGCTTAGCCTTGCACTCTTCTTTTGATTTTTCCCTTTGACCACCACTGTCCGGCTCCCACCAGTCCTCTTTTCTCTCTCTTTTTTTCCTTTACCTTCTCCTTGGTCCTACCATGCTCAACCTTGGAAAGGCTTGTTTAATTTTTCACTTGGCGCCCCCTTAGGCTTGCTTGCCCTTGCCTTTGCTAGGATATTTGCAAGGACCATTAGGTAAGGACCACCTCTCAAGCCTGTATAAAGAGGCCTCCGCTAAGCACAAAGGGAGGCACAAGTGAAGGAGGAACACACTAGCTCCATGCACTCTACATTTTAATCACCACTAAGCACGTAATGCACCCCATGCTAGAGAGCTCATGGCGTCATGTTTGGTTGCAAGATCTGGCATTTTAGCATTGGTCTCATCACCATTTTCCCCATGATCAACCACATCATGGTTGAGTTACTAGTCACGACCACTCCATGCACATAAAGTAGTCACCACTCTCCCGCCAGGCAACATGAGCACGCTTGGGTTGAATGCATCAACACCATGCTACCTTGGGCCACTCTCGATGTTGGTGATTGATGTTGTCAGTGGCTACATCATCTTGATGTTTCCCCTCAATTAACCTTCCCGCTAACTCTAACCTTGCCATGCACCATATGGCGCTCTCATTCCATGATGCATCCCTAATGCCAAGAGCCAGGTTTGTAATCGTCAAGACCACCACTTGGAAGTATCATCATCGCCAATAAAGGGTGCAATGTCGTCTTGATCTTTGGGGTCCATTCTCTATTTTGATTTCCCATAGTCACGGGATGTTTTGTCTCTTGTATATCAGCTTGCTTGTGCTCCATCACGTGCGATCTCTCCAATCAGTCAGCGTGCTCTATTCCAACCATGTCCCATACCTCCCTTGTACACACACTAATGACTAGTGATTAGTCATTTTTTTACATGTGGACGTCTGTATACCACCATTTCATGTTGAGTACCTAGAGGGCATTTCACTTTTGCTACCCTAAGTCATGTATGTTTGCATCCTAGCCGCACTTATGCTAGGTGGTGCCCCTTCCTACCTATAGGATTACTCCTACCTTGAGATGATGCTTTGGGAGGTTCAGGCTATGTGTGGTATAGAGGCCACCCCATATGGCATGTCATTTCCGACCATCATTTTCTTGGAGCCCCCATCGAGGATCCTTTCATGAAACCCTCCAGTTTACAAGATTGAAACCCTAAATTTTTGTGGATGGATGAATGGCTAGCAGGGTTCGCTAAGTGGAAGACATGAGAAGAAGAGCTACAAGCACAACTAGACGAACTCCGCATCTCCATCGAAGCTCGAGTGCTAGGCGTACGATAATCGATTTGCAATGGGAGAGTCAACCAACACGCCAAACTCAGTGGATATACATAGGCCAAGTGCCAAGAAGAAGAAGGAGAAAGTCGAAACCATGTCCGCAACCTACAACCAACCCTCAACAACAAGATGGAGGGAGCTCTGCACAATAGACAATCAACACTATTCTACTTCGAGAATCGGGTAACTCAAGTCACCAAGGTGATTATCACAGTCAGTTTCCAAGTCGCACCTAATGCTGCATCACAGATGACGGAAGCACATGCTCACGCTCTCACTAGAGAGACTAGGGATCTACTAAGTTTGTTTCAGGAAAGAACACCACCCTCTCCCACAAGCTTGGACAGTGACTAAGCACCTCTAAGCTTCACATGAATCAGTACAACCTACCTCAAAGACAATTCACACATACCGACACAAGTACACTCAATCAAGGTAATACTGGACTTGAAGGCTCACTACTACGAGCACGTCATCGACAACATGCTGGGTGGGGAGCACTTCTTTGAGGTTCTGGCATTGGATCAGCCATTTGTCTTACCTTTGGTACAAGGCAATGTACCGTTTGAGATTTTAATCTATGTCCTAGTATAAAAGGGTATACATGCCTCCTTGTAAAAAATAAGAAAAAAACTTTTTACAAGCTAAGCAGTGTGTCTTTCTGGCTCTCTCTCAGTAATAATGGCAAGTGTAGCATTTCCAACAATTAAAGGAAATAAGGGGGAGGATTTGGTAACAGATTTCCTAGATGACTTTGAAGTAGCATGTGTAGTAAGCAACAAAGATACAAATGAATCCCGGGTTAGAATCTTTAAGCATCTCATGAAGCTAGAAGCTAGGTCATGGTACAATGCACTTCCACAAGAAACTAAGGATGACTGGGAGCTTTTAAAACCCACTTTTAAGAGGCGCTTTGGGGGAGGTACCACTTTGGAGAAGTTGTGGGACAAGTTGAGATACTTGAGGTAGGAGGTTCTTTTAGAATATGCCACCTATGAGTCCAAATTTGTGGATTTGTGGGAACGGTGGGTTGAGTCACTAGCAAGGGGGGAAGCTGCACCCGATTTCCTAAAGAAAGACCGGTTCACGCATGACTTATGGCCGCTTCTCAAGGAGAAGGTGAAGGGTAGATTCCCGGCTATGTATGAGTTAGCCATTGATATTGCTCGCCTTAAGGACAAGAAGCTGCGAATGAAAGCCAAAGAAACCAAGTCAGCAGAAATAGGAATGTTGCACCGACCAACAACCACGACAACCACCATCCTCCACCACCACCGGCTCTTGGGGTAAGAGATGACCAACAAGATATGTTGGCCCATATTACTGACCAACTGCAACATTTGTCTGTCCACTTGATACAGCAAGGGAGGAATCAAGAAAGATATCAAGACCCAGAAAGAGAACGACGACAAAACAGGGAATATCACTGCTGCTACAACTATGGAGAAGATGGTCACGGTATAAACTACTATCCCAAACCACGACAAAACTATAATAGAGGAGGTAGGAGGAGCCAACTGTCACCCCGTAGACAAAGAACACCCCCACCCCGAGCACCAGCCCCACCAACACAAATTCTACGTCCACCCCAGGCAACACCACCTGACCGCCCTGTAAACATCATAAGGCTAGAAGAGAAAGGAAAGGCCGTAGTAGTGGATCCACCTAGAGCAAAGGAGAGGGATAAGGGTAAGGAGAAGGTAGCCTTTGTGGTTCCATTTGAATCCATGACTGTGAAAAGAGCTAGGAGGGATAAAGCTACACAATCTGATGATGAGAGAAGCATGAAAGGAGAGACTAGCCCCGGGGGATTTACCATGGAAAACTTACCACACCACGTAAGTGCAGGGGAGGGTTTTTTTTTTTACGAGTTACATAAGCGTATAAGTTGGGGACAGACCCCCAAAAAAAGTTCTCCCAAGCTTAAGAATAAGGGAGGGGGTATCATATTTATGGGGTAAGGAAGGGAAAAATGAGAATAAATCTTTTTTAGTGTTTCAAAATCATGGCTTCCCAAAAGTGCCTTCCCTCAAACTTGTGAGTCAGTAGCTACAAAGATACATGCAAGAACTAACACTGCTTTGTATCAATTGCTTGTTTTGTGATTATAGTTCATTTGTGGAGGGATGAAAACCCATAAAGAGCTTGTATAGATGCAAATTTACATAGAGAACCTAACACAACTTTATAGCCATGTTTTTTGAGTAATTTAGATGGGCCCAAATTGGACAAGTATCTAGAGTGCAGGCTGAACATGCACATAGTTTGAAAGTCAAACTAAGACACATTGAGGGTACATCTAGGTATCAACAGAAGTGGTTCCTTTGTACATTGCCAATCACTATGCTACATGCTCTTTGACTAGTTTTACTCAGTTAGATCATGTGAGACCTAAACTTTATATGTAAGATAGGGGTATGATAGTTTTTTGCATTGATTATCGTATAAGAGTAGAAATGGGGGTCATATTCCCTAAGATGAGTCATATATAGGGGTTTTATCAAAGTTTTCCGCTCGCAGGTGGCGTCCCATTTTGTATATAGAGTGAATCCTCTGGGAGACTAGCAAGAGGCCATCCAGGCCACGATGTAAATTAGGCATCACCGACTTCCAGTTAGGGGAAAGATCTAAGCCCTATGATCTAACATTGGATGTGGCAAGGACTGTCAAGGCTAGGGACTTGCTACGCACCGTATGTGAGCCACAAAGGCTCCTAGCACACAGTCATACAACAGACAAGCTCACAAGGAAGAATGGTGTGTCACTCACCTTCTTGCATAGTTGCGAATGAAGGATTCCCGTGCCGCGAAGAAGAGGGAGAGGCCGCTATGCCGTGCTCAACTGCCTCACCGCCGTCGTGCCGTCGCAACGCTCGATCACACACACACTCCCACACTCTCTCTCTCTCTCTCTCTCTCACACACACACACGTACACACACACACAAGGAGATGGTGAAGGAGAAGGTGGAGATGGAGCAAGAGCAGCTTCTATTGCACAATGAGAGAATGAGTAAAAATTAGGTTTAGTGGCTTTTATATGAGCTCACCCCATTCACACTTGGGCGCCCATACTTAGCCAACTAACTCCTTGAATATTCCAGTTAGAGTGCGTATGTCATCGGCGATCACCCTTACCCTGTTCCTATTGGTCCGACAAGCCCAGTACCTGACTCTAAATAATACAACGTTTATAGATCATAGGGTGTCCGTGTGCCGTGAGGGTTAACATGCCCCCCTTCCCTATCGACAACAAACCCATATGAGTCAAACAATGTGACGCTAAATCCAATGGCAGACCGTGGAAAGGGAAAGATCACAGAATGCTACACACCTAGTCCAGAGCTAGTTTGGGCTCCAAGGAAAACCCAATTTATTCCACCTAGCTGAGGAAGGGGGGAGTTCCATGAAGCTTCTAGCTCCTCATGTAATACATCCATAGAAGTAGAAGCTTCTACACAGCCTCCATCTATAGTAATGGACCTCAATGAAGCTACAAAATAATCCACACCTCCCAGTGTTCAAGAATCACCTGATAAACCACTTCAAGTTTGATCCTGGGAGAGTACCTTACCTACCTTGCAACTTGATGAGGCACCTAGGGTAATAGAAAACTACTGGCAAAAATCCTCACCTATTACCAATTGGAACAATTGGTTTCAAAGGGTGACAAGCTCATTTCAAACGGTATGATCTACCCAAGGAAGGGGGGGAGTGTTTGTGGACATCCATCATTCACTTGCTTCCCTCTCAACCTTTCTCCCTGACCTCTTATTGCAAAGCTACCCTAAGACTAGGAATGACAAACTCCCAAGGCATAACCGCTTCTTGGCCGTATACCATTTTGAATGGCGTACAATTAATAGCCACTTTATAAGAAGTACGATAAGCCCATAGAGCAGATGTCAACTTCAAATCCCAATCAGTGCCATGAGCTTCTACCGTCTTGGTTAAAATAGAGATTAGAGTCTTGTTGGTGCTCTCGGCTTGTCCATTAGCTTGCAGGTAATAAGGTGTAGACTTATGGTGGGATATCATAAAGGTCGTGGTAAGCTCTCTTATTACCTCATTTATAAAATGGGTACCATTATCACTAACAATTTCAAAAGGGCAACCAAATCTTGTGATAATGTTCTCAAAAAGAAACTTAGTTGTTGTCCTCGCGTCAGCTTTTTGTGAAGCCTTAGCTTCAACCCACTTTGTTACATAGTCCGTAGCAACTAGAATATATCGAGATTGAGTGTTGCGAGCTACGGGACTAATTGGACCTACAATGTCTAAGCCCCATTTTTCAAATGGTTGGGTTACTTTAATAGGATGTAAGGGCATTCTGTCTTTGCGCTGTGTGGTCTTGTAACGTTGGCACTCATCACACCCTTTTGTAAAAAGTGATGCATCCTTAAATAAAGTTGGCCACCAATAGCCTGATTGCAGCAGCTTTCTAGCAGTCAGGTCTCCTGAAAAATGTCCTCCTGCTATGTCCATATGTGCTTCTTGCAAGATATACAAATATTCATCCTCGCGGGCACAACGCCTAAGAATATCGTCCTTGCCTAATCTATACAGAGTTCCGGCAATCAAACAATAGGGTTCACATTCTTTTACTAGCCTTCGAGCGATATCCTTACGAAGTTCCTTGGGTGGAAAACCATTAACTAAAAAGTTAACAATGTTCTCACTCCATTCAGGCATAGTCTCAACTATGAATAGGGAAGTATCGGGTAATTCATCATCAACTACTGTAGGGGCTTCACCATTGGGTATGCGAGACAAATGATCAGCCATGACGTGCCTTTTACCGGGTCTCACTACAATCGTGAAATCAAACTCTAGAAGAATTAACAACCATCGTGTGATTCTTCCTGTGGAGAATGGCTTGTTTACTAGATACAGCAACTCTTGATGATCCACATAAAATACAAACTTGTTTGCTAGAAGGTAGTAGCGAAATTTCTTTACTGCATAAACCATTGCTAAACCTTCTCGCTCTGTAGTGGTGTAGTTCCATTCAGCATCGTTCAATTGACGGCTTGCAAAGCTAATGGGATAGTCCAATTTATGTTCTCCTGGTTGAGTGAGAACACACCCAATAGCAAAGTTTGATGCATCAATATGCACATGGAAAATGACATCCCAGTTAGGTGTCCTCAAAATCAGAGCACTTGCTAGTGTTTTCTTCAATTGTTCATAGGCCTGGTCACACTCTTCAATCCATTTAAATTCAATGAGAAGCTTGTACAAAGGACGTGCTATCTCAGCGAAAAATAAAATAAACCGTCGATAATAACCCACGTGTCCCATGAACCTTTGAACTCCCTTGTAATTGGTTGGTGGTGGTAACTCTAGAATCACTTTAATTTTTCTCTCATCGGTTGAGATACCATTCTTAGATACTATATGCCCTAAAATAACTCCATGCTTGACCCAAAATTGGCATTTGAACGGGTTCAATGAGATACGATATAACCTACACTTTTCAAACACCTTCCGCAAACATGATAGATGTTCTTTCCAAGAAGAGTAAACACAAAGGTCGTCTAAGAAAGCTTCACAAAACTCTCTCAAATATTCTTTAAAAGAAGTGTTTATTAATCGTTGGAATGTAGCAGGGGCATTTGTTCAGCCAAAAGCCATCACACGAAATGCAAACACGCCAAATTCTGTGATGAAGGCAGTTTTAGCTTGGTCCTCTAGCGCTATCGTGATTTGGTTGTAGCCTGAGTACCCATCTAGAAAGCTATAAGCTTCCTTGCCTGCAACTCTTTCGAGTACATGTTCGGAATATGGTAGGGGGTAATGGTCTCTTCTAGTAGTTGCATTAACTTTTTTGAGGTCCACGCACACCCTAAGTTTCCCATTCTTTTTTGGCACGATAACTATTGGAGACACCCATTCAGAGTGTTCAATAGGATATATGAACCCACATGTGATAAGCTTTTCTAGTTCTTCTTGAATGATCCTTGCGTACTTAGGATTCATCGGGTAGGGTCTTTGTTGTACGGGCTTTGCAGTGCTAATCATAGGGATTGTATGTTGGACCACAAAAGGTGGAACACCTTTCATATCATGGTATGTCCAAGCGAATATGTCCTTGAATTCCTTGAGAAGCTCTTTGAGGACCGCCTCTTCAACTTCTGTGAGGTCTTGGGCAATAAAAACAGGTTTTGATTCTTCACCGGGGTCGGCTAATTCTATTTCTTTAACTATTTCCGGACCATCATAGATTCCATTATTCCCATCGATAGGTATTCTTTGGGCTTTTGTGTACACAACCTTTGCTTCCCCTGTGGTGTAAGATTTGAAATGTTCTGGTGCAGGATGCAAGTCTGTGGATTCTGGTTGTGCTTTGGTCTGTGCTTCCATTTCTGCTTTCTTGTGTTGTCGAGCTAACTCTTGGTTTTGACGCCTCCTTGCAGTGCGGCTCAACTTTGGCTTGTCTATGATCTCTAATTGGGCTATTTCATGGGGTCGTGGTCTACACCACATAACATTTTGGAGATATTCACCCCAATCGTCTACCAATTTTCGATGAGCATCACATGCTCCTATATAACTGAGCCATTCTACTGAGGATCTCTTCTTTTTTATCCTAGCATGTGCATTGGCTCGATATCGACGCCTCTTAAAGTTTTTCTTTTTCTTATTTGAGACCTGATTTTGATTTGCATTTAGATCTGGCTCACTAAAGGAGTCCTCGTTGGTGTCCTCTTCACTCTCGGAGGAGCTATCATCGGTTGATGTGCTTGGTCCTTCCGAATGTTTTGACTCTGAACTTGCTCCACTCTCTAATTCATGAGATTCAGAATCCGTTTCACTCTGGGAGTCAGTGTCTGAGTCGTGTTGGTCAAAGTCTTCTATTGAGCTATCGGTGTCACTGTCAGATTGGTCTACAATTGCCTTGCCCTTAGAAGATGCATGTATGGCACTTATCATGTTCAGAGGTGCAATTTGTGGTACCTCTTCCCCCTCTGGTGTGACCCAAGTGGTTCCTCTATTTCCCCAGGTATCTATGGTTGCAGCTAGGTGTACCCAGGCTACGTTGTCTGATTCCGTCATACCCGGTAACACATCCATGTAAGGAGAATCTTGGCCAATGTCTGTATCCTTCTTACAAGTGTAACAATATTGTAGTGGGGCCGAGTGAACTGTGGTGTCAGAGAGATGATCAATAATGGTTTTACTCCCTAAGGGGTGTACCTTATCAGTCACCAAATCCACTCTAATGACAGAGTCTTGGAATTGCAAATAGACATGATTTTTAGACCAATCGTGAACCATTTGTGCTTCCATCATGAATGGTCGTCCTAAAATCATTTCATATGACATAAGGTGTTTAGAGAAATCCATTACAATGAACATATGTCGTACCTTGTGTCCTAGAACTTTGATCTTAAGATCCTTGAGCATCCCCATAGGTTTGGCTATGGTACCATTTGCCATCTTTACCACAATGTTAGTAACAATGAGGCGGGGTTTTCCCATGGATTCCCAACAATCTTTTGTAACGATGCTAACTCCCGCACCACCATCAAGAATTCCCTTTATAGTTAATCTCTTGGTAGTGATGGGTAGGGTCGCATTAGACTTGTCGCCTTCAAAATACTACCCTAATTCGTTAATGGGTACCTCGATCACAGACTCATGTCCATCTAAGTCAAGTGATTGCACATGATTTTCCTCATCAATCATAATCGAGTCGGGCCTATTTGGTTGCGCAAACTGCGGTAATCCCGTTTGTAGCTCTCCATTAAGGAATGCTCGAAGTGCAAGGAATAACTTAGGATCTCCATACAGCTTTGCTATGATCGTGGTTCGGACCTCAGAAGACATGAAGTCCGCTAGTTTGGCAACATTCATTGGAATTTTGCAGGGTGTAGGTCCTTGAATAGGAACTGGTGAGGATGGAATCTCATATTCCTCAATGGAATCAGGTATTCCTTCGTTAAACATCCTTTCCAACAAGAAAGGTGTATGCTCACTTTCTGATGTCCTGTCCTCACTCCCTTCTTAGATTGTACTAGATATGGCTAACGGTCTATGGTTCATGTGGGGTGGATGAACTTGCGTGGGAAACACTGTGTCATGAATTTTGACATGCATGGGTTCTGGTTCTAGTTTCCTTTGAGTCTCCTCCACTAAACCTTTTAGATGTTTCACCTGCTCAATCTCGTCTACTGGGTTTGGGTACGTCCCAATCTTCTATTTACGATTCTTCCCTTTTTTCCCCTGCGGTTTATCTTGGGGGTCTTGGATTGGATTTGGAAACACTTGTGGTGTTTTCAGAGGCTCTTTATGGTTTTCTCTTATTCAGTTTTCATTTGGCTCCATGTTACGGTTTTCTTTGTTGGTCTTTCCCTTTGTGGTATTGGTTCTAGTCTCCATTGTCTCGATTGAATCTGAATCATCCTCGAGGTCATTCATATACACGGGGTCATCTCCTGTTCCTATGTTTGTTTTGGAACTTGGCTTTGAATTTCCCGTATTCTGCGACCTCTTCCTTCGTGTCTTCTTTTTCTTTGCTTGGATAACTGACGCGATATCTCTCTCTTCAAGGATATGGCCTGGCCCTTGAAGCATGGACCGTGTAATCGCATAAGCGGGTGCGACGGGTGGTATTGGCGATGTCACACTAGCAATTTCGACCAAATTTAGGGGTGTGATTTTAGGCGCATTTGGGTTATAGGGGCATTGGGCAATCAAGTGATCTATGCCACAACAATTACATGTGAGTATGGGCATTGCAGATGTGCTCCCTTGATTCATTTGCATCTGTACAGCATTCTTTTGCAGCCTAATAGGGCACTCCGCTGCCTGATATGGTCCACCACACTCGTAGCATTGAAGAGGTGGCCTCCTAGCCTGGGTGTTGATATTTTGACCTCTGGATGCGAGAGCAGCAGCTTGATAAACTGGCTTGACTTGCCCCCAACAATCTTCCATGTAGTATATAGGACACTCTTCCAATATATCAAGTCCGTAGGCAATACTAGTGTCTATTTCCTCCTCACAGCCATCTGCATAAGCATTAGATGGCTCACAACCCACTTGGTTCATAGGGGCGACTCTTGGATGCGGGGGCTTCGTTCCTAGCACAGGAGGTGGTAGCGGTGTAGCTTGTACAACATTTTGAGATCTAGGGACCGTGTGTTGCGGTAGTTGCTCAACAGGTGGAGCAGGCATCAATACAGGAGCTCGAGGTGCATCCGTCCAGGCTACAGGTGGTCTATTTGCCATCATACGTTTGATCATTAAACAATCCTTAGCTTAATGACCATACCTACCACATGCGTTGCAAGTTCCATTAAATTTTACTCTAAACGTAGGGCACTCACTAGTGCTATGTGGACCTAAGCAAATGGAACACCATTGTTGCTCCCTTCTTGGATACATGTGACTATTTTGAGGGGGTCGATTATCCTTAAGAGACTCTTGGATTGCCTTGGTGAGGTCTGTCAAGAATTTATCAAATACCTTTGGCTCATTGGCAATGGGCTTTGCAGTCATGGGTTCATACTCAATGGCTTGTGAGCTAGTGGATCTCGTGTCAGTAGACACCCTCATGCCTGCTATCATCAAGTTTTTCTCTAATTGGATTGCATTGGCAGTGACATCTTCCCAGGTTGTGATACCTCTAATCACTAGTCCATTATAGATTCCTTCATTCCTCAACCCTCAAATGAATCGATCAAGTAGTTGGTTATTGTTGAAGCGCTCATTTACAGGGCAGCGAGAGTTTAAGTGCTTTAGACGACTAATGAAGTCCCTTACTGACTCTCCTTCCTTACGTTCGGCCTTCTGTAGCTGAGATGCTACACCCCAAAGCACACCTTCTCGTATGTACTCCTTTAGAAACAACCTTCAAAGGGTAGGATAGATTGTTTTCTTGTCCACCCTTAGGGTTCTATACCAATCTCCAGCCTTCCCACTTAATGTCAAGCTTAAGGCATTGCACTTATGTAGTTCGTTGCGTTCCCCTAAGGAATCACATACTTGTTCAAACACTTCAATGTGTTTTCTAGCATCTTCGTCCCCATTGAATTTTTGCGTGAGTTTGGCAATTTGTACTGCCTTACTTCTAGGCTCTCTATCAGATGCATGACACATATTTTCCGCGATAGATCGACCTATGGTTTGAGCAAACGCTGCCAAGTCACCTATGTGAGGAGGCAGGGCCGGTGGAGGTACTCTTGGAATCATATGTGGGAGAGGGACGCGTACCAGTCTTGGCATATGTGTGGATGATGCAGGATATGGAACATAACCGGGCATAGGTCCACTCGGATAAGGGCTAGGGAGCAGCACTCGAGGAGCATAAACAAGTGGTACAATTGGAGGTGTTGGGGCCATGTGTGCATAAGGGGCTAGAGGCACATACGGTCGAGGCCCCATATTAGGTACTACGACACTAGGTAGTGGCACTGCGCTAACCGTAGATGTCATCGGTACATTCTCTATCAGGCTTATCCCTGGAGTGAGCACTGTGTTTTCCTTAATAGAGGGTTGAGCCAAGTTAGGGAAGCTAAAGTTGTCGCTCGGAGGCTCAGATTGCATAGAGACCCCAGGTGAAATGACGTAAGATGGGTCCATGGGGCTCATTAGAGGAGTCTCCATTTGTGATAGAGTAGGCTGTTGAGTCTTGCTCGTATCCAAAAATCTCATGGGGCCAGTTGAGAGTATATTTACCCCTCGATTTTGCCTTTCTGATTGAATAATACCATGGATAACATTACATATCATTTTCTGTTGATCTTCGATGCTCGTGGCACTAGAGGTGGATTGTACAATCTCTATCCATCCTACATGGTAGGCGTGGCCAGAGTGTAGATCCATCAACACCTCAGTGTGGAGGTCGTATGTCCAATGATAATTAATGAACAATCCTTCTAGAGTCGACGTGTTAACGGTTTCTTGTGAGGTAGAAGCAATGTTGCTCCCCGTGGTTTTACTTGTCACCAACGGTACTCTAGAGGGAACTTCTGAAGGAGGCAGCTCAACAGGGCCTTCTTGGTAAGAAGTTGGCAGGATATCCACATGGACACTCTTTGGGGGTGTGGGGTCCACGTGCGATGTGAAAGGAGAGTCCACTTCCCCACCCCCTTCCTGTGCTTCATTTGCATCAGGTTCCGAGCGAGTAGCTCTACCTAATGTTTCCATGAAACGACTAAACATACTAGTACTAGGCTGTGGAGCTTCGGGAGGTGCATGGCCTTCTCTCTCAGTGTTTTGGGTAGGGTATGCTTCCATGATTTCTGAGTCGGAGGAGGAATCACTAGCGGCTATTTTAGG
Organism: Adiantum capillus-veneris; assembly: GCF_014529385.1. Classification (NCBI taxonomy): domain Eukaryota; kingdom Viridiplantae; phylum Streptophyta; class Polypodiopsida; order Polypodiales; family Pteridaceae; genus Adiantum; species Adiantum capillus-veneris. Next base: position 70,021,635 of record NC_140941.1, read on the forward strand.
GTCTTGGGTGGTGCTACCTTGTGTCCCCGCTGAGGGTGTAGAGCCTATTGTGGATGGGTAATGGGTGTCCGTATGAACAGAGGCACCCTCAATATGCTCTTGTTCTAGCACCCGCCCAGAGCGTAAGTGCATGTGCTTTTGATACCCTAAGGTGTCAAAAAGCTGCTCTAGGAGGCCTTGTGACTAGTTTTTTGCGTGTTTTTGTTTGTTTTTTTGCTAGATTTTTTAGAGCGTGTCGTAGAATGGTCCGTGTGATAGCTCGAAACGAGCGTATCACTAAGAGGGACGCGCTGTGCTTTACAGCCCATCGTTTGGTTCTATTTTGCTCCAGAAAAGCCCGAAACAGTCTTTTCCTAGCTGGGGAACTAGGCTCCAATAGCAAGTCTAAGGGTGCAAGTGGGAAGAGAAGGGAGGAGAGTGGAGGACTTGCCCCACATGCTCTCATTCCCTCTTGAGGGGGTAGGGTATATATATAAGAGTGAGTCTAGTATATATCATAAGACTGAGGACTGAGGCTTGGGCTTGGGCTTGGGGAAATGATCCCGATCACGATAAAAATTTTAGTGATCCCCCAGTCACTCACGCTTAAATATTTTCGATTTTTTTTATAACCTCCCCCTCACTCACGTTTTTTTTTCGGTTTTTTTTTTCAATTTTTTTTTTTGGATATTATTTGGTACGCGTTTTGGTGCGCGTTGACCTCACCTAACTATTTACTGTCCCACCTACCTACTGACCTGCTAATTAGTGGTTCACCTAATTACTAACCTGCTTAATTAACTAACTGTGCGCCTAACTGTGCACAAACCAGAAAACACAGAAAATGCAGAAAATTGAAACTTGACAGAACTGTGCAGTGCAAACCAGAAAATGCAGAAAACGCAGAAACGCAAGAAATGCTAACTGTGTAAGTTGAAATCTGAGCTTAATAGAACTAGCAAAATAGAGCTTAACAGAACACAGAAAACTTGAATGCAGTCAACAACATTGTGTCTTTCTCTACTGTTTTTGCATAACAACAATAATCAAACTTAAGCCGCGCCTTTCCTACATAAAAAATAGCTTCAATACAATTTACAGGTCGCCATTGGAGCTTCACGTGCAGCAGCTCCCCGGCAACGGCACCAAAAATGTCAAGGCTAGGGACTTGCTACGCGCCGTATGCGAGCCACAAAGGCTCCTAGCACACAGTCATACAACAGACAAGCTCACAAGGAAGAATGGTGTGTCACTCACCTTCCTGCGTAGTTGCGAATGAAGGATTCCCGCACCGCGAAGAAGAGGGAGACGCCGCTACGCCGCGCTCAACCGCCTCGCCGCTGTCATGCCGTCGCAACGTTCGATCACACACACACTCCCACTCTCTCTCTCTCTCTCTCTCTCTCTCTCACGTACACACACACACAAGGAGATGGTGAAGGAGAAGGTGGAGATGGAGCAAGAGCAGCTTCTATTGCACAATGAGAGAATGAGTAAAAATTAGGTTTAGTGGCTTTTATATGAGCTCACCCCATTCACACTTGGGCGCCCATAATTAGCCAACTAACTCCTTGAATATTCCAGTTAGAGTGCGCCTGTCATCGGCGATCACCCTTACCCTGTTCCTATTGGTCCGACAAGCCCGGTACCTGACTCTAAATAATACAACGTTTATAGATCATAGGGTATCCGTGTGCCATGAGGGTTAACAAGGACCAAAGATTACATGGCCACAACTGCTACATCTCGCACCAAAGGTAAGGCAGCAATGTTCCAAAATGGTAAGTACAAGACGCTCCAAAGCAAAGGTAGCCGGAGGAATTTCGGCTTGCAACATGGATGACATCCTTCCAATTTTCGACGTCGACATAAAAGGAAAGAGGATTGGAAACACCTACATTGATGGAGGTGCACAAATCTATGTGACGAGTGAAGCTATGATGCTTCAGTTGGGGATCGAGGTTGACAGGCCTTCTCCATGCAAGGCAAAGATGGCAAACAACGCAAAAGTAAAGTGTGTAGGTGTGGTAAGTGCTGTGAAGATAAAAGCTTTCAACAGTGAGGTAGAAGTAGATGTTTTTGTAATGCCTACTAAGGGGGAGGGCTATCCATTAATCTTGGGAAGGCCATGGTTGATGTCCATGAAGGCAAAACAAGACTCGGGCACTGGCCTTCTACGCATGAGTGGTAAGAAAGGGGAGACAATCTACTACGACATGAAGACTAGCAAGCAGAAGAAAATGGACCTAGAAACATCAGCAGATGAAACCATTAGTGAGTCTTCCACTTCTGCGGAGGAGACCACATCCACTGACGAAAGTGACAATTCCATCAATGTGATGGGTATCATCATAAAGGATCCACAAAGGGTAAGCACAACTGGTGATCGGTCACCAAAAGGGAAATGCACTGAAAAGGAGAGTAAATCACCTAGTCTAGGAGAAATTAGGTTGAAGGGGATGTTGTCTACGGAAATAAAATTTGAAGAGAAAGATAGTTTTTTGCAAATGTTGATGGGATTTCCTGAGCTGTTCATTGACAACTATGAAAGAATCACACGTATTACAGTAGTGGAATATCATATTAAGCTGAAGGAAGGGTAAAACTCGTTGTGCAAAAACTACGATGGTTGGGGGTCATACAAGAAAATGCACTCATGGACGAGGTAAGGAAGCTACTAGAAGCAGGGTTCATCTATCCTGTAGAAAACTCAGAGTGGGTGTCACCCGTAGTAGTGACACCTTAAAAAAGTGGTAAGTGGAGGATCTACGTTGACTACAAACCACTAAATGCAGCTACAAAGAGAGACCACTTTCCTCTCCCTTTCTTGGATGAAATTTTGAATGAAGTAGAGGGTTTTGAATGCTACACCGCGTGTGATGGTTATTCTGGATAATTTCAAATACGCATAGCCTTGGAAGATCAGCTAAAAACCACTTTCATCATGCCATGGGGTTGTTTTGCATACAGGGTTATGCCATTTGGTCTCACGAATGCACTTGCCACATTCCAAAGATATTTCACATATGTCTTTCAACCGTTCTTTGGAACATCCATAAGAGTGTTCATTGATGATTTTTGTATATATAGATCTCGCATTTCACACTTAGAAAATTTAACTGAGGGTTTGGTCAGGTTGCAAATCCTAGGCGGGCAATTTAATGTGGACAAATGCCACATTGTGGAAAGTAAAGTCATTCTATTAGGCCATGAAATTTCAGCAAAAGGTATCAATGCCGATCCAAGTAGGTGTCCGCACTCAAAGCCCTACCTTCACCAACAACCGCACATTTCAACTGGTCTCTTTTTAACAAAAGGTGAGGTACTTGAGTAGATTCATACATCTACTATCACAACTTGTTCTACCACTACAATAGCTCACTCAAAAATCAACTTTCACCTGGGACGAGGAAAGCAAACATCACTACAACAAGGTAAAGGAGGTCTTAGCCACCCTGCCAACTACCTCACCACCTAAGTGGGATGAAAAATTCTATGTCACCTCAAGTGTGGGTGATGAATCCTTGGGGGCTCTCCTACTCAAAAAGGATACAACAACATCTTTCATGAGGCCAATTTACTTCTCTAGTCGAATGATTATAGCAGTAGAGAAAGGTTTCATCCATGTAGAACACCTAGTCCTAGCTCTTAGATTTTTAACTACAAAGCTTAGATCATATTTGCTACCTAAGCAATTTGTGGTTCTAACCACGGATGAGATGTTTCCCTATGTTGTACAACACATGGATGTTTCTGCTAGGATTACTAAATGTCTAGTTCGTCTGCAAGAATTTGACTACACGGTACATGAGGAAAGTACGACAAGGGAAAGCTTGGGGGGACTCATGACCTACCAAGGCTTTGAGAGGAAGGTGAAGCAATCTAAAGGGGAAGAAATTTGATTACTTCCAGTGCCACCGATGGTATAAGGAGCACACTCTCTCTACTCTGATGGAGCCTACAAACGATCATCCGACAAAGCAGCCAGTGGTCTTTGATGACAAGGGTATCAAGGTATTTTCGCTTGGTCAATTGTTAGAATCACATTCTAACAATGAAGCTGAGTATGTAGCACTAACCAAGGGTTTACTTAATGTATGAAGTGGCTTAATGTATTTGGGGATGCTCTACTTTTGGTAAGGCAAGTAAATGGAGTATGGACATGCAAGAATCCTAGCTTGAGGACTCACTTAAGCAGTGTAAAAACCTTGTTGGGTAAGTTTGAAGAAGTTCAAATACACCATATCCCAAGGGCTCAAAACCATGAAGCAGATGCCCTAGCAAGTGAGAGACTGCAAGAAGTGGTGGTTGGAGCTATAAAGCTAAAGCTCCCGCTATTTCAAGGTAGTGATGCCTTACCTGACATCATGCATTTTTTGGAAACAGGGGAATGCCATTGGATTTAACAAAGGGACAGAAGCAATGGCTGACGCGGAAGGCCACAAAGTACCGGCTCATCAATGACGGTTTGTATTGTAAGGGTAAGGACCAAATACTTAGGAAGGTCCCTCTCTCGAATGAAGTCACGGGAGTAATTGCCAGTTTTCATGACGGGGTTTGTGGTGGTCACTTTGCCCTAGATATAACAATTAGGAAAAATTTGCAGGCCGGTTTTGTATGGCCTAGCCTCAACCGTGATGTACACCACTGGTACAAGACGTGTAAGTCGTGTCAAAAGGCCAGCACTAGATCACTTATTCCTGAACCTCAGACACATGTCCTTTCATATGGACCGTTTGAAAAATGGGGTATCGATGTCATAGGACCATTACCTAGGGACAACTTAGGGAAGTTCTACATCATCATGGGAGTCGACTATATGACTAGATGGGCGAAAGCTATAGCCACTACTAGAATCAGAGCAGTAGAGGTAGCTAAGTTTATCTACGAGCATATATGCTGTAGGTTTGGCACACCATTAGATATCATCTCTGATAGAGGGCCAGATTTCATAGCAGACTTGGTAGGAGAATTAATGTAAAAACTTGCCATTACAAGGAGGCACTCCTCACCATATTACCCTCAATGCAATGGCCTAGTTGAAAAGGTGAATGGAATGGTTTGTAAAATTATCACCAAGCAGGTTAACAATCATCCTGGAGACTGGGATAAGTACCTACTACCAGCTTTGTGGGCCTACAGAACCTCATTCCGTACATCTTTGGGATTCACACCGTATCATTTGGTATTTATCAAGAAAGCAATCTTTCCCATTGAAGTGCAACTACAAAGTCTCAGAGTAATGGCAAGCCAACTTCAACGGCCCAACATGCATTTGAGAGATCACATCATCGACTTGGAAAGACTGCAGAGATGGACAGAGAAAAAGCAATAAATTATTATGAAGCACAGGCAAAGCACATACGGCTTAGCTTTAACCAACATCTGCGGAAAAAAGAATTAAAGAAAGGAATGTTGGTGCTCCGCTATCACAATCGCTTCGACACACACAAAGATAACAAACTCCTACTCCGATGGGAAGGCCCTTTCATCATCAGAAAAAAGTATGCCAATGGAAGCTACTAGCTTATGGAAGATGATGGCAAACTTCATAAAACCAGGGTAAATGGTTGGCGGCTCAAACCTTATTTTCTTTGATTTGATCACGCTCCACCTATCGACATCCCTAATGAGGATACACCATCAACCTCCACCTCCGAAAACAATGATCAAACAGACGAGTTAGAGGCATGAATGTCCCTAACCTTAGGGAGAGGGCTAATGACACCGAGTTATCCGCACCGCCCTCTAGTCCGGCTTGAGAATTGAGGTTCGTGGAAAACTATGGCGGGTCGCCATTTTTTTTCAAAATATCTCTTTCTCTTTCATTATTGTCCGCGCTCTCTCTCTCTCTCTCTCTTACCCCCCCTTTTTTTGCCTCACACACGCCTCTCTCTCCTCCCCCTTGTTTTCTTCCCACCGAGAGAAAGCAGCCCGACCTCCCTCTCTCACTACCTTCGTCCCCCCTTCCTTCTCTCTCTTCTTCCTCTTCCTCATTATCTCTCACTGCGTGTGAACAACCCGCAAGGGAATGATAATAATGCACTCTCTCTCTCTCTCTCTCCCTCATATCCCATCCTTTGACCTCATTAAATTCCCCCCCCCTTCCTCGCTTAGTGTCGGCCAAAAGCATCCCGACCCCCCCCCCCCCCCCCCCCCCCCCCCCAATCTCTCTCCCTCTTGCGCATCCTCTGGACCAGCCCACGAGGGCACAATGAAACACCTCTCTCTCTCTCTCTCTCATAACTCACACACCCACTCCCTCCCTCGCCACCTCACCCCACTCTCTCTCTCTCGCTCTCTGTGATCAAAGCCCGTAGGCATAGTATAGAGGTGCAACGAAACCACCTCTCTCTCTCTCACTACACACACACTACACACACACTCACATACACACACATGCACTCTTCCCCTCCCATCTTCCCCAGCGCCTCCCCCTCTCACTCGCTCCGTTTTCCCTGCATACAGAAACATGTAAATATATATATAAACATATATATACACATAATTATAAATTAGCCTCACCTCCTTCTCTCCTTCCCACACACCTACACTAACACACACACAACCCGTACACACATACATACATATTTGACACACAACACATATGCACATATATGCACACATACATCGCACGCACGCATATATGCACTCACACTAAAAAAAGAAAAGGAAAATACGACATCGACGCCAAAGAAAAGAAGACGGCTAACTCATGTGTCGCCAACATCAAAACAAGAAGTGGCACCAATGGCACACCCGGGACGGCACCGAAAGGAGGTAACACATAACATCTTGGCTTCTCACAAGCACTAAACCTCACACCGACCACCTGAACCATCGACAAAACCCTTGTAAATTCCCCAAACCCCCATTCTTTCCTAATAACCTAGCCATGGCTAGTGGATTGTAAAAATCTCTCCCCATCCCACTCTTTCCTCTCTCTCTATCTCTACCTTCTATATCTCTCCCTATCTCTCTTACTATAGAGGCATCTAGACCTTCTACAGCGACCAGTGGATATTTGCAAGGACCATTAGGTAAGGACCACCTCTCAAGCCTATATAAAGAGGCCTCCGCTAAGCACAGAGGGAGGCACAAGTGAAGGAGGAAGACACTAGCTCCATGCACACCACTAAGCACGTAATGCACCCCATGCTAGAGAGCTCATGGAATCATGTTTGGTTGCAAGCTTTGGCATTTTAGCATTGGCAACATAACCATTTTCCCCATGATCAACCACATCCTGATTGAGTTACTAGTCACGACCACTCCATGCACATAAAGTAGTCACCACTCTCCCGCCAGGCAACATGAGCATGCTTGGGTTGAATGCATCAACACCATGCTACCTTGGGCCGCTCTCGATGTTTTTGATTGATGTCGTCGGTGGCTGCATCATCTTGATGTTTCCCCTCAACTAACCTTCCCGCTAACTCCAACCTCGCCATGCACCATATGGCGCTCGCATTCCATGATGCATCCCTAATTCCAAGAGCCAGGTTTGTAATCGTCAATACCACCACTTGTAAGTATCATCATCGCCAATAAAGGGTGCAATGTTGTCTTGATCTTTGGGGTCCATTCTCTATTTTGATTTCCCATAGTCGTGGGATGTTTTTTCTCTTGTATATCACCCTGCTTTGTGCTCCATCACGTGTGATCTCTCCAATCAGTTAGTGTGCCCTATTCCGACCTTGTCACATACCTCCCTCGTACACACACTAATGACTAGTGATTAGGCATTTTTTTTACATGTGGACGTTTGTATACCACCATTTCATGTTGATCACCTAAAGGGCATTTCACTTTTTCTACCCTAGGTCATGTATGTTTGCATCCTAGCCGCACTTATGCTAGGTGGTGCCCCTTCCTACCTATAGGATTACTCCTAGCTTGAGATGATGCTTTGGGAGGTTAAGGCTATGTGTGGTGTAGAGGCCACCCCATATGGCATGTCATTTCCAACCATTAGTAGCCCAATGACCGGAGTAAAAATTCCACCCGATCGTCTCGGCCCTCAGCTTTAATTCCTCTCTTGCTCATCGAATTTCAGCTTCCCCAGGCCCACGATCCGTGGCAACCAATATTTAAAAAAATCATCTGCAAATACTTCACCTTCAACTGCTCCAGGCTTCCCTAGGCTGTAACTCGGTGCTCGAGACTCAAAATCACGAGCCGTGACTTCTTGTTGACTCCACTCAGCATGCTCTATCTGCTTGAACCTTGTTGAGGCCTAAAAAATGCAAGATGGCCCATCCCCCAATGCGGGCAAGTGGGCTCAAACTTGGCCGCCGTAAAAACTTATGATGGCCATAACTTACTATCCAAAGCTCCATTTGGCAATCTGAGAAGAGTGGCATGCTCCATAATTCAAGCTCTACACATGTATCTATTGATATCCACCGGGCCACTTGTCCCCAGCTACCTTGCCCGTGTGGGACCTGCTAAACCTTCTAAATTTGCATTGCAACATCTTGAGTATCGGGGCTCCGTTTGAGGAGCTATCTAGACCAGATTCTAGAGAACATTGAACACTACATTCCAAAGAACTGAGTTGGCACTTATGACACCTCCACCTACTATCCTATATGGGCTCATCTTGAAGGTTGTTTGGCCTAAAAAACCGCTTAAGACATACATTGCCGCTACCCTTTGGCTGCCCAAGACCATGACACCTTCCCTAGCCTTCTGCAGTGCACCTGCCTACAGCCTTTGCTTGGCATAGACCGCTTTCTAGCTCGGACCAACTTTGGCTGCACCAACCTGGTAGAGTTAATGATGACTACTGATGGACAGCAGCAAACAAATTCCATAAGGGGAGCTGAAAGAGGACAGGAGCAGACCTCAATCCCCTTGTAAATATGATTTGCAACGTAGCAGGAAAAATCAAGCGTTTGCAATTTTATTTTTTGTACTTGTAGAAGGAGTGTGTTTACATTGCATGCCACTACAACCCTTCCGAACCAAATGTATTGCTATTCTACGAACCTTTTTTCCAAATCCATGTCCCACATGATGATATGAACATTTTGTTGATAGATGACACACCCCATAAGGGCTTGCTAAATCCACCGGGCACCACTCTCTCCCCACCCTCATTTGAAGGTCATGAGGATGACTTTTATCTAGAAAACATTTTGCTCCCTTATCTGGAGAATTTGTATTTCAACCCATTGACTGATTCAAAATTTGTACTTACACATACTCTTCAAAATGCTAGCTCTCTAGATTAACATGATTCTTTGTGCTTCTCAATATGGTGCCATGGAAATGTGTGTGTGTGTGTGTGTGTGTGTGTGTGTGTGTGTGTGTGAGTGAGAGAGAGAGAGAGAGAGAGAGAGGAAATGTGTGTGTGTGTGTGAGAGAGAGAGAGAGAGAGAGTGGAAATGTGTGTGTGTGTGTGTGTGAGAGAGAGAGAGAGAGAGAGAGGTTTTACATAACTCTGTGTGTGTGTGTATGTGTGTGTGTGTGTGTGAGAGAGATAGAGAGAGAGAGAGAGGTTTTACATAACTCTGCATATGTTGTCCAAAATATACAGTTATCACACTACCAGCTAATAAAGGGACATAGATAGTGAGACAAACCTCATCTTATAATTGAAATAAAGATATAACCAAATTGTGGAAATCATCTCATAACCAAGTTGCAAGAAACGTTGGTATTGAAGTCAAGAATATAGATTCGTTCAAGTTACATTGGCATGATTTGGACTCGGGCAGTTAGTTCTTTACAAACAATCTCTTTTTCCTATCATTGCATTACTTTGCACCCACCTATTAAGAAATAGAACTATGAGGGCTCGTTCTCCGCCGTCTTGTCCACTATGTCATGCTGAAGTTGTAGAAGGTTGCACTTCTCTCTTATTGTAACAATTGTCACAAGGTTGAGCTCTTTATTGAATACCTCCACATCTGTGACACTATTGTTCTCCAGGCCTGTAGACACTTGATCAATAGGAATAAATTTAGAGTAGCCTACGGCAATCTGAGAGTGCTGGTACCAGAAGGAGATGAGAAGGGACTGTGTGCCAATCATGTACTTGGCCACAAAAGTGTCAAGTGCAACTTCACAATGTATGTCGCCCAACTCTTTAACAAACCACCCTCTATCAAGCAGCTTGTCACAGAAGCAAGCATCTAGAGATTTACATACCAGCATTGTCTTTGCAACATGTATGTGGCAGGTGTGAAATAGTTCCACAAATAAACTTGTAGGAAAGAAATTAACAATCTTTACCAATTTAGAGGGTACTGAATTTTGTAATGACCTCTGCACATCCCTAAATAGCTTTCTTTTGAGAGCCTCACAAACCATGGTTTTTGGGATTGGCTAGTCAATACATCGCCAATTGGTAGGGAGAGGGATTTTAAACAGATTGCCTTTTTATTATTTTGCTTGAGCTGGTAGAAATGCTCATAGAATAAAATTCCCTCATCTGCAGGACTCTTTCTAGGTCTTACATAATACTATAAAATAGCAATGTCAGTGTGGGTTACAGATATGAGACCTATAATACACTCCACTGGCTCCCATTTTTCATATGATGAAGGATATACATCTGCAATTGCAACAACAAAATGTAAGACACCTAGTCTAACTATTGAAATTGATGAGGAACTTATGAAAAATAGATCTTTCTCTGTTAATATTGTTCGACCTCTTCAAAATTAAAAACAAATAAAGAGAACAGCAAGGTATAAAAGTAAGAGTAGATATGGAAGGTTATGAATACTCTCATAGTTGCATCGACGATGATAAGCCAATGAGACATCTCCACCATTAGCAATCACACCAGAGTGACCATAGACATGTTGTACCAAAACATCCTTGACAATTTTCTTGCCCACCTCCACTTTGAAATCTAGCACTCCTGTTTTACGTGCTAAACAAAATAGATTTGTTGTTGAGGATCTTGTCCTCCTCCTTGGTTCCATAAGAACCCAGGAACCTTTGTATATTGTATGGTGTTGCCATTGACTATCTATATTGATGGAGTTTGAGATAGTGATAGAGATTATGGTGCTACTTGGCCTCCTTGGGAGACTAATGCCAAGGCTTTCTGGGGAAAGAGCACAACAACCCCTAGAGCTATTAGGGTGGGAAGAAGAAGAAGAAGAAGAAACCATGGCTCTTTCTGCGTGGTAGACAAAAGAGTGAACTTGCTTCCAATGGAGGGAAATTCAATTTTGAATGCTTCATTATGGAGCAAGAGATTTTGGTGGTGGGAGAATGATACAGTATCATAGCTGTCTTTCAGTACCATAACTACATACAGACTCTAGGCCCACATATAGATACCTTCAACCCCGTAAGAAAGAGGTTCTACCTCATGTTCATCACTTTCCTTTGCGTTTTCTGATTTTTTTCTTCCTATTTCTATGTTACGGTGGCTTGCTATTCATTGGATGCGCCTCCTTTTCTCTCTCCTTAATAAGGCCCTCCAAATGACCTCCAAAATTACCTAATGTCACTCTTCACAAAAGATTTTTGAAGCACCTCTTCATGTCCGGTTCACCAAGATTCCACCTTGAAGTCGAGAAAAAACTTCAAGAGCTCGATCGCTAGATAGACTTGCTTTGTCTTCAAGAGAATGCCCACCTTTAAGGGTCATTGCATGCATGAACGACCTCTTCGCAAGCTTTGCATAAACTTCAAATAAGGACGTTCATGTGAAAAATTACCAACTTTAGCGTGAAAAGGCCGCCTTTTAGATGAATTCTTGGTGTGAAGCTGCTACTGCTTATCAAAATGTTGAAAGGCCTCTTTGAATGTAAGCAATGTGAAACAAAATCAAGAGCAAAAGAAAATGACGAACTTCTGGGAATAGCTAAAGCAAATAAATGGAAAAAGACTTAGAAGATTAAGGACCTCTTTCATTCGTGATACACACACACACACACACACACACACACATAGAGAGAGAGAGAGAGAGAGAGAGAGTACTCGTGATTTTGACTCAAAAGGTATTATATAAAAGTACACACCATAGCATAAAATATGTACATAGAGGGCTTTATTTATAAGCCTAGAGTAGATATCCGGCTGGAGCTCCTCATCTTTTTGACTTACACATAGCCATACTAGAGAACCTTACAACGCATAGTCCAGATGCCATATAGTAAACTATACAAGTGTAGAGGTGTTTCCCATGGTTACAAAAGGACATGCATATCCCAACACATCTCTCCCTACAGTATCCTTATTGCCTACGGACAAGAATAGGGCTTGGGAGAGAAATTCTCTTTCCTTCACTTCTCTTATATCTACATTTTGCACATACTAGAGTTATCTTAAATGAATAATCCACATGATGTGAATTTCTATTGCTTCCACTCTGTGCGATCTATTACAATTAACGTATGGATTAGCTATAAAATACACTGTCAACAACGTATAGTTTTTTTTATACCAAAAAAGGCTCAATGAAATACTTCTTTCATCGGATCCCATCATACTACCCCTTATAGACTATAACTTCTCTTTTGGCATAAGTGTAGTTCTCTTGCTATGAACCAAGAGGATTTGTACACACAATTAATCCCAATCACTAGACAAAACATATATATTATGGTAAGCACAAAATTACAATTCCAAAGAACAATTCGTAGCCTACTTGGTCGACAAATATTGAAGGCCATTAACTCACCCTTTCATATTACCCATGATATGATACGACCATACCCTTGATGTTTTCATCTTTGTGTTGTTTTGATATGCTCTTTTGTGTTCTTTCCTTGTGTGAGTGAGTGCAAGAGAGAAAGAGTGGGGCTTCTTTGATTTCACTTCCTTCCATACCCTAGACTTCATGGAATTTATGGTATAACTCCTTCACATAGTTTTTCGAGTTCTCTCACAAACTCTCACAGTCAAAATCCCGGTGCTTTCTTGGCAAGACTGCATACTTCTCGACATTTTTTTGGTGAACCCGACGCAAATCTGCTAAGATGAGAGTTTGCGGGTAACCATGGGTGATCATGTGGAGCAATAGGGTATGCATATTGACCCAACAACAATGCAAATATTTCAAGCATTTGCAATGTTCATGCAACAAAAACATGCCACTGAAAGAAGGGATATTTTAGCCCCTAAATCTTTCATGGAAAAAGATTTAGATAACTCCTCTTTTAGGTCTTTGATGTCCTACATGTTAGTACTTGCAATCATCATTTCATCAACATACAACATTAGGATGATGAACTTCCCATCTCCCAAATTCTTTGTGTAGACACAATGATCTAAGTTGCACCTTCTGAATCCATGATCCAACATCCATCAATCGAACTTCAAGTACCATTGTCTTGATGCTTGCTTTAAACCATACAAGCTCTTTTTTAATATGCAAACCATTTTCTCCTTACCCCTTACTTCATACCCCTTTGGTTGAAGCATGTAGATTTGTACACATGTGTACAAGTTTAAGTGTACAATTAAATTCATCACATTCGGAAATATTTGAAAAAAAATACAATGCAACATTTTTTTCCATGTCATGATGATTCGATATTATTATGTGAAATATATGAATTGTAATTATTTTAATAAATATTTTTATAAGGATAAATTATTCACAATGTATATTTATTCTTGGATACACACACACACACACACACACACACACACACACACACATATATATATATATATATATATATATATGTTCTTAATACATATTTATTCTATAATTCAGATGGGGATTTTATATTTGCGAGCTTTCATTTTCGAGCTTTTTCAATTGAAACATTATTTTAGAGCTTTTTAACGCTCGTTTTACACTAACGATATCATTAAATATTAGCGTGGGCATGAGAAAAGTCTACATTATATTTTACAAATTCAAAAAAAAGTCATTTCATTGAATTTTTAAGATGCCATCTCTTGGATATGCAAAAATGTAAAGAGCCACAAAGCATTGACCTACTTTCAAAGTGTGTAGATGGAGGGTTTATTTTAAGATTATGAATCTTGGCACTTAGAGGAGGATAATCTGAGCAAGGATTGGCCAAGTAAGTTATGGAATCTTTTTAATGGATGTGACATTGAGGCTTTAGGCATCTCCAAAAATGCAATCATTTAACATGCATGGACTAGTAGGAGGTGCTTCACAAGGGAAAGCTAACTGACAATCAAGTTTTGAGAATAATGGTTGAGTGTTGGACAATATTCTTGTGGATATGGATGCCAAGTGTGGTGTTCTTGTCCATACACAAGTGTTGTAGAGAGTAAATTTTCTCCTGGCGTGATTGTTGGGTGCTTTGATGGCAAGGCAAGGTATGCCCTTGGGTATGCCAAAACATGTAATGCCAACTAGATCTCAACTACTTTACACACATATGAAACTCGTGATGCATCATGAGGGCACCCTTTGATTGTGGTAACCTATGTGTGTGTGTCCTTACTGCACGTGCTCTAGTTGGACCCATTGACAAGCTGGGGGGAAAATGCTAGGCGTAGTAGTCTTCGCAAGTGTGTGCTCCTCTAGAAAGGACTTATAATGGTGTCATCATTTTTTTGTATGTAGTAAGGTTTGATGGTTTTTGTCAAGCATGGGAGTCCTCAAGGGGCTTCCTTCTGATGGAGGGGGTGCTCTAGTCACCTTACTCAAATGTGGTGCAGTCAACAGGCTCTTGAACAAGCTGAAAAATTTACAATATGAGGGTGTCATCATAGTCAAAGAAAGCTCTTGAACAAGCTAGGATGCATGAAGGAAAGAGCACCATGGTCCACATTCAACATACATATCCTCCATCAAGCATAGCATGAGAAAATTTTACATCAAAACGCGACCATGTATTAGCTATCTTGTTGAGCACACCACCACAACACAACAAATAACCTTCTCTAGAAATCTCCTATGGATTCACCCCTTTAATAACCCCATCCCAAGATTGACTCTAAGGATACAATCATAGATCATCTCAATTAAAATAATGTTATCATGGTGAATTTTTTTAAAATGGTCAAGAGCTTGTTTGCCTTGCCCAACCGAAGAACACCTTGTTATTAATCATCATAAGGGACAACCCTATAAGAAGGAAGCTTCTCTAGGATACCTGCCCTTGACATCAAAGAGTATCAAGATAACCTTGCCTAGAAGTCTCATCATGGATATGCATAATTCTTCCCCTTTCCATGGGAGCAATCCCAACATAGGGTCTAAGGATACAAGCATAGGCCAGTTCAATTTCAAGAATGTCCTCATGGTGCTTACGTTCAAAATACTCAAAAGCTTGTCAGCCTTGCCCAGCTTGAGTACACTTTGTTTTTAGAGCATGTGACAAGAGAATTCTAGGATAAAGGAGCTTCTCTAGGAGGCTTTTCCTTGGAGCAGAGCACCACACTCACCATACATATTGACAAGATCATTACTACATAGTATGATACTTACTAAGAACTTTTTAAAACACCCCATACCCAAACATCTAAGCTTACCTTGCAATCAGAGCACTCCAATAAAGGATGCTACGTGAAGGTAGGGCAAGTTGAAGCTCACCCCTAGAGCATGTAGCCACATTTTGACTCTTCAACAACTCTTTCATCGAAATCCAACCATGGAACTCACCCTCTGTTGCCAATCATAACACAAAACACACAATCCCCATCTAAAATTTTTATCATGGATATGTATTCCCTTGTGAATGATGTATATATCCACATGAGCATTACACAGAGCTAATTTGCTTCAACAAGCCTTGATCATTGAAAGCAGCTCATAGATACCTGGTCATTGGGCATATCTTGCAGTTAGTGTGTGTCAAGAGATTGCATCCTAGAGACGAACCTCCTTCAACACTTTTGCACAGCACTAAATTTATTTTCAATAGCCCATAACTAACTATATCATCTTAATATGACCATTTCAACATCTTGCACCTAATGCAACATGCCATCGAGATGCAAGAATAGGGGATCGGATTTTGAGAGACACCCTCACTTGTCATCTGTTGAAAACAACCCAGAGCTTCTTGGTACATATCTCCCAATCAGTGTATTCCAAGGGACACAATCCCTGAGAGGAACCTCCTCACGCACACAATATTTGACATACATGTTCACCTAGGTAGTACCAAGCATGACATTTCTTTTCCACATGCCTATAAGATGCAAGGCTTCTTGGCTTTGTTCGCAAATTTGAAAAAACAAGGGGGCGGGGAGGGGGGAGTTTCAAGGATTTCATTGCAGCTAACTTACAATATCTATACTACTTCATAATTTAGCTTCAAAAATTCTCAAGCAAATATCATAGCCACATGGTTTTAAGTTGGGAAAGAACAAACGTGTGCACACCGAGTAGCATCAATGTCTTGCATAACACCACATGCCTATAAGATACAAGCATCACCATCTTTGAAAACATTCAGAGCTTCTTGGCAAGAAATGACATCTCAAACACGAGTAGCTCCTGACTAACAATATCATAAATTCTTTTTCCCCATATTAGCATCTTCATGCCTATCATCGTCTGAGATTGAGGCTTGGCTCATGTAAACAAAAGAGGGGGGGGGAGCGGGGGTCGGTCCAACACCCCCCACCTCCCCCCCATTTCTTTTTGCAAATGTGGTCCCCTTGTTGACCAAGGACTTTACTAGATTGAGGCTTGGCTCATGTAAACAAAAGAGGGGGGGGGGAGCGGGGGTCGGTCCAACACCCCCCACCTCCCCCCCATTTCTTTTTGCAAATGTGGTCCCCTTGTTGACCAAGGACTTTACTAGTGAAATCTACATAAATCAGCAACTCCACAGTAGCTTGATATATAGAGGAAATAGTGATAGGATACTATTTTAGGTGCTACACTAAAGAGAAATCTTCCTAAATGGCCAGATATTTTTGAAAGGGGATGGAGCCCCCTCTTCATTTGCGTGCACACAAATGATGGGGAGGCTTCAACCCCCTCATTTTTTAAATCAATAAAATGTAAAAATTGTCAAATTGGACAAATCATTGTACAAAAAAGGAGGGATCGAGTCCCCTCATCATCCGCGCGCACGCGGACAATGGGAGGCTTTTGCACCCTTTTTTTTTGAAATCTTGAAAATAGACAAAAATGGTCAATTTGGACAAAATTAAAATTATAAAAAAGGAGGCCTAGAGCCTCCCCATCGTTGGCGTGCACGTGGATGATGGAACCCTCTTTGTTTTTCAAAAATATTTGACCATTTTCAATTAATTTTACCAGCTTTCAACAAATATTTTGCTCTAACATCCCTTTTTTCAAAACAAAATTTGGTAATTTTTGCTCATTTTTTACAAACATTTTGCCCACTGTTACTGAACATGAGGTGCTCATTTAAAAAGCCTCCCTCTATCTGCCTATCTCATGTGCCACCACTAGTGCAGAGTTCACAAGAGGAGTGGAAGGTGTTGGCAAGCATGACCCTAGCGAGGCTATCTACATAGGTGAAGGGCTACAAGACCATCCACTCCGGTGGTGGGTGTACGAACATGTTTGTGCCACACTGGTGTTGCTTCTTAATGGAGAGGCTAGCTAGCTTGCGCACCTCCATATCCACCTAGTGGGAGTGGCTGCCACTTTGCAATAATTGCCAATCCCGGGTGCTTCTACTTGATATAAATCTTTTAGTGAAGGGCCAAGAGCCCTCCCATCATCCGCGTGCACGCGGACGATTGGGGGGGCTCTTTCCTCCTTATTTTGCGGGGGGGGGGGGGGGGGGAGAGAGGGGGAGAGGGAGAGAGAGAGAGAGAGAGAGAGGGAGAGAGAGAGAGAGAGAGAGAGAGAGAGAGAGAGAGAGAGAGAGAGAGAGAGAGAGAGAGAGAGAGAGAGAGAGAAGAGAGAGAGAGAGAGAGAGAGAGAGAGAGAGAGAGAGAGAGAGAGAGAGAGAGAGAGAGAGAGAGAGAGAGAGAGAGAGAGAGAGAGAGAGAGAGAGAGAGAGAGAGAGAGAGAGAGAGAGAGAGAGAGAGAGAGAGAGCCACCATGAGTTCAGCTGGGAAAGTGAAGGCATCGCAAGTCACGAGTTGCGACGCCATGAGTTCATTTGAGAAAGTGGTTGATGTCCTCATGCTGCAGGCTTTTTTGCGACGCCATTGGTGATGGAAAGGTTGATTGGATTTCTGTTGTCCTTATCGTGCAGGCTATAGTGAAAAAAAGAGGGGAGGGCCAAGAGCCCTCCCATCGTCCGCACGCACGTGGACGATTGAGAGGCTCTTGCCCCCTTCTTATTTTGTGGCTCCTCCTGATTATTAATGTGTTTTGAATTCTATGCAGCCGTCCAGGCCTTGCAAACATGCCGCATCTGATAGCACTATCGAGCTGCATCTCCATTGCATTGGTTGTCTGGATAGCAAATGCTAATCCTAAAGTTCCAAATGTTGTGCGTGCCGGCGGGGCTTTGCCCTCACAACAATCGGTGATCGTGTTTAGAAGGGGCTAATAATGCATTTTTTTGTTCACCACACATGTACCTTGATATATTGACCTGATCATATGAGTTACGCTCGTCTCGATTGCTGTCCTTATCCTCTAGGCTATTTGTGACGCCATTGCCGATGGAAACGTTGATTGGAATTTGGATGTTGTTGTCCTTATCCTGCAAGCTTTTTGCGATGCCATTGCCAATGAGAAACTCCAATTAATTGCACCTCCCTATTATTGCACTCATTTCAACAACTGAAGACTGGTGTAACCTGCTCTCCTCCCTATCTTTTATCTCTCTTTCACTCTCAGTAACCTCTCTTTCTCTCTCTTTCTCTCTTCTCTCTCTCTTCTCTCTCTCTCAACTCTCTCTCTCTTCTCTCTATCTCTCTCTCTCTCTCTCTCTCTCTCTCTCTCTCTCTCTCTTCTCTCTCTCTCTCTCTCTCTCTCTCTCTCTCTCTCTCTCTCTCTCTCTCTCTCTCTCGGCATCCACATCACACCTAGCTGCAAAATCCGATCATGATACAGGCCGGTACCCTTCCAACTTAGAAAAAAAATGGTCAAGTCTTGGATAGCGGTTCTATTTGCAAACACTAATGTTCATGTTGAAAATGATCGATCTTGAGTCTCAGGCCATGATTTTTGAACCCCTCATGTATGTTGCCATGACTATATCCACGTTTTCTGAATTTGATGTTAAAGTTCATTGGGTTATAGCGCCATGTTTTCGTTGAAGTAAGAGTGCATCCATTTGATGCCTCTACCCATGAACACATGGCACATGCATTTTCTTCCTTTAAATATGTAATTTTGCTAATGTAGGGACATAGGTAGCCTTTCATTGTGTGTGTGTGTGTGTGTGTGTGTGTTTGTGTGTGTGTGTGTGTGTGTGTGTGTGTGTGTGTGTGTGTGTGTGTGTGTGTGTGTGTGTGAGAGAGAGAGAAGAGAGGAGAGAGAGAGAGAGAGAGAGAGAGAGGAGAGAGAGAGAGAGAGAGAGAGAGAGAGAGAGAGAGAGAGAGAGAATGGCCACTTCATTGCATTTCACCATATGTAAAGGGAAGGCCTATTATAGCGTTAAACAAACTCATGTTGCTTTCTAAAGATGCAAAGAGAGGGCCTTTCCCAGCAAGGAAGGGTTGTTGCACGCTCATTTGGAAAAGTATATACTCTCACAAAGGCGAGGAATTCAAAGGGAACCCATATCACACTCCCAAACACATGCTAAGATTGAGGCAAAGGTGAGGTAAGCGGACTTAGATCCTACCAATAAATGTCTCAAGAAGGGGCACTTAGGAAATGGACATGGTATCATCAAGGTTGTGATTCTCATTGATCTAGATATCATTGATGGTGTCGTACTTCTTGAGTGACTGATGAAAGTAGGCCAAGATATCATTGTCCAATTCGACTCAATTTGTAATCTAACACTGACTCTATGATCTTGTGTTGCACCGTAGCCATATTTTTTCGATAGGTCTATGCCAAAATTCTATGGAAAATTACAACTATGGTGCAGTAGGGGACCATCATGCCGGACTCCAATCACCATCAACTCCACCCTACATCATCCTATTAAGAACTCTAAGGCCCTTCACTACTCATGAAGTCGGACTAATACATGTATACCTTCAGGTCATCTATCATGGTAGTCCACATCCAACTCTGCAAAAAGCTAAATTGCAAAATATATGGGTGCATGAAAATGGTGGGACAAGCATTGTAGTACATGAGGTACTATAGTAGGGTGTGATCAGACATGCTATCATGGAGCCAACTGTCAACTATGAAGGGTGGTCTAGCCTTTATGGATCCATACCTTGTAAAATCTCATACGTGAGACAAACTCTCAACCTCATGTCACAAAAGGCCCTCCACTCTTGGAAAGTGAAGGGGTCGTGCATCATGGAAAATATAGCCACAATGCCCTCCAAGGAACTTCCATTGAACTAATCCCAACACCTAGAGAAAGCATACAAAGCTACTCTACACTGGAAAAATTCTCATTTTTTCTACTACTATGGCTGGTAGTTCTTCTCTCCTATTTCTAATGTGGTTGTTGTTATTATTGTGTCTCATGGTATAATCCATTGGTGTGACTTATTTGGTGGCTATAACATGGTGCCTACTTTGAAAAGAAAACATGTTGACAAGCAAAAAATGGTCATATATATATGTAGCTATCCTACAAGAGCACATAATTGTCAATTATGTTCATGAGAAACATATGATGATGTGTTATGGAAACCTATGCATATGGTGCAATCAATGGAAAACTATATGCCTGTTATGTCAAATATTTCTAGGAACCATGTTTGACATCGATTATTAAGGTGTTGAGAATGTGCCGCCCAATATATAGATAAGGTCCAACCATTCAAAAATATGTATACTATTGTTGATGCTCCAACGAGAACCATATCAAATACCATAATTGATGATGTATTTATTATTGTACTTCTACCATAAATTTCATATGCATAAGGTTATCTTTAACCAAGTCTATGTGGACATCTATATGGTCACCTACGACAATTTGACATGGTCATTTCTCTATGTTTGTGACATGGTTTTTGTCCATTGATAGCACATTTTGGTTCCTATCATAAGCCATAGATGCTACTATGATCCTCCATATGGCCAGGGTCTATGGTAATTAATACAAAAAACCATATGTGGATATCTGTATGGAAATTACCTTCTCATTTCTCAATGGTCATCAATATGATCTTCTATGTTTCTATCCTTCAACTATATATGATGATATGGTCATCAATATTATGGTCAGCCCTCAATCACCAACCATACGGTAGGTGTGCTTATGTATATGGATGTACATCTTTGTTGCTTTTCTCCAGAAATAAATGTACCTTAGCCATAAATTATGATATGCTAGTCCATAATATTTACTGAGGGAGGTATGGATGAGATACATATTGAATTTGAAGTGGAAAATGCAAAGATATATGCATTTGGTGATGTAGGATCTAGTACCACACATCAAGAGTGGAGATATGGGATTTTTGTAGAAGCACAATAAAGGTTGCAGGTAGCTAGCAGCACAGTTGTGAGCTTTATGGATTATTTTTCATAACGCAAATGTTGCATGTCATTTCTTAAGTACTCAAAGATATTGGTTATGATGTTCACATCCATGAGGAGCCTAATTGCACATGTCTTGATTTGTAAAAGAGAGAATCTATTCAAAAGGTATTTATTGCTTGCAAGAAACACATGATCATACATCAGTATGCACTAACACCCACACTCCTTAGAGTTTTTTGAGTAAGCCATGTAAGGTGCATTTTTCTCTATAAATGGATCAACAGATGCAATTTTTGATATTAGCCATTTTTCCAATGTTGTTCTTGTAAACTTTTCGGATATGGTAATTTTGGCCCTTCTGATAGGTCAAACACCTACACTTTGGTTGTTGGTCACCTAAAACATTACCTTGAATTTAGCTTTTGAAAAATCATCTATAAGGGCTATCACAAGAGCATCAAATTTGTTTCTGAGGTTGGCTCTTGTGTCATTGCCCTCTATGTAATCATTTTGGATATTGTAATGGTTCTTGGTAGGTTTATCTACACTATGATATTTTTCCCTCTATCCACTTCATCATCTTCACTTATATGCCACCCACATGGTTTTCATACATTGTTAGTAAATGTTAATTATTTTTGTGATGTAGGTTGTATATCACAATGTGTACCTTTGATGACAATATAGTAGTGAAAAAAAAGCTCGAAAAAATCTTTCAATTGCAAAAGCACGAAAAAAAAAGCTCACAAATAAAATGCACTCAATTTAGATTAGTAGCTTGTATATTATTATTTATATGTGAAATCTCAAATTGCATAATCAATATTATTATATATCTACTATATATATTCTATAAGTGTTTGATATACATTATCCTAGAAGTGTTAATACATATATTCTATAAGTGTTTAGGTATTTCAAGTAAATACCCGTTATGTGTCTAGTTATTTTAATTATATACCAATTATAAATGTTTAATGCATATATTATATATATATATAATACATGTATAGTGATTTAAATTACATAGATGAAAGTTAAGTGAAATGAAATGAAAGTGAAATAAAATGAAAGTGAAGTGAAGTGGAGTGAAGAAAGGTGAAGGAGAATGTTTTGCTGTGAAGAAGGAGAAGAGAGGAGATAAGGTACCTACTCATGTGTGTGTGTGTGTGTGTGCGCGTGCGCGCCCCCCAATGGAGCTCCAAAACTTGCATACACACACAAACACACGGCAACACATGACACACGTACAATAATGCATACATACACACGTGCATGTACTCTTGCATACACACACACACACACACACACAATAACACATGACACAAATACAATCATGCCTACACACTCAAAAACACAAACACACTTGCACACACACACAAACACACAATAACACATGACACACTTACAAAATCATGCATTTTCATACACACACACAAACACAATAACACTTGTTGTAGTACACACACACAAATACACTTGGACACACACACATACACACACACACACACACAAATACACACACACACACATACACTTGCTGTAGTACACATAGACATTGACATATACAAACACAAACACAAACACAAACACAAACAAACATACTTGCATACACACAAATACTCAAACACGCTTGTATACAAACACAAAAGGTGGCAGATATTAATACATAGATTGGCATAAAAGCAAAGAGATATACACATGTTGGAGTGGTCCTGTAATTCTTTCCTTCTTGTGAGCATTGTGTTGTTGCATAGAAGCAAGTATGGAATGATGTTTCTTTTTTAAATTTGCATTTTACGGCGTTATGCTGCCAAAATTTTGGCGTTTCTATTCGTAGTGTTTTTCCTAAGAACAATTTTGCTATTTATTGATTATAGTTGATAGGGATCATGATTCGTACACCATCTAAACATGGCAAGGTAGGTCTCTCTCAAAGTAAGTTCAAATATACTAAGCTAGTTGTGGTTTTTGTTTTTTGTATTGTCACTCAATATACTAAGCTAGTTGTGGTCTTTTTTTTTTTCCTTTTAGGAGTAGGATACACATTAAGGTCTGGCACTACAGTACATATGGACAATGCACGATCTTTCATCACTTCTTCCACAGAAAGAGGTTTCATTGCATGTATCAATTGTACTGGGTGATGTACATGAGGAAGAGGAGCTCATAGATATTCATTCTACACAAGGTGGAGAGGTGACCTAAATCATGTTTGAAGCAATGACAATTGTTGCTAAACTTGTCGATCATCCTACAATGTATGGATAGGATGTTCATGGTTGCATATTGGAGAAGACTGTAGAGGGTTTTATTGTAAAGAGAGGCAAGGAACTTCCTCGAATTCCTCTCTGCAGATTGATAGAAAAAAAAATCCATTAGAGTGGTGGGTCCAAGCATTGAGGTCTTAGTGAAAAGGTTTGAGATGTTTGGATACAGTGTGCTTGGAGCTCCATTTCTTGTGTCATTTAAGAATCTTGGCCATGATCAACATTATGTCTCCGATTTAGACAAAGAAGAATAGGATCCTATTTTGGCGACAAATTAGAGATGATTTTGATAATTCCTTCCTCTTGAGTGGAAGACTTAAGGGGGGGGGGGGGGGGGGGGGGGGGGGGGGGGGGATTATTATTTGGTGATGCATGGTTTTTAGGACCCTTTTGAAGTTGTTGGGGAGATGAGGATACTCTAGTCCAAGGGATCTCGAAAGACAAGAAAAATCTACTTCACAAGCACCAAAGAGTAAAAATGCCATAGACAGAAGATACGTGGGAACGAGCTCTTATGCATGCCTACAACCTATATCTTACAGAATAGCCCATTCTAGGTGTGAATTTCTAGTGAAATTTACACGAGGATGTTCGTGTGGACTCACAGCACAGCATACTCCGTTTTCACTTTTTTACGACAGTAAATATTTTTACCACAGTAAATATTTTTTACCTACAGTAAATATTTTTCACCTACATGGTAAATACAAATCACTTTTTACCTACAGTAACTTTTTTTACCCATGGTAAATATTTTTTACTGCACCATAAGTATTTGGTAGGTAACAGTTCACTGTTACTAGAAGCAGTGATTGGGCATCAACAATGCAGTTACAGGAGGAGAAAAGGAGAAAATCTTATGGTAAAGGTGAGTCAACAGGGATAAAGACTTTTGAGTTGAAAAGAGACATGCTGATTTTTTCAAAGAACACATGTCAAAAGAAGCCATGGTTGAGGATTTTTGAGAATTTGATATTCAGGAGGGACCCAGCAGGTCCCCCCTGACATGTGCAGAACCTCCAGTTTCAACAGCCACCTTACCTGCTCTTAAATGCTGGTCAAGGCCTTATCCCCATGTGTCACAATCAGAAAAATCAGCATTTACCCTCCCTCTCACATCACTCTAGAGAATATCTTGATGGTGACATATCAGGTGGACCTCAATCTGTTGACCACCTAAGCAAAAAGTAACCCAATCAACGGATTTAAGCATGTTTATCCCTAATCCTAAACCTCTCAGAAACCTATATAAGGAGGCCTTCTCTCACTCAAAACCAACACTTCACCCACTTCACCAAGCAATGAAGCTATGACGACATTGCTCACAACGAGGAGCTATGGATGGAGCTCTACTCTCTCTCTCCTCTCTCTCTCTCTCCCTCTAGTATGCTACATTACTAGCCCTAAAACCTAAATAAGGAGTCTTCTCTCATGCTCCAGGCCACCATCCTCGCCATCATTCTCTAAGGTATTGATGTGTTGCTAGTAGGATCATACCTACTTGCTGGGTTGATTGTTTTTGACAAGGGGTTATGCCATCCTTGGCTTGCTTCTCTATATCCTTGTTATGTATGATCAGATGCCGTTGTATTGTTAAGCTGATGTCTTGTGTATATTATGCTACATAAGGTCCCTAAGCTTCGTTTCTATGTGTTTTGCCATATGTTTTGATGCCATCATAATGCCAGAAGTCTCACTTGCCTATGTGCACTATGTGTGAGGTCCCTAAACCTCTTAATTTAGGGTGGTGCCCCCTTTGTTTTGTTCTTTGCTTGTTTGCATGAGGCGTGGTTTGTGGAGTGTGCACGAGTACAGAGGCCACCCGATTGCACTGCTCTTTTTCCCGCCATCATTTTGGTGCCCCCACTGAGGAGGGCTACACAGACCTTCAGTCCACAAGCAATGAAGATGTGAAATCTACAACATGGACGAATGGCGTGAGGAGTTTGCAAATTGGAGAATAGAAGAGGAGGAGGCTTTAGAGGCCTTAAAAGCTTTCATCGAGGTCTTGTTACCAGGTTGCAGTGTCATTGAAATTCAAGAAGTAAGTTCTTCTACATGCCTTGTTCGTGATCGTCGCCAACGAAGGAGAGTGAGAAGAAGAGCTTGATATACCTCTCCTCTCAACCTATGAGTGCTCCAGAAACCTCCAACACACACGAGTTTGAAATATTCTACATCAACATACACGAAGGTACTGTGACACACATTAAGGGAAGAGAAAGAATCACCAGACCTCTCTTTCCTGAGGAGCCGACTAAGAGGAGGAAGATCACCTCTACACCTAAGTGGCCCAAGGCCGCAGCGCGTGCTCAAGCGTAAGGTAACATTTGGCTGAATCTCATTAATAAGGGATTACATGACCACTACAGGCAAGAAAAAGGCTAGTGAGCAACCAACTTCAACCTCCAACTTGCAACCACGACTCTCACCCCTAAATCCTCCTGAAGCAAAGAGGCGAAGGCTTGCCTACAAGATTGCCGCCCGTCTGTGAGTGCTCCCAGTGCACTTTGTGAATCCAGACACCACCAATCCCAAGCCAACCTCCTGTCCGTGTGAAGATCACTTTGGATATTGTCCAAAGTGCTTTGGAGACCGGATGAAAAGCCTCCCTGCTCTACCTTTGCTGCTAATTTTCAAGAAGTTATCTCAATCTAAGGAAACTATCTTAGTTGATGATGTGCTTCACATTAATGGTGTCACTTTCATTCGTCATGCTGATTATGGTAATAGCATCCAATTGTTGCTTGCTAAAAGGCTCAGCATTGTACAAAGTGTTGCCATCACGCCTTACGTCTTCACAGATGCATCAGGAAGAGTCGAAGTGATCCAAGGTGCTGACCTTCTGTGGCTGATCAGGCTCATTGGTCCCAAGGTGGTGCAACTAAGCTAGGCTCTTGTGTGTAAGTATGGATGCCAATAATGAGAATGATGATCCCCGCATGTTTCCTTTCCATTTTGTGCGTCATATCCGTGTGAATATTTGTATTGATAGAAAAATCTTTTATCAGCAAAGAATAGCCCTGTTGTTTGGAGCCGAGAGACTTGGGGAAATCTTGCGCTCTCCTCATCCTGTCATTCTACCCTTACTAGACTATTACCATTCCTTTGATGAGTCGATCTTCATCCTATTTTGAGCTAAGTTGTGCTAAAGCTCCAAATTGTAATTACCATACTCTATTTTAAAATAAATTGGAGTTGTTTGTGTAATTGTTTACTCTCTCACTTATGGCCTTCCCTAATTTTTATGGTAAGCCTGGGGAGGTTGCTCCGGACTTTTTGGATAATTTGGAAATGGCCTTTCTGGTATCGGGAAGGGATGACGAAGCTACTAAGTTAAGGGCCTTTCCTTTGGTCTTGAGGGAAGGTGCAAAATTATGATCAAACTTTGGCACCTGAAGAAAGAAGAGACTGGGAGTCCTTAAAGATGGCCTTCATCGAAGAATTTCGCCGCCATGAGCCTCCAAAGGAGATATGGAGACAGCTCTTAGAAGCTATAGAAGACATCACCCAATGACTATAGAAGCTATGAAGGAAAGTTTTCCAACCTGTGAGAGAAATGGTGTGCATCACTAGGTGAAGGAGAAAGGGCGCCAGAATGCCTAAAGAAGGACTGTTTCCTGGCAGGGCTTTACCCCATCCTTCGAGAAAAGGTAAAAGGTAAATTCCCAGATACCTCTGATAAAGCTATGACTTATGCAAGGGAGAAGGATAGGAAGTTAAAATTCCAAGCTCAACTACAAGGGGGAATGGAGCCTCCACCGCTAGCTCAACCTACGGCAAGGGTAGTAGTAGGGACAGGAGCAACAGACCAAGAGTCCTCTCAACAAGAATTACTTCAACAAATCACCAATCAACTACAGAGCCTGTCCATCAATCTGGTTCAAGGTGTAAGGGCTCCCCAGCCAGGAAATGAACGAAATAGACAAGAAGGACAAAGGCAAGCACGTGAGTACATTTGCTACAACTGTGGAGAGGTAGGTCACGGCATGTATTATTGCCCCCATCCACAACGCTATCAAGGAAATGGTAATCAAAGACGGCCTCCTCGCCAGCAAGTCACACCTTGTCGAGCTAGGCCACTAAATGGACAAAATGCACACGTGGCTCTACCAATCCAAATATTGAGACCCCCTCCTCCACCACCACAAGCACCAGCAGAGATCCCTCCACTACCATCGGGAGGGGAGGACAGGGCTGTCTCTGTCATAAGTCTTGACAATGGTAAGGATAAAGGGAAAGAAAAAATGGAGGAAGCTGTTGCCATGCCAATAAAGAGAGTTAGGAGACAAAGAACTGATGAAATGGAAGCTTCAGAGCCGGATAAAGGGAATGAGGGTTCCTCCCAAGTGATAGGAGACAAGAAAAGGAAGAGTAGGTCAAGGAGGCACATAGGAGTAGAAGACTTTCCACTTGGGGTAGGATCCATACCTTACGACCTGGTAGCAGATGTGAGTAAGCAAGGACCAAAGATTTCATGGCAGCAACTCCTCCACCTTTCCCCAAAGATGCGTAGAACCTGGTCTAAGATGGTCAGCACCAGGAGGGCTAAGGCAAAGTCAGTTGGGTCTATTAGTGCAAGAGGCATGAAGGATATCGTGCCAGTCATTGATGCAGAGATTAAGAGTCAGCGAGTCTCCAATGTGTACGTAGATGGTGGAGCCGAGATTTGTGTTATGACAGAGAAATTAATGCACAGGTTGGGTTTGGAAGTAAACGAGCAAACTTCCTTACAAGCTAAGATGGCAAATAATGTAAGGGTGGCTTGTGTGGGAAAGTTAATGGAGTGAAGGTTTCAGCTTTTGGTGTGGCAATCTCAATTGATGCTTATGTGATCCCAACTAAGGGGGAGGGCTATCCGCTAATCCTTGGAAGACCTTGGCTTATGGCTATGAAAGCTAGGCAAGATTGGGAGACAGGTTCCCTTGAGTTGCGACCAAATCATAAGGTAGGTGGCAAGCAACAAAAAATTGTGTATGACATGAAGCAGGGTAGACAACAAGACCTAGAGATGGAGACTTCTATGGATGAATGGAGCACAAGCAACTGCTCTTCATCTGAGGATGAGTCATCTGAGGAGGATGCTAGCTCTTTGGAAGTCATGGGTATAATACTGCGAAACCCAGAAGGAGAAGGTGGTCAAGACTCTCTAAACAAGGAAGAAGCCACAGGCTTAGAGGAGATGCTAGCTAAGGACCTACTAGAAGAAGAGAGAGAACCCTATTTGCAGGTACTAAAGAAGCATGCTTGCCTCTTTATAACTGATTACGAGCACATTAAAGGAGTGACGGTAACCCAACACCATATCCAATTAAAGGAAGGTGCCAAACCAGTGGTGCAAAGGATAAAAAGATTAGGGCTAGTGCAACAAGATGCACTCTTAAAAGAAGTAAAAAGATTACTCAAGGCAGGATTTATCTACCCAGTGGAATATTTTGAGTGGGTGTCTCCAGTTGTGGTAGCACCAAAGAAAAATGGGAAGTGGAGGGTATGTGTGGATTACAAGCCTCTAAACGCAGCCACAAAAAGGGACCATTTTCCTTTGCCTTTTCAAGATGAAATACTAAATGAAGTGGCTGGTCATGAAAGGTACACAGTGTGTGATGGGTACTCAGGCTACTTCCAAATCAGAATTGCAGATGAAGACCAAAGAAAGACTACCTTCATAACACCTTGGGGGTGTTTTGCTTATAGAGTTATGCCTTTTGGTTTAACTAATGCCCCAGCTACTTTCCAGAGGTTTATGAACTTGGTGTTTCAACCTTACTTTGGTAAGTCCATACGAGTCTTCATTGATGATTTTTGCATTTACAGCTCTAGGGAAGTACATCTGTCCAAGGTTATGAAGGTTTCACCCGTCTGGCCCAATTGGGTGGGCAATTGAATAAAGACAAGTGCCACATAGGTGAGAGCAAGGTCACTCTACTAGGCCATGTTGTGTCTCAAGATGGTATTGAGGCTGACCCTGAAAAGGTAAAGACAATGTTAGCTTTACCTACTCCTTCAAACGTGAAGCAACTAGTCTCCTTCATTCAAAAGGTTCGCTACATGGGACGATTCATACATCTCCTTTCTCAGGCAATCTATCCTTTGCAGCAGCTCACTAAACACACTACATTGACATGGAGTGAGGAGGGTGAAAGGTGCTTTCAAGAAGTTAAAACCATTTTGAGCTCATTGCCTGTCGTCCTACAACCCACATGGGGTGAATTATTCTATGTAAATCCTAGTGTAGGTCCAGAAGCTCTAGGAGCTGTCTTGATGCAAAAAGACCCAAAGACATCTCTCATGAGACCAGTCTACTTCTCTAGTAGAGTGATGACAGCTGCTGAAAAGGGTTTCAGCGCAACTGAGCAATTGGTGCTAGCTCTTAAGTTTGCAGTGGAGAAGTTTCGGGCTTACTTACTTCCGAGACAATTTGTGGTGATCACAACTGAGGAGGTTTTTCCATATGCCCTACAACACATGGAATTGTCTCAAAGAATAGCAAAGTGGGTGGTGCAGCTTCAAGAGTCTGACTACACACTACAAGTAGAGGATTCCACCCGTGCTTGTTTGGCAGATGTCCTCACACAAAGGTGTTATGAGAAGGCCAAGAAAGAGGCACCTAGTAAGGTACCACCTATCCCGGAGCCTGAAGTTCTACTGGGAGCACACAGTCTGTATTTTGATGGGGCTTACAAGAGGACCAAAGACAAGGCATCAGTAGGCATAGTAATATTAGGTCCAGAGAAGGAGAAGATCTTTGCAAAAGGGTTTCATCTAAAAGAGGTTCATTCTAACAATGAGGCAGAGTACCATGCCCTTGTTTTAGGCTTGCAATGTTGTCTTTCTCAGGGCATCACAAAGCTAAATGTTTTTGGTGACTCCATGTTGATCGTTAAGCAAATGGTTGGTGTATGGGCCTGTAAAAATGACAAATTGTCTGTTAAGATGAGGGAAGCAAAGGCCTTGTTGAAGGGTTTTAAAGAAGTTCGAGTGCACTTTGTACCTAGAGATCAAAATCGAGAAGCAGATGCCTTAGCAGGTGAAGAACTACAAACTCTCATAGTAGGTGCTATCCTTGTGAAAAGTCCTTTATACCAGGGAAAGGAGGAGTTGCATGATTTACTTTACTTTCTTGAGCATTGTGAAGCACCCTCTGGTATGAGTAAAAGTGAACATAGGTGGTTGGCAAAAAAGGCTACCAACTATAGCTTAGTGAATGAGGACTTGTATTGTAGAGGGAAAGATGTTGTCTTAAGGAGAGTTCCTGCATCCCACGAGATAAAGGATATTTTGTTTAGTTGTCATGAAGGTGTGTGTGGTGGCCACTTTGCACAAGAGATTACTAGCAGAAAGATTTTACAAGCAGGGTTCACGTGGCCAAGCCTCCATCGAGATGTACAACATTGGTGCCGCACATGTGAGGTTTGCCAAAAAGCTAGACCAAGGCGTCTTACCCATGAAAATCAGCATCCAATCAAAACCTATGGACCATTTGAAAAATGGGGGATAGATGCAATAGGGCCACTACCTTGCACTCAATCAGGGAAGGAATACATCATTATGGGGGTGGAGTACATGACCAGATGGGCAGAAGCTCGTCCCACAAAGCGTATCACAGCCAAGGACGTGAGTGATTTCATTTTTGAATGCCTTTGTTTCCGTTTTGGCACACCTTTGGAGATTCTCTCGGATAGGGGACCGGGATTTCGAGCTGATTTAGTCGGGAAATTGATGAGCAAGTTAAAAATCAAGCGCAGGCACTCTACACCATACTACCCTCAGTGCAATGGTCTTGTGGAAAAGGTAAATGGTCTTATATGTAAAATCATCACTAAGCAAGTGCATTTACATCCTAAGGCATGGGACAAACACCTAGATGCAGCACTTTGGGCCTACAGAACATCCTTTAAAACATCCTTGGGGTATACACCTTTTCACTTGGTTTACGGGCAAGAGGCACTATTGCCTATAGAAGTGGAGCTAGCGAGCCTCCGAGTTCTAAAAGCACATCAAGAGGATAGTCAAGAGAAGCAGGTGGAAGGAGGAATCATCGATTTGGAGAGGTTAGGGCTAGATCAAGAGTCAGCAGTGAAGTACTGTGCAGCCCAGGCAGAGAAGAAACGAAAGAAGTTCAATCGCAACCTTGTCAAGAAAGGTATCAAGGAAGGTTCTTTAGTGCTCAGATACGACAATCGCTTTGATCGCAGGAAGGATGGTAAGTTCTTGCTTAAGTGGGAAGGCCCTTTTGTAGTGATACAGAGGTTCTCAAATGGTAGTTACCAACTAGGTGACCTAGATGGTAAGGTACATCAGACCCCGGTAAATGGTTGGCGATTGAAGGCCTACCAATGTCCTCTTTCACAGCCATATGCTGGTGAAATTTATGCTAAGGATGGTTCAGAGGAGAGCTCATCATATTCGAGCTCCAACTAAGGTAACAATCATATACATAGTCGTTTCAACAAAAAAAAAAAAGAGAATGCTACCAGTGAAAGCGGATATTGACAATGGATGGGGTATGGCTTTCAAGGGTCTAGGAGACCAGTTGTTAGTCATGGATGGATACAATTATTCATCAGAAAGGACTAAACAGGGTGCATCAGCCAAGAAAGCAGTAACATGGCAAATTCAATTGGTACCAGGTAGGTAAGTATTCAAGAGAACCCTATTGTAGCACAACCTACAGCTAGTGGCATCAAATACCTCTAGCTTAAGGGGGAGGGCTATATGATGCATGGTTTTTAGGACCCCTTATGAAGATGCAATAAAGGCACAGTCAGTTGTTGGGGAGATGAGGATACTCTAGTCCAAGGGATCTCGAAAGAGAAGAAAAATCTACTTCACAAGCACCAAAGAGTAAAAAGTGCCATGGACAGAAGATACGTGGGAACGAGCTCTTATGCATGCCTACAACCTATATCTTACAGAATAGCCCATTAATTTCTAGTGAAATTTACACGAGGATGTTTGTGTGGACTCACAGCACAGCATACTCCGTTTTCACTTTTTTACCGACAGTAAATATTTTTTACCACAGTAAATATTTTTTACCTACATGGTAAATACAAATCACTTTTTACCTACAGTAACTTTTTTTACCCATGGTAAATATTTTTTACTGCACCATAAGTATTTGGTAGGTAACAGTTCACTGTTACTAGAAGCAGTGATTGGGCATCAACAATGCAGTTACAGGAGGAGAAAAGGAGAAAATCTTATGGTAAAGGTGAGTCAACAGGGACAAAGACTTTTGAGTTGAAAAGAGACATGCTGATTTTTTCAAAGAACACATGTCAAAAGAAGCCATGGTTGATGATTTTTTGAGAATTTGATATTCAGGAGGACCCAGCAGGTCCCCCCCTGACATGTGCAGAACCTCCAGTTTCAACAGCCACCTTACCTGCTCTTAAATGCTGGTCAAAGCCTTATCCCCATGTGTCACAATCAGAAAAATCAGCCTTTACCCTCCCCTCTCACATCACTCTAGAGAATATCTTGATGGTGACATATCAGGTGACCTCAATCTGTTGACCACCCTAAGCAAAAAGTAACCCCAATCAGCGGATTTAAGCATGTTTATCCCTAATCCTAAACCCTCTCAGAAACCTATATAAGGAGGCCTTCTCTCACTCAAAACCAACACTTCACCAAGCAATGAAGCTATGACGACATTGCTCACAACGAGGAGCTATGGATGGAGCTCTACTCTCTCCCCCTCTCTCTCTCTCCCTCTAGTATTCTACATTACTAGCCCTAAAACCTAAATAAGGAGTCTTCTCTCATGCTCCAAGGCCACCATCCTCGCCATCATTCTCTAAGGTATTGATGTGTTGCTAGTAGGATCATACCTACTTGCTGGGTTGATTGTTTTTGACAAGGGGTTATGCCATCCTTGGCTTGCTTCTCTATATCCTTGTTATGTATGATCAGATGCCGTTGTATTGTTAAGCTGATGTCTTGTGTATATATATGCTACATAAGGTCCCTAAGCTTCGTTTCTATGTGTTTTGCCATATGTTTTGATACCATCATAATGCCAGAAGTCTCACTTGCCTATGTGCACTATGTGTGAGGTCCCTAACCCTCTTAATTTAGGGTGGTGCCCCCTTTGTTTTGTTCTTTGCTTGTTTGCATGAGGCGTGGTTTGTGGAGTGTGCACGAGTACAGAGGCCACCCGATTGCACTGCTCTTTTTCCTGCCATCATTTGGGATGGTAATCACCACTTGAAACCTTGGATGTGCTTGATAAAAACGCGTAAGTGCAAAACCTTCTCGCAAAGGTGGGCAAGATCTTGGACGTTCAGATCCTCGGACGAGGCTACTACCGGATCGAGTTCGAGACTCCCAAGATGGCGTCCAAGGTCATCGCCATGAGTCCATTGACCATCCAAGTAGCTTGAGCCCACTTTAGATAGTGGAGACATGGTTTTGACCCTGCTTTAGATGTTCTGGTAGAGGAGGCAGACATCCCCATCTCCGTCTGCTTTCTTCGTTTGCGGAGGGAGTACCTACCACTTTTGTTCAGGATAGGCTCAGCGATTGGGACTGTCCTGGAGACACCTCGCACGGCAGCCTCAGTAGATTCCAAGGCGGCCGACATTCCCTCAATTTGCGTTTGGGTTAGGGACACTCAAACTCTCTCAAAGGTCATCCTCCTGCCTTGTGTGAGTGGGGGTTGGTTTAGACAGAGCGTGGAGTATTCAAAATTCCCAAACTAGTGCTTCATTTGTCAACAGATGGGCCATCTTGCGAAGGCCTGTCCATGGAGGAGGCCTTGACCTACACCACAAGCTCAGTCCTAGCCTGCAAGGGCTGGGGCTGAACGGCCCCACAGGTAGAGACACAGAGCACACATGCAGAGCCACCCTCCGAGCCTGGGGCTCCAGCGGAGGAGGGATGGTAGGTGGTCGATGACAGAAAGGTCCACAGCAAGACAGAGTGGCACTCAGAATGATCCTCAGGCGCCTGCCCAGCAGTCGATGACGGCAAGGTCCATAGCGACAGCCTGGCACTCAGAATGGTCCTCAGGCGCCTGCCCAGCAGTAGTGGGTTCCCACAAGGAACCGTTTTGGTCCTCCTGAGCAAGATGAGGTCCCTGATCTAGCCCCCACCTCAGCTTCACCCTCTAGAGCAGCTCCTACCCCCGAGTTCCCCCCCTCCTCATCATCCTCCCCTTTGCCTCCTGCTCCCGCCACCTGATCCCCTCGCCCCTCTATCTTTGTCGCTCCTCCCTGCCCCTCTTCTCCCCCTCTTCCCCCTGCTCCTACCCCCCCCCCCCCCCCCCCCCCCCCCCCCCCCCCCCCCCCCCCCCCACTCCAGTTCCACAATCGACCCAGGGGGCAGGGCCATCTCCGGCTGCAAGGAGATCTCTTGGCAGCCCTTTGCCACAAGTCGCTTGGCGAGAGAGAGATAGCCTTTCTTGCGACCTCCTCTACAGGTACAAGCGTCTCCCTTTGTAGCAATTCCTCGTGGTCTAATGGGCTTCGACATTTGGCACCGATGGGACTTCTTTGACTACAACTTTACACGTTTTCTTGGTGACTTCTCAGCAGACCATGAGGCAGCCTGCTTCAAGGTTCATGTTCTATTCCTTGCGCTAGGGGGATAGAGGCGCAGGACTCAGCGGTTGGCTTCTCTTTTCCCCTTTGCGGTAGGGACCAGACTCAGTGGACTCTCAACTCAATGCTGGAGTGGTTGCATACATAGGTCCTCGAGTTCTCTCACTACATGGGAGACCTAGGAGTTACAGACATGCTTCAGGCTTTGTGGCCATTGGCCAAGTTTGTGGTGACCCCTCCAAATACAGCAAAATGTAGACACATTGTGGTTCACTTCTTTGCTGATATGCAGTGCTTGCCATGCTATGTACACATTCATGAGGACTCCTGGACAGAGGAGGTTTCTTTACGTACGGCTTGATCTACTTGGGCTTGGGCCAGGCATTCGTTGCAGTCACGCCTATCTAGAAGACGCTCGGATGCGGATTACTCCCCATCCAACCCAGCCTCAAAGATAGCACGTTTAGCTGCTGTGGCAGCATTTGTTCTCTCTCGCTCCCCATAAGGATCGTCTCATGGAACATGCAGGGACTTGGTGGGCCCCATTTTCAGCATCAGAGGGGCCGACTGCGTTAGTAGCTTCAGCATTGCCTTGTGGGAGGAGAGATTGATCTCCTTATGCTACAGGAGCATCATCTGTGTGAGAGCCCTATTAGTAGACGTTGTGGTCAGCTCTTGCATGGACGATATGATACTTTTTGGTCAGTAGCTTTTGGACCTGGAGGCATCCATGGTGGGGCATGTATGACTATTGTGGATTCTTTTTGTAGCAGGCCATTGTGGGCAGAGGGATTATTGTGCCAAGTAGGGCTTAGTGGATCACTATGCAGGTTCAGGGTTGCCTTGTGGGCTTCCTGAACATATATGCACCCAATGTGGCGACTGCATGAGCAGAGTTTTGGTCACAGATTGTTGAGTCTCTATGCAAGCAGAGCAATGGTGCATAGGGGGTGACTTCAACTTGTTGGAGGACCCTTCTGACAGGATTGGTGGTAGCCATGCTACTGTGCATAGAGTTGAGTTGGCAGCTTGGGAGAGGTTTTTTATGACTCTGAGGGTCTCAAATGTGTGGCAGCACTCTAGTTTTGTGAGGCCCTAATATATCCTGGCCTTCTCTCGTTCGTAACACAGAGTGGGAGGAGTGAATCTATCATGGATAGATCGCTTCTACACTAGTGACCATTTCAGTCACTTGGGTGGGACAGTTGGCATTCTGGCAGGGACTTCCTTCTTGGACCATGCACCAGTGATCCTCACAGTGGTAGACAGGTAGAGGAGGGGTAGCACGCTTGCCTGGTTGCACCGAGATAGGAGGAGAAATGTCTCAGACGAGGTGTTGCTTCCTTGTACAGGATGCAGGAGTAGCATCCAGACAGTCCTTGGTTGGAGGAACAGTTATAGCAGACTCGCCAGGAGCTTGTTAGCACAGAGGAGCAGCGCCATGAGTTTGCTTTCCATCAACAGGCATCTCAGTGGATAGAGGTGGGTGACAGAGTGATTGGTGATTTCTTCAAGGCAGTGGGACCTCAGCATACGCATGCCAAGGTCAGTCAGTTGAGGAGGCTCGACAGGTCACTTGCTTCTGATCTAGAGGACATGCGTGCGGTTGCTACTGACTTTTACCGTGAGTTATTGTCTGTAGAGCCTCAGTCAGAGCATCAGGATGCATGCAGGGAGCAGGTGTGGGCATAGATGCCTTGCCTTGTGACTTGAGGAGATGCGTTAAATGCTTGAGCTGCCACTTCAGCTTGAGGAGTTGCACACGGCTCTTAGTGCACTCCCATGTGGTAGCTGTCTAGGTGAGGATGGCTTGACTCCCAGTTTTCTCTTGGAGTACTGGAACCTACTTGGACCAAATCTCTGTAGTGCTTTTCAGTACACCTTGCACATAGGAGAGATGCCTAACACCATGAGTGAGGGTCTGATCTACCTCATACCCAAGGAGGGTGGCTCCTTGGATGAGATTCGATAGTGATGCCCCATCACCATCCTCAACTCAGCCTACAAAATTCTTGCCAAGGCTCTGAGTTTGAGGATCCAGCCACTTCTAGAGAGCCTTATAAATGGGACTCAGATAGGTTTTGTCAAGGAGAGCAGTATCCTTGACAACATCTTTACTTTTTGGGAGGCTTCTACCCTAGCACAACTATGTGGTGAGGATCTGGTGATTCGTCTTCTCGATTTTGAGAAGGCTTATGCAGAGTTGACTGGGACTTTTTGGAGGGCACTCTACGTAGGATGGGCATCTCAGAGGGGTGTCAGCTTTGTACAGACGGACACACAGTCAGGTACTTTTGTCAGGAGGTAGAGATGATCCTTTCATGCTCACACGTTCGGTTAGACAGGGCTGCCTCTTGCCCCTTTCCTCTTTTTGTTCTATGCTGAGGTGATGAGACGGTTTTTGGTATTGCAGCAGGTTGGTTTACGGGACTTAGCACTCCCTATTCGGGGAGATGAGCTATTGGACGTTGAGTTTGCTGACGACTCAGCCTTGTACTTGGATGGCCAGGAGGCCAACCTTCACAGGTGTGAGCAGGCTCTTGAGACCTTCTGTTGTGCATCTGGTGCACTAATCAACTGGAGAAAGACAATGGCTTTCTCAATTGGTAGTGCTCATGTGCCCAATTAGATGCCAGGTGAGGGTTTCAGTTGGATTCCCCCAGGACTGCAGTTTGGTGCTTGGGCTGTAAGGTTGGTTTGGACTTGTCTCCCGAGCAGTAGATTTTTCCCCTCCTCCAGTTTATAAGGAGGGAGTTGTTACATTGGAGCTCCGCATGACTTTCTTTGGCTGGCAGAGTTGTAGTGGCCAACCACGTGCTTGTTAGCAGCAAGCTAACACGGAAACCATTTTTCGGAGTTCTCTTTGTAAA
The DNA here is from genome assembly GCF_014529385.1 of Adiantum capillus-veneris. Lineage (NCBI taxonomy): Eukaryota > Viridiplantae > Streptophyta > Polypodiopsida > Polypodiales > Pteridaceae > Adiantum > Adiantum capillus-veneris. The sequence continues at coordinate 70,059,712 of NC_140941.1, forward strand.
AAACTTAATATTTTGATAAATCGAGAATATTGTAACTCCTAGTCTCTCGGATAAACTCTGTAATTAATGAGCCGGGGCTACAAGCTTTTAGATTGTATCAACCTATCATTACCCAGCTTTGGTAGAACTCCAGATTATTATTTTTGACCACCCAAAAACCTTAGCTAAGGTATAAAAGCCAATTTCTGTAAGTTTTATAGAAGTTTTCAAAAATAGAAACACAACATGAGCTAACGACGCTCACTCCTCTCCTTCTCACAATTCCTACTCCCTCCACGGTTGTCACATTGCAGTCACGCTTGTTGCATTACAACCACAGGTAAGAGCTCTATGCATTGACGTAAGCAGTTCATAGTATTTCGTAGATTTTGGCATCGCCTAATTTCATCATAACTAGGAATTTACACTTTCAAATCAAAAACTAAGCATAGGTGGGGTAATGGGAGATCATTGCTAAGCATTTAGATGCATTCTGGGTTGAAAATGACTAGGTCAAAAATCCACTGATGTTAATAATAGCAATTTTGTAACTTGACCTAAAGTGGAGTTTGAGACTATAAGAATGTGTGCTTAGGTGTTATAAACTTTTCCTAGAAGTTTCATTACGTTTGGATGTCATTTGATGTTGTAACGGATGTGATTTGTTTGTCGATGAGCGATTAGCTTTTAGTGATTTCAGTCACTTGAGTGTAGCTTGAGTTAGATGCGAGTTGTTCGTTGGTTTTCAAGAGATTGAAAACCTCTTGTAGCCTCTATGTACTAGTCGAGTCAGCTTCATCCCATGGATTGACAAATTAATCGTGGTTTTCACTAATACTGCAATAAGATAGGATGGTGAGGTTAGACATGAGTCCCACATTTGGCACCGCTATCGCGGATCGAAGAGACCTAAACTAAGGAAAAACACGAGCATCTTGTGAAGTTATCCTTTAACTTCCTCTAGGTTCACCTAGAGTTCAAAACTTTCTTTAAGAAACCGCATAGCTTAAGATTGTCGTCTTTTGCTATGTAGAGGTAGCTTGGAAGTAATTGTACTTGATGAGTGCCTTTAGGATTGTAGGATTATAGAAATAGATTGGGATTTTGAGAATGTTTGGTAGACGAGCCAAGTCTTAAGATCAGTGCTCAGAAAAAAACGAGTGTTTGTGACACTTTCCACAACCCCATTGCATGAGAATCTAGGAGTAGGGTAAGTAGGATCCGAGGTGGATTTCAGAACATTGCTCACTCTGAAAGAATCAAGTGTGAGTTGTTATTGGAAGTTGAAAAATTTCAGGTCTACGGCTAGAAACAGCTCAAAAAGACTCGAAACCACTCAATCCAACTGGAGAGTAAGCTTAAAAGTTGTTTGAACCAGTTGATAAACTCAAAGACACTTCGAGGTAAAAATTTCAAGAGTTGGTCAAAACTCAGATTATTTACTTTTTCTTGACATTTTAGGCCAAATTAAGTCTTTTCTTGATTCATAAGCTTAAAATAGCTCATGTAAAGACTCTCTTTGAAAAAATTGCAAAAAAATGTTCATTTCAAACATGAAGTTAATAATCATGATTATTAACTTTCTACTCTAAATTGACCAAGGCTCATACCATTGACTCATTGCATGTGTACAAACAACTGTTGTAAACGCCCAAGAGATTTGGATCACCAAACTGGTAAAAAACTGGGTAAAAACTAAAGTTTGTACTGACTTTTTGAATCTTGAGTGTAAATTGGGAAAAAATTTGTCCAAACTTGTTGAAAATTGATTCATAGGTTTATATTGATGTGATAAACATCTGTACATGCTCAGTAAACAAAAAGATGCAAAAACTTGTCAATTGTAAATAATCGTGATTATTTATATCTGTCCCATTTTTCAAGTTTTTTGACCAAGTCAGCATACCACTATTTTTACCATGTTATAATAAGCCCACAAACCAAATTTGGTAAGATTTGGATCACTGGATTGAATATTGTGACCAAACTTGCAAAAGTTAGTCTGCTAACAGATAATTGATAACCATTTGACAAAAAATTGTCCAAACTTGATGAAACTTGGCTAGTGATCTTAACTTGAGGTGCTTAACAGATCAGTGTCAAAGTTGAGACAAAAAGTTGCAAAAATATAGCTAGAGTAACTTTAATCACGATTATTTACATATGCTTCAAAACTTGAGAATTTTGCACATTTGAGTATACCACAAGGTCAAGCATATCAAGTAGAACTCACAAATCAATTTTGGTAAAATTTGGATTCCAAAAGTAAGACCTAAGCCAGATTCTCAAAATCAGAGTCTGTGGACACAAAACAATTGATAAACTTGATCAGATTTTGTCCAAACTTGTTGAAACTTGTCCAGGGACTTTCACAAGTTGTTTACTTGCCAAACCAATCCAAAAAGTGTAAAAATTTGACAAAATTAAATAATCATGATTATTTACTGTTGCTATCCAGAGACATCAGTTTTCACTTTTGAACTTAGAGAGTGTTTGACCAACCTAATATAAAGCCACTAGGCAATTTTGGGTTCAATCGGATCAAAATTGGTATATGTTCACTCAGTTTCCAGGTTGCAGATTAAACCCTTGAATTTTTGCTAAAGTCGAATTTGAAAGTCAAATTTTGACTCCCATCGCTCGATTTGAAGTGATACTCAGAGACCAATCATGAGAGTTAGCAAAAACTCTACTATCTTTATAGAAGAATAGCTAACTTGATCAAATTTGTACATGAATCAGGTTGCAGACGAGAAATCAGTGGCTTGACAGAACGTTGCAATCAAATCAAGTGGAAATTGACGACAAGTCAATCCAAAGGTGAGTACTCTTCATAAATCTATATGAACCTTAGATCTGGTTGGGTACTAGGAAACCAGGGCATACTTGGAGAAACCTCCAGTAGAGTATCCACCGAAGAAAGCGTGAATCAAGGCAATTCCTTACGCACAATTCTTGAAGAAGTCTCAGACACTTTTTCAGATTCAACATCCGAAATGTCTTCTTATTCGATCACTCGAAAATCGGAACGACAATGCGCTATAAGCATATACTCTCTTTTTACAAGACTATCCGTCATGGAGCCCAGGTTTACTTGGACCCTAATGAGGAGTATGCTATTCGCATTGATGACCATGGTATTGAGTTTGAAGAAGAGATTAGGGCAAACAAACAAGGAAAAATGTACATGGACAAAAACGGAACTCAGTATGTACAAGTTGAAAACCCTGATGTGGTAGAAAAATGGGGGTTAGAAGTAAACACCATAATCCCACATATGTCAGCAAAAGAGGGACCACCAACTTTCGAATTTGAGGGATACGATCAAGTAGAATTGAAGCCTTTGAAACGGCTTAGTACGGATAATCCTAGGATCGGAGTCTATTGCTGGGAAGATAGAAACATCAAAGATCTTTTATGGACTTTGCATGTCAAACCAGGACAACTAACGGCCATGATGATCATCTATATCTTCAAGATCAAAGATAAGGGATCAGCGTACCTACCAACCTACCTGTTTAGGGATTGTTATAACAACAACTTTGTTATGATGACTCCTGAGGAGGTAGAACAAACCAAATACCAAGGGTATTCCATACGGGATTGGATATTGGGACAAGGACCAGAAACTATTCCAAGAGATGAACACCGTGAGAGATCACTGTGAGAGTAATGTAAAGAAACCAGAAACCACCTCATCACCTAGAAAACCGGGTGACACTAAGGCCGGTCCAAGGCTACATGAGTCACTATTTCCAATAGACTAGTTTGAAGGACTCGGAACAGAACCAAGTGCCAGGAGACCGGGAGTTAAACCAAATAGACGTGTCAGACCAGCTGATTTTGAGAAATGGGTCAGAAAAGACATTGGATTAGGGGATCCCTACGACCACTTAGCAAGCTTTAAGCAAGTGCTAAGAGCAGAATGTATATTCGATTTTCATTATCAATTCGAGGAGTTTGGAATGACATTATAAGGAAAAGCATTAACATGGTTCCAAAACATTACACCAAGGTCAATCATGGACTTGAACACATTAGCTCAAGAATTTGTAGCTATATGTTCCAAAACGGGGATCAAACATAATACGATAGCTCAAATCTACAGCTTTAAACAGAAACATGGTGAGTCTGTTAGGGATTGTGCAACTCAACAATACATTTCCAGATGCATAGGGCTAGAGATACCTACAGAAGAACGACTTATATCTTTGTTTTTAGAGGGATTGCTAAACAAAGAACTTTATGCTATACTCTATAGTAAAAAGCATGCAACCCTAGAAGAGTGTGTGTCAGATGCTATTGACTTAAGAGACAATTGTGATATTTTTAACGAAAAAGATGTCCCTAAAGATAACCAAAGCAAGAAAATAGCATCTACTAAGCGAGCACGAGTGGGAACGACTGTTGCAGCACCACTCTCAGTCATATAAGATACGCTTAAAAGAATGAATGACATGATGAACAACATGCAAAAAGCTCCTATGAGGGGACCAGGACAATGGATACCTCAACAGGGACAACCAATTAGGCCACAAAAATGGTGTGTAATTGAGAGTAAATGGACCAACCATGAGACCCACAAGTGCTACTTCAGACCAAATTATGATGGGAATGTTCAGTACGTGCCCATGCGGCCACAAGGACAACCCGTGTCCAGATATCAGCCTAATATGGCCCAAGCTCAAAGACCACCAATGGGTATGGAAAGACCTCAACCTGTATTGGGACAACAACCTCCGTAACCAGGACATAATGCAGTTCCTGTAAAGTACATGCACTCTGAAGGAGTCATAGATGAACAAGCATTAGTGCATGTTACACCCTATGCTGAGCCTAGTCCATCTACAGTAATGGTAGAAGGACATTGGTATAATTCACATCGACCACCAATGGAATAAATTGTGACTTATGCTCCACCAAAGCTCGCACCAATGTATTATGTAGCTAATCAAGGTGTCAGACCTCCCATGGTAAGACCCATGATTAAGCCAAGAACAGGAAACTGTCATAACTGTGGTGCTAATGATCATTGGAAAAATGAATGTCCAGAGCCTGACAAAGACCTCAAACTAGTTGAAGCCTATTGCGTACAATGTTGCAAAAAGGGAGGACACTTTTCGGAAGATTTTCCTAGAAATTCTTTGAACAAAGGTAAAACAGTAGTAAATGTAGTCCAAGTGATACCTAGTAGCTCGTAAGAGAGTGAACCAATTGTTCCAATCAAGGTAATCACTAGAGCCCAATCCAAGAAAAAGAAACACAACTCCTTTGATGATTCTGAAAATACAAAAGTTTCCTCTCAAAGAATCAAAAGGAGCAGAAGCAAAAGATATGAGATGAGAAAACAAAAACAACGTGTTGAAATCGAGGAGAAAGCAAAAAACTATTCCAGGAAAAGTTGAAAGAAACTGGAAGCGAAATCAAAGAAACAACCATGAAATCTAGAGGATCCATTCTGGTTGATAAAATTTTTGAGCCTATAAATGCAGCCTTGGAAGCCTACCAAGCATGGAAAAACATGGAAAACAAATAGAAAAACTACCCTTCTCTAGACATGGAAGCAGCTAAGCTAGAAGCTTATCAAAATTTGGTAAGAATCACGCAAGAAATGCTGGAAAAACAAAAACCCAAGCTTGAAAGTATTGCAAAACCTGAAGAGCTTGTGGTAAGAGACACTAAAGAAAAATCCGATGTGGTGACAGAACGCCACCTTGAAACAAAAGAACCAGAGCTTATAGTGCCGAACAGCAAAGATGCATTAGACAGAATTCCATTTGTAGAGGAAGACTGGCCAGGACACTTATGGGAAAAAGTGAGAGAGATCAATGATGGGAGACTAACTCTAAAGTCGGCTCCTATAGAGGAAGTCTGGTTGGATAACCTACCTTTGATGTAAACATGGATGTACAATCCTTGTATGGGGATTACGGATCTAAAGCTTCAGGAATGTCAAAACCATTGACCTTGAAAACATTGCCCTCTTACTTGGGACGTAACGAAGATCATGAATCCATAGTGTGTAAAACCACTCAAGTAAAAAGAGCTAAACAGACCCTAGAAGTAGACAACATTCATTCAATCATGTCTACACCCATCCAATTTACTCTTACCTTGAGAGAACTATTAAAACTTAGACCATACTTATGGAATGATCTACGGAAAACCCTAGAGAATGTGGGGATAACGGGGTTAATCTCAAAAAATTTGGGAAATTTGAAAATGGACAACAAAGAGATTCAATCTGTTCCCATGAACAAATTCGGAGAATATTACGAAGGAGAGGAAGGAAACACCACCCTCCCAGTGAAATATAATGACATTGAAACCATGGAAATACTGGATAGTGGAGCTGGCATAGCCATAGCCATTAAAGCAGTATGGGAATCCTGAGGTCAACCAGCCATTAGACAAACTCGAATGAAATTGCAATTGGCTGACGAACACATTGAGAGACCATTAGGGCTGCTTGAAAAAGTGATAGTCAGTTCGTGTGGACTTGAATATCAACACACTTTTGCCATAGTAGACTTTGGGGAAAAATCCAACTATGAAATCATATTGGGAAGACCTTTCATGCGACAAGTACAACTTATTCAGGATTGGAGAAACAATTATCTGTACTTGAAGCAAGTGGGATCTATAACAAGAGTAAATCTAAAAGATCACACTTATAGAGATGTTTTGGAAACACCCATACAAGAGTTTGATTCAGTCTCTTCGGCTGAAACTAAACTTCCATCCTGGTTAAACAAAGACACTCCTATTTGGATGTGTGGAGCTTCCGAAAATGGAATTTAAGACGAGAAGAATTTATCCTAGAAAGGGATTACACAGATGAAGCCTATGTACATGAACCCTTTCTAGAGCATTTGTTTGACCCAATCAAGTGGACTCAAATTCTAGTGACCATGGATGTATATGTAAATACGTCTATGCCTACTCAATTTTGCAATGAGGATGTCTACAACATAATTCCCATCCAAATGATTTCAATCCTCAACATTGAAGACAAAGATGAGGAACCCAAGGACTTAATGAAAGCTCAACAAGTCTTTTCAGACCTCTACTACGATGCAACTAATGAGTTAGATGAACACTCAGCTACCTCAAAAGATTCGGGGTCAAAAAAAGAACATATGAGAGCTAAGCTACTATTAAAAGGAGGGGAGGAAAAGTTTTTTGACTTTTCAAACCAGAAATCAAGAAGACAGAAATGGTATAGACAAAAAAGAGACACCAAAAACATGAAAACACGACCTATGCCATTAGTCTCCAGTAGAACACAATTCCATATGCAAATAGATGCAAATGATTATGTCAAGGACAAAATCACTAGCAGATATCCTTCAAACAAAAATTCAAAAATGTCTCAAACATTGATAAAAACAAGGAAGGGTACTCAAGAAAACCCAAAGGATAAAAAACCACTCATGACCCGAGTCGAGCGGAAAAAGAAATATCAAGAGTTAAAAAAGCTCTGATTAAGGAGATAAACACGACCAAAATTGAAACCACAGAAGAGGATGGTAAGTATGTAATGAGTGTACCATCCCATTACAAAAATTATACTCTCCAAGATCGAAAAATCATAGTTGAACAACCTATTAGGGAACTGCGGAAACAAGGCAAGTCTTACGAAGGGCCTGAAAACGCTAAAAAGATAGACTTGGCTGAACCAAGAGAAGAGCCTAGACCTACTTACATTGCGAATGACCTAATAGAAGAAGAAGAAGAGCTCTTGTTGAGATTATTAAAGGAATATCGAGATATCTTTGCTTGGTCTTACAGGGATCTCAAGGGTGTTGATCCACAAATGTGTCAACATACCATACCCATGAGAGATTATGCGAAACCAAGTAGACAAAGGCCATACACGTATAACGAAACATTTTCAAGGAAAATAAAAGAAGAGATTGAAAAAATAAAGGAATCCAAATTTATTTACGAAATAGAACACATAGACTGGGTGTCTCCAATTGTTGTAGTACCCAAGAAGAATGAAAAATTATGAGTGTGTGTTAATCTCCAAAAGGTGAATGCAGCTACTATTAGAGACAACTTTCCTCTTCCAATCACTAAGCATGTTTTAGAACGAGTTGCAAGAAAAGAAGCTTACAGTTTCTTAGACGGCTTTTCAGGATACAATCAACTTTTAATTAACTCAAAAGATCAACATAAAACTGCTTTTGCAACAGAATGGGGTATGTTTGCCTATTGGGTTATGCCGTTTTGGTTAACTCATGCTCCAGCAACATTTCAAAGGTTGAAGAGCCATGCTTTCAAAGAGTATCTTAGGAAATTCTTAGAAGTATATATGGATGATCTATGCGTACATTCATCAATCCGGGCTGATCATTTTGAACACCTCAAAAAGGTATTTGAAAAAATGTAGACTTTAAAGGATTTGCTTAAATCCTGAAAAGTGCACATTCATGGGTAGACAAGGAAAAACTCTTGGACATATAGTGTCTAAAAATGACATAGCTACTGATATTGAGAAGATTCATGTCATTGTTGATTTGCCTAGACCAACAATAGTCAAGGGGGTAGAATCCTTCATGGGGCACTGTGGATATTACAACGGTTCATCTACATGTATGCTATAATTGCAAAACCCATGTATAGCTTGATTACACACTTTGAAAGGACCGAGGCATGTGAATAATCCTTCATGAAGCTTAAGCAATCTCTCACCTCAGCTCCAATATTGAAAGCACCAGATTGGAATAAGGTATTCCACGTATGTGTATATGCTTCCAATTTTTCTATTGGTTGTATACTAGCTCAACCAGGAGACGGGAAAATTGACTTTCCTATTTCTTATGCTAGCCAACAATTGAACATGGCAAAAAAGAATTACACCACCACCGAAAGGGAAGGATTAGGAATTATCTTGCCGTTAAAAAGTATAGACATTACCTATTAGCCAACAAGTTGGTTTTATTTGTAGACCACCAAGCTTTGTTGTATTTGGTCAACAAGCCATGCAACATAGGAAGAATAGTGAGATGGTTCATCATTCTTCTAGGATTTGATTTCCCTGTGGTTGTAAAAAAGGGCATACACATCAACGAGCAGATCATTTGTCAAGGATTGTTTCAGGAGAATCACCTAAAGGGGTAGACGATGATCTACGAGATGCCTATTTATTCTTCGCGGAAATGATACCTAGATGGTCAAAAAACATTGTGTCTTTAATGACAATAGCTCAAGTGGATTCACAAATACCACTTCCTATCATGATCAAATTAATCGAGCAATTGGCTATGTATCAATTACTAGCTGGTAGGCTATACAAAAGAAATCGAGACGGGATATTGCTCTTATGCATTAATCTTGAAGAAAAAGAATAGTACCTAAGTCAAGCACATGTTACCATAGTAGGACTTCACTTTGCGGAAGATCAAACTATACAACGAATCTTGAGACTTGGAGTATTTGGCCGACTATGAGGAGAGATGTTAGATCTTTTGTAAAGAAGTGTCCTCAATGTAAAAAAAAAAAACCCATACCTCATATAACATTGTTTCAAATGTCACACGTTCCTAAGTGGAGTAACTATCTAGTTACTTACTTATCAAGCCAAACATTTACTGAGGATATGAATTCCGTCAAAGAGCAATTGAAATTGAAGCAAGAGACTATGCTCTTATTGGTAACCAATTGTATCGAAGAGGTAAGTACCAACATTTGTGTCTTTGTGCAAATGAAGACAAGTATATTCCTATTATAGAACAAGTACATGCTCGATAAACTGGAGGTCACTTTTCTAGTGAGACCACCGCAAGAGCAATCTTGATGGAAGGCATATGGTGGTCAACACTTTTTGCAGATGCCAAATAATATGTTCCAAGGTGTGATGCTTGTCAATGAGCAAATGAAGACGAGTATATTCCGATTATAGAACAAGTACATGCTCGATTAGCTGGAGGTCACTTTTCTAGTGAGACCACCGCAAGAGCAATCTTGATGGCAGGCATATGGTGGCCAACACTTTTTGCAGATACCAAAGAATATGTTCCAAGGTGTGATGCTTGTCAATGAGAAAAAATGCCAACACATGTAGATAGCATGTCCTTAAGACCAATAATGGGGGCTAGAGCTTTTGCAAAATGGGGTATAGATTTTTTTGGGGCAATATAGCCACCTGCTTATAGAACCCAAGCTCAATATATTATTCAGGCTACGGACTATATGACCAAGTGGGCCGAGGCTAAAGCAACTCAAAAGAATGATGCCAGAACCACTGTTGCATTCTTATATGAGTATGTATTCACAAGATATGGACTACCAATAGAAATTGTCAGTGAGGGAATTCATTTCCTCAATGAGGTAATTGAGTATTTGCTTAATGATTTTATGGTCATCCATAACAAATCAGCTCCCTATCACCCACAAGCAAATGGACAAAAAAAATTAGCTCGGTGCTGAATAAAGTGGTTAGTTCAAGAAGGACAGACTGGAAAATGAATCTCCATGCTACTCTATGGGCTTATTGAGTTTTGTAACATTAAATGGCCTAAATACTTGTTTGTAGCGGAAATTAGCATGAACATAGTGGGCATTTCATTAGAATAGATTCCTAATGAGAATTACAAGAGTGCTTGGGTGGAGAGAGCAACAAAAATCATAACACCTAGTTAGATAGCATGAACAATACTTTCAAAAGAGAGAGAAATTAAGCTATTGACAACAGTTGAGGACCGGATCTACATGGAGCCGGTCCGCCCTCCAAAAGGCTTTGTACTATGGTTTCTCCCATTGAGAAAAGCTTTTCCATGCATGGGAACCCCCCCATATATTTTTGCCCTTTTATCAAAATATTTCCCATTATATAAGTTACTTTTGATTTTTTCTTCCTTTTTCACAAACGTTTTAGCCTTTATTAAATAAATAATACTTATGCTAATCAATCATGATGTAGCATAATACGTAAGCTTTCTTTGTTGATCTCTCTTTTGACCTTAAAAATATTAAATATATATATTCTAGTATTTTCTAATATATTTTTTTCATGTATGTATATTATTCCACTCTACCAAATATTTTATTCACTAGTTTTCATTTTCAAACCTCAACCCCACTTTCAAATTTCAATAATACCTCCATCTAGATGATTGCCAATCTTTTCAACACTCTAGGTCATGTTTTCATACACATGAAGGAGCTTACACTTGAAGGCAAGAGAGAAGTCCACTCAAAGGGGACCACCAAAGGACTTTTGCAGCCACAAATAATACAGTATTTGGCTGAATGTTTTAAGTAAAGAAGAACCCCGAATCTGAAGGAGCGTTCAACATGAAAGATGTAGCTCGTGATTTCAACTTTTAGCTCAATTTTTTTCAGAATTTTTGGAGTTATGAACACGGAGATATGATTTTTTGTAGTGGACCCAAGTTTTCTCGTGTAATGGTGACACAGGCCATCCCACTTTTCTTCCTTCTAGAATGGCTATGGTTCTACAAGTCTTCAAGCATGATTACAAGAGACAAGGCTCTTTTAATGAGGTCTTGGCTAGTCTAGAGTAATTCTATCACCATTTTTGGAGGATCCATCCTCATCAACAAATATCCACCTTCGACAACCTCTCTTATAATTTTCTTACCTCTCTCTTCTCTCCCTAATAAGCTTATGTCTATCCAAAGATAGACTATTGTAAATATTTCCTATCCTCTACATCCTACCCACATTCTCTCTTTTTCTCTCTCTATTGACTCTGGTATTTTAAATAATGAGGAGACAAGATGGGAGCCACAGTCACATGCACCCCATTTTCCTAGTCACCAAAGTGGGACACTCACCTCAAATAGAAATATTGCTAAATCCTTCCCTCCTTCCCTATATAAGGAGGCCATGAGAGCTCACTTGGGGGGAGAGAACACACACACACACACACCTATCCATACACACTCTTGTGCTACATGCTTGTAGCATGAACCCTAATCACATAATCACAACACCATCATCATCACCATCACCATGCACAAAAGATGAGCACCACACCTCCACACCACTTGTAATTAAGGGTTGAAGGCACAATTTCAAGAAGAAGAAGGGTGGACGCACTCATGATATTCCTCGCCATCAACTCCCATCTCTCCATTATGCCTCCTACGATCTTGTTCCCTTCTCATTTTCCTGCCATACGCTACCTATTGTATTCATCTTTTGCAAGCAATCAACACACTCCATCTTGGTGCCATACTTTGTGTCGCTTTGAATACATCTCATTGTGAGTATGGTATATTCTTGTTCCTTGCCATTTTTTTCGGCTTATGTTAAGGTGTGCGGATTCGCCACCACACACACACTCTCTCTCTCCCTCTCATATTCCTATCATCTTGCTACTTCCATCTTAAGGTGTGTGGATTCGCCACCTTTTGTATGAGAAGTGAGCATACTTGCATGTATCCCTGACCTCGTTATCTTCCTTACTACATGCACACGTAGCGAGCCCATTCTCACTCACTCACCACTCCTCTCACCTTATTCTCCGACCACCCCATTCCACATTTGGGCGTGGATCTTGAAATTGTTTTCCATGCATGCTTCATTGTGTATATGTATGCGTCCTAGCCGCATATCTTGCTAGGTGGTGCCCCTATTGTGTATTCCCCATGATGAGGCCATTGTGCATAGTCTTGGTGTAGAGGCCACCGGGTCTATTTTTTCCACTTCCGCCTCTCATTTGGTGCCCCCACTGAGGAGGGCTCTTGAAACCCTTCAGTTTACAAGACTAAAAACCCTAAACTATTGTGAATGGATGAATGAGTATGAAGGATTTTCTAACTGGACGACAGAAGAAGAAGAGCTCCAAGCACAACTAGACGAACTCCGCATCTCCATCGAAGCTCGAGTGCCTGGTGTAACGGTAATCGATTTGAAGTGGAAGAGTCAACCAACGCGCCAAACCCAGTGGATATACATAGGCCAAGTGCCAAGAAGAAGAAGGAGGAGGTGGAAACCATGTCCGCAATCTACAACCAACCAACAACAACAAAATGGAAGGAGCTCTGCACAATACAGAATAAACACTATTCTACTTTGAGAATCGGGTAACTCAAGTCACCGAGGTAATTATCATAGTCAGTTTTCAAGTCGCACCTGATGCTGCAGCACAGATAACAGAAGCATTGGCTCACACTCTCACTAGAGAAACTAGGGATCTACAGAGTTTGTTTCAGGAAAGAACACCACCCTCTCCTACAAGCTTGGACAGTGACTAAGCACCTCTAAGCTTCACATGAATCAGGACAACCTACCTCAAGACAGATCACACATACCAACACGTGTACGCTCAATCAAGGTAATATTGGACTTGAAGATTCACTACCAGCACGTCATTGACACCATGCCGGGTGGGGAGCGGTTTTTTGAGGTTCTTGCATCAGATCAGCCATTTGTTTTACCTTTGGTACAAGGCAATGTACCGTTTGAAGTTTTAATCTATGTCCTAGTATAATAGGGTATACACGCCTCCTTGTAAAGAAGAAAAAAAATTTGCAAGTTAAGAAGTGTGTCTTTCTAGCTCTCTCTCAGTAATCATGGCAAGTGTAGCATTTCCAACCTTTACTGGTAAGATGGGCGAGGATGCTGTAGACTTTCTAGACAACTTGGAAATAGCATGTGTCATCTCTGCGAGAGATGATGATGCTTCGCGCTTGCGCATCTTCCCACTTCTAATGAAGGTGGAGGCAAGATCATGGTACAATGCCTTGGCACAAGAAACCAAGGAACGGTGGGACTTATTAAGGGCAGCCTTTGTCAAGCGTTTTGGAGAGGGCACAACATCAGAGAAACTATGGCAATTGTTGACAGAGTTGAAGCAGGGCAGTATGCTGGAATACGCATCATATGAGTCAGAGTTTGTAGATTTATGGGGGCGATGGGTTGCATCGCTAAGAGAGGATGAGGGGGCACCTGATTTCCTAAAGAAGGATCGGTTTGTGGCTGGGTTATGGCCAACTCTTAAAGAGAAGGTGAAGGGAAGGTTTCCTGCTACGTATGAGCTAGCAGTTGAAGTGGCCCGCCTTAAAGACAAGAAGTTGCGCCTACAAGCCAGGAATATCGATGGAGAGGAAGCCGTTAGGACCCCACCACCTCTAGCACCACCTACAACAGTCGCCCAGAGGATTCAACCACAAGAACCAATTGAAGATCAGCAAGACCTGCTCAACCGAATCACCAATCAACTTGAGAATCTCTCAGTCCATTTGGTACAACAAGGGCATGCACACAATCGCAACCAAGAGCAAGGGAGAGGACAACGAAGGCAAAACCAAGAATACCACTGCTACAATTGTGGGGAGGATGGTCATGGCATGTACTACTGTCCACAACCAAGGAGGCAGAATTTCAATAGAGGAGCCAGACAAAACCAGGTTTCACCACCAAGAGCAAGACCACCACCACCGAGGGCACCACGACAAGAACCACCCATGCAAATCTTACAACCACCGATTCAACCACAACCACCACCACCACCATCACCACAACCTCTCATTCCACCCTTACCCCCACCACCAGTTGGCAATCAAACAGTAAGCATCATTAGTCTTGAAGGTAAGGGAAAGGAGAAAGTGGAGGAGGATAAGACCAAGGTTAAAGGAGTAGATGCCATTGGGGTAAAACGCGCTAGGCATGGTGAATTTTCTCAAAAGTAAGAAAAGATGAAGAATAAAGGGGAATCTAGCAAAAATCCGTCCAAGTCACGACGTAAAATTGACATTGTAGATTTCTCTTTGGGTGAATGTTCTAAACCATATGATTTGGTTCAAGATGTTTCTGTGCAGGGCCCAAAAATCACCTGGCCCCAGTTACTCCACCTAGCACCTAGGTGAGGAGACAATGGACAAAGATGGTTAACACGAGGTGACCAAAGCCAAAGATAGCTGGGGCTATCTCCGGGAGGAATCTAGACGACATACTACCAGTGATGGATGCTTACATTAAAGCGCAACACATCTCCAATATCTACATCGATGGTGGCGCACAAATATGCGTCATGAGTGAAAAAATGATGCACCGTTTGGGTTTAGAGGTGAGTCGGCCGGCACCATGCCGAGCCAAAATGGCAAATAATTTAAAAGTTCAATGTGTTGGTGTCATAAATGCAGTTAGGATAAAGGCATTCAACACCTAGGTAGATGTGGACATCTTTGTCATGCCACACAAAGGGGAGGGCTATCCTATCATTCTAGGGAGGCCTTGGCTTATGGCTATAAGAGCTAAGCAGGACTGGGACACCGGCATAATCCAGATGAAGGATGCAAAAGGAAGGCCAATACTTTACGACATGAAGATAGGTCAACAACACGACATGGATCTAGAAACCTCTGAGGATGAGTTTTCTAGTGGTGACTCTTCAACCACTTCAGAGGAGGAGTCAACAGTGAGTGAAGAAAGTGACAGTAGCATTGAGGTGATGGGGATCATTCTCAAGGACCCTAAGAAGATGGAGCAACCTGATGCCTCATCATCAAGACAAGGGGAGACACCAGGTATACAACCTCTGGTGGAAGCAAGTAAGCTACATCAAATGCTCTCTAGTGAGTTGTGTGGGAAGGAGCGTGAAGATTATATTTTGATGCTAAGTAATTTTACCACATTGTTCATTGATGAATATGATAAAATCATTGGCATCACAGTAGTTCAACATCACATTAAGCTCAAGGAGGGAAGTAAACCTGTAGTGCAGAAGCTCAGGCGGCTAGGAGTAATTCAAAAAGACGCCCTACTCAAAGAGGTGAGGAAATTGCTAGAAGCCGGTTTTATCTATCCTGTTGAAGACTCAGAGTGGGTTTCTCCAGTGGTAGTCACACCAAAGAAGAATGGTAAGTGGAGGGTTTGTGTTGATTACAAGCCTCTTAATGCAGCCACAAAGAGGGACCATTTTCCTCTTCCTTTTCAAGACGAAATACTCAATGAGGTAGCAGGACATGAGCGCTACACGGTATGTGATGGCTACTCAGGCTACTTCCAAATTAGCATCGCTGAAGAAGATCAAAAGAAGACAACCTTCATCACACCATGGGGATGTTTTGCTTACAGAGTTATGCCCTTTGGTCTCACTAATGCTCCAGCCACTTTTCAGCGATATGTGACATTTGTTTTTCAGCCATTCTTTGGAAAATCAATCCGTGTTTTTATTGATGAGTTTTGCATCTATAGCTCTCGCTCTCTTCATTTGGAGAAAGTTTATGAAGGTCTAGCTAGGCTACAAGATTTGGGTGGCCAACTCAATGTGGAGAAATTCCACATTGGTGAAAGCAAGGTTACTCTTCTTGGCCATGTGATCTCGGCCAACGGCATTGAAGCTGACATAAGCAAGGTTCAAGCCTTGGTGGCTTTGACCTCTCCCACCACAACAAAGCAATTGGTCTCTTTTCTTCAAAAGGTGAGGTATTTGAGTAGGTTCATTCACTTGCTCTCCCAAGTGGTTCTCCCTTTACAACAAGTTACCCATCAAGAGATCTTCACTTGGAGTGAAGAAAATGAACAACAATTCAATGAGGTAAAACAAATTCTAGCTTCACTTCCCACCATAGCACCTCCAAAGTGGGACGAGCCATTTTATGCAAACCCTAGTGTTGGCAATGACACACTTGGGGCTGTATTGATGCAAAAGGATCCTCAAACTTCTTTCATGCGTCCTATCTACTTCTCTAGTCGAATGATGACCCCATCAGAAAAGGGATACACGGCAGTGGAGCACATGGTGCTTGCATTAATGTTTGCTACCACCAAATTTCGCTCTTATTTATTGTCTAAACCATTCATAATATTAACAATGGAAGAAGTATTTCCTTATGTAATGCAGCACATGGATGTTTCTTCTAGGATTTCCAAATGGCTCACAAGGCTACAAGAGTTTGACTACACAATGCAAGTGGAGAACTCCACAAGGGCCAGTCTAGGAGGTATTCTCACTCATCGCCACTATGAAAAGAAGCTAAAGATAAAGCCAAATGATCAAGATATTACACCCGTGCTGGAAGTCCCTAAGGTAGAGGAGGCTCACTCTCTTTTCTTTGATGGAGCCTACAAGAGGAAAGTGGACAAAGCTGCAGCAGGCATTGTCATCTTCAACGAGCAAGGGGACAAGGTTTTCTCTATTGGGAATCTCTTGGATTCTCACTCTAACAATGAGGCAGAATATGCAGCTTTAACTCTTGGGTTAGAGTGGTGTGTGACACAGGGCATTCAACGGTTAAATGTATTTGGTGATGCCATGCTTTTAATAAAACAAATACAAGGAACTTGGGCTTGTAAAAATCATATCTTGCTAGGCCATTTGCGCAAAGTCAAGGAACTTTTAGGGAAATTTCAAGTTGTACAATTACATCATGTCCCTCGAGCAGAAAATCAAGAAGCAGATGCTCTAGCTAGAGAGAAGTTGCAAGATGTTTCAGTGGTGGGTTCTATCAAGTTGAAGCTGCCTCTCTTCCAAGGTAGCGATGCTATGCCTGACATCATGAGTTTCTTGGACACAGGAGAGTGTCCTAAGGATCTTACTAAGGGCCAAAAGCAGTGGCTTGCGCACAAGGCAACAAAATACCGCCTTATCAATGACGACCTCTACTGCAAGGGTAAGGATCAAATTCTTAGGCATGTACCTCTCTCTAGAGAGATCACTGAAATCATTTCAAGTTGCCATGATGGTGTTTGCGGAGGACACTTTGCACTTGACATCACTAGTAGAAAGATTCTACAAGCCGGGTTTGTATGGCCTAGTCTACATAGGGATGTGCATCATTGGTGTAAAACATGCAAGGAATGTCAAAAGGCAGGGGATAGGAGGCTCACATATGAGCCACAAACTCCTATAATCTCATATGGACCATTTGAGAAATGGGGAATTGATGCTATTGGGCCTTTTCCAAGGAGCCAATCAGGTAAATTTTATATCATCATGGGTGTGGACTACATGACCAGGTGGGCTGAAGCAGTTGCCACCACCCGGATTACAGCTAAGGAAGTGGCTAAGTTCGTATTTCAAAACATTTGTTGCCGTTTTGGCACTCCTCTTGAAATAATTTCTGACAGGGGACCAGGTTTTAGAGGAGACCTTGTAGGAGAGCTAATAGAGAAGTTAGGTATCTCACGAAGACACTCAACTCCCTACTACCCACAATGCAATGGTTTGGTGGAAAAGGTAAATGGTATGATCTGCAAGATCATCACTAAGCATGTAAACAATCACAAAAGTGATTGGGACAAGCATCTTATGGCTGCACTTTGGGCTTATTGCACTTCATTTCGCACATCCCTTGGGTTCACACCATATCACTTGGTGTTTGGTAAGGAAGCCATTTTACCCATTGAAGTACAATTGGCTAGTCTCAGGGTGCTAGCTGGGCAGGAGGAACGTCCTAATGCTCATCTCCACAACCACATTCTTGATCTAGAGAGGCTTCAACTAGACAGAGAAGATGCTATCAACTATTATGCAGCACAGGCAGAGCAACGTCGACTTACCTTCAACAAGGGACTTAGGGCAAAAGGTCTCAAGAAAGGTATGTTGGTCCTACGGTATGATAACAGGTTTGACACTAGGAAGGATAAAAAGTTTTCACCTAGATGGGAAGGGCCATTTGTCATTAGAAAGCGCTACGCCAATGGCAATTACCGATTGATGGATGCAGATGGTAGGCTCCACAAAACACGTGTCAATGGATGGAGGTTGAAGCAGTACTTTTTGAGATTTGATCAAACACCTATGATGGAAATCCCCGAGGAGGGAAACTCCTCCACCTCAATTGAAGAAGAATCAGGTACAACGCTAGAGGCATGAATACCTCTAGCCTTAGGGGGAGGTCTAATGAGGAAAGCTTTTCTATGCATGGGAACCCCCCCATATATTTTTGCCCTTTTATCAAAATATTTCCCATTATATAAGTTACTTTTTATTTTTTCTTCCTTTTTCACAAACGTTTTAGCCTTTATTAAATAAATAATACTTATGCTAATCAATCATGATGTAGCATAATACGTAAGCTTTCTTTGTTGATCTCTCTTTTGACCTTAAAAATATTAAATATATATATTCTAGTATTTTCTAATATATTTTTTTCATGTATGTATATTATTCCACTCTACCAAATATTTTATTCACTAGTTTTCATTTTCAAACCTCAACCCCACTTTCAAATTTCAATAATACCTCCATCTAGATGATTGCCAATCTTTTCAACACTCTAGGTTATGTTTTCATACACATGAAGGAGCTTACACTTGAAGGCAAGAGAGAAGTCCACTCAAAGGGGACCACCGAAAGACTTTTGCAGCCACAAATAATACAGTATTTGGCTGAATGTTTTAAGTAAAGAAGAACCCCGAATCTGAAGGAGCGTTCAACATGAAAGATGTAGCTCGTGATCTCAACTTTTAGCTCAATTTTTTTCAGAATTTTTGGAGTTATGAACACGGAGATATGATTTTTTGTAGTGGACCCAAGTTTTCTCGTGTAATGGTGACACAGGCCATCCCACTTTTCTTCCTTCTAGAATGGCTATGGTTCTACAAGTCTTCAAGCATGATTACAAGATACAAGGCTCTTTTAATGAGGTCTTGGCTAGTCTAGAGTAATTCTATCACCATTTTTGGAGGATCCATCCTCATCAACAAATATCCACCTTCGACAACCTCTCTTATAATTTTCTTACCTCTCTCTTCTCTCCCTAATAAGCTTATGTCTATCCAAAGATAGACTATTGTAAATATTTCCTATCCTCTACATCCTACCCACATTCTCTCTTTTTCTCTCTCTATTGACTCTGGTATTTTAAATAATGAGGAGACAAGATGGGAGCCACAGTCACATGCACCCCATTTTCCTAGTCACCAAAGTGGGACACTCACCTCAAATAGAAATATTGCTAAATCCTTCCCTCCTTCCCTATATAAGGAGGCCATGAGAGCTCACTTGGAGGGAGAGAACACACACACACACACACCTATCCATACACACTCTTGTGCTACATGCTTGTAGCATGAATCCTAATCACATAATCACAACACCATCATCATCACCATCACCATGCACAAAAGATGAGCACCACACCTCCACACCACTTGTAATTAAGGGTTGAAGGCACAATTTCAAGAAGAAGAAGGGTGGACGCACTCATGATATTCCTCGCCATCAACTCCCATCTCTCCATTATGCCTCCTACGATCTTGTTCCCTTCTCATTTTCCTGCCATACGCTACCTATTGTATTCATCTTTTCCAAGCAATCAACACACCCCATCTTGGTGCCATACTTTGTGTCGCTTTGAATACATCTCATTGTGAGTATGGTATATTCTTGTTCCTTGCCATTTTTTTCGGCTTATGTTAAGGTGTGCGGATTCGCCACCACACACACTCTCTCTCTCTCCCTCTCATATTCCTATCATCTTGCTACTTCCATCTTAAGGTGTGCGGATTCACCCCCTTTTGTATGAGAAGTGAGCATACTTGCATGTATCCCTGACCTCGTTATCTTCCTTACTACATGCACACGTAGCGAGCCCATTCTCACTCACTCACCACTCCTCTCACCTTATTCTCCGACCACCCCATTCCACATTTGGGCGTGGATCTTGAAATTGTTTTCCATGCATGCTTCATTGTGTATATGTATGCGTCCTAGCCGCATATCTTGCTAGGTGGTGCCCCTATTGTGTATTCCCCATGATGAGGCCATTGTGCATAGTCTTGGTGTAGAGGCCACCGGGTCTATTTTTTCCACTTCCGCCTCTCATTTGGTGCCCCCACTGAGGAGGGCTCTTGAAACCCTTCAGTTTACAAGACTAAAAACCCTAAACTATTGTGAATTGATGAATGAGTATGAAGAATTTTCTAACTGGACGACAGAAGAAGAAGAGCTCCAAGCACAACTAGACGAACTCCGCATCTCCATCGAATCTCGAGTGCCAGGTGTAACGGTAATCGATTTGAAGTGGGAGAGTCAACCAACGCGCCAAACCCAGTGGATATACATAGGCCAAGTGCCAAGAAGAAGAAGGAGGAGGTGGAAACCATGTCCGCAATCTACAACCAACCAACAACAAAAAAATGGAAGGAGCTCTGCACAATACAGAATCAACACTATTCTACTTTGAGAATCGGGTAACTTAAGTCACCGAGGTTATTATCATAGTGAGTTTTCAAGTCGCACCTGATGCTGCAGCACAGATAACAGAAGCATTGGCTCACACTCTCACCAGAGAAACTAGGGATCTACAGAGTTTGTTTCAGGAAAGAACACCACCCTCTCCTACAAGCTTGGACAGTGACTAAGCACCTCTAAGCTTCACATTAATCAGGACAACCTACCTCAAGACAGATCACACATACCAACACGTGTACGCTCAATCAAGGTAATATTGGACTTGAAGATTCACTACCAGCACGTCATTGACACCATGCCGGGTGGGGAGCGGTTTTTTGAGGTTCTGGCATCAGATCAGCCATTTGTTTTACCTTTGGTACAAGGCAATGTACCGTTTGAAGTTTTAATCTATGTCCTAGTATAATAGGGTATACACGCCTCCTTGTAAAGAAGAAAAAAAATTTGCAAGTTAAGAAGTGTGTCTTTCTAGCTCTCTCTTAGTAATCATGGCAAGTGTAGCATTTCCAACCTTTACTGGTAAGGTGGACGAGGATGCTGCAGACTTTCTAGACAACTTGGAAATAGCATGTGTCATCTCTGCGAGAGATGATGATGCTTCGCGCTTGCGCATCTTCCCACTTCTAATGAAGGTGGAGGCAAGATCATGGTACAATGCCTTGGCACAAGAAACCAAGGAACGGTGGGACTTATTAAGGGCAGCCTTTGTCAAGCGTTTTGGAGAGGGCACAACATCAGAGAAACTATGGCAATTGTTGACAGAGTTGAAGCAGGGCAGTATGCTGGAATACGCATCATATGAGTCAGAGTTTGTAGATTTATGGGGGCGATGGGTTGCATCGCTAAGAGAGGATGAGGGGGCACCTGATTTCCTAAAGAAGGATCGGTTTGTGGCTGGGTTATGGCCAACTCTTAAAGAGAAGGTGAAGGGAAGGTTTCCTGCTACGTATGAGCTAGCAGTTGAAGTGGCCCGCCTTAAGGACAAGAAGTTGCGCCTACAAGCCAGGAATATCGATGGAGAGGAAGCCGTTAGGACCCCACCACCTCTAGCACCACCTACAACAGTCGCTTAGAGGATTCAACCACAAGAACCAATTGAAGATCACCAAGACCTGCTCAACCGAATCACCAATCAACATGAGAATCTCTCAGTCCATTTGATACCACAAGGGCATGCACACAATCGCAACCAAGAGCAAGGGAGAGGACAACGAAGGCAAAACCAAGAATACCACTGCTACAATTGTGGGGAGGATGGTCATGGCATGTACTACTGTCCACAACCAAGGAGGCAGAATTTCAACAGAGGAGCCAGACAAAACCAGGTTTCACCACCAAGAGCAAGACCATCACCACCGAGGGCACCACGACAAGCACCACCCATGAAAATCTTACAACCACCGATTCAACCACAACCACCACCACCACCACCACAACCTCTCATTCCACCCTTACCCCCACCACCAGTTGGCAATCAAACAGTAAGCATCATCAGTCTTGAAGGTAAGGGAAAGGAGAAAGTGGAGGAGGATAAGACCAAGGTTAAAGGAGTAGATGCCATTGGGGTAAAACGCGCTAGGCATGGTGAATCTTCTCAAAAGTAAGAAAAGATGAAGAATAAAGGGGAATCTAGCAAAAATCCGTCCAAGTCACGACGTAAAATTGACATTGTAGATTTCTCTTTGGGTGAATGTTCTAAACCATATGATTTGGTTCAAGATGTACTTCCGTTACATAGGCTTTTAGTAAATCGAGAATTGTTAGGTTAGCTATTTCACTTTGGCCATCCGTTTGTAGATGATAGGCCGAATAGAAGTTTAGCCTTGTCCCTAAATTCTCAAAGAGACCCTTCCAAACATTACTGGTCATTCTAGGATCTCTATCCACACTATGGACATTGGCAAGCCATGGTACTTGAAAATTTGTGAAATGAAGAGGGTTGCCATTTGATGGGCTTTGATAGTCTTTTTGACGAGCTTGTTTACTGAACTTGTCTACTATCGTCCATATTCCCGTATTCCCATGGATAGACTTAGGCAATCCAAAGATAAAATCCATGGATATGCTCTCCCATGGTGAATTAGGGATTGGCAAGGGTTGAAGCAATCTAGGTTGCTTCTCTCTATCAAATTTTGTCTTTTGGCATACCACACATTTAGAAACATACTCTTGTATGTTCACTTTCATGGTAGGCCAATAGAAATATGTTTCAATTCCCTTTAAGGTAGACTGAGTCCCTCTATGTCCCGCATAAGGAGGAGCATGAGATTCATACATTACTTTCTCACGTAGTGAGTTAGTAACACATAGTCTATTGCCATAGAGAAGATAACCATCTTGTAAAGTAAATGGTTCTTCTTTCTTCCCTAATGCAAGGGCTGAAATCACATCTCTAAATCGGGATCAATAGCATACGCATCTATCATTGAAGATAGATCATTGTGAGTTGCTATGGAAACCGCATTCACTCTCGGCCATCTTGAGAGTGCATCAGCTACTTGATTATGTTTGCCAGCTATGTGAGCAATATGAAAATGAAATTGCAAAAGGAAATTTGCCCACCTCCTTTGTTTGTCGGAGAGCTTGGTCTGCATCATGAAGTACTTAAGACTTTGGTGATCCGTTCGCAGAATGAAAGGAGTCCCCAATAAATAGTGATTCCATTAGTCTAAGTCATGTAGAACTACAAGGAGTTCCTTTTCATATATGCCTAGAGCTTGCTCAGCAGGGTCAAGCCTTCGACTTTCATAGCCTATGGCATGCCCTTCTTGAAGCAAAATAGCTCCAAGGCAATCACCACAAGCATCCCATTGGACCTCAACTGGTTTTGAGAGATCTGGTAGTGCCCGGGGAGGTCACCTAATAAAAATGTAACCTATCACGTGAGTTCAATAGAAGGGTATTTAAAGTTCTTGAAACTTACAGAGATATATATATAGAAGGGTATATTTTTTTCAAATTTGAAAAACTTACAAATTTTAAGAGAAAAGGGTATATTATATTCCTTAAAAAATTCACAGATAAGGGGTTTCACAAACCATTTTTGAACGCACGTGATATGGTAATTTTACACATAGTGAACCCCCCAAGCGGTAGTGTAAGCACAGGTTGAGAGATAAGCTTTTCAAAAGCAATGTTCTCCTTAGCAGACCATGTATACCTAACGCTTTTCTTCGTTAGGTCATGTAATGGTCCCGCAATTTGTGAGAACTTTTCTATGAAGCATCTATAGTATGCAAACATACCTATAAATCTTCTTAGTTCATGAAGATTCTTTGGTTTAGGCCATCCTTTTATTACCTCTAACTTTGATGGATCCATTTGGATGCCATCTTGAGAGATAATGTGACCTAAATACTAAATCTCTTGCAAGAAAAATTCACTTTTCTTTAGATTAACATAAAGTTTATTCTATCTTAAAACTTGAAATATTACCTGGAGGTGTTGCTTGTGTTCGTCTAATAAATTAGAGTAGATGATAATATCTTCAAAGAACACTCCAGTGAAGGTTCGATGAGGCCTGAACAGCTTCTCCATCAAGCGGTTGAATGTGGCTGGTGCATTGGTCAAGCCAAAAGGCATGACAATGTATTCGTAAAGACCAAATGTGGTGCGAAATGCGGTCTTTACAATGTCTTGATCAACTATCCTTATTTGATGATAGCCACTTTTTAGGTCAATCCTACTGAAGTAGGTTGATCCTTGTAGCTTATCAAATAGGTCATCTACCCGTGGAACAGAAAACCTATTTTTGATAGTGATCCTATTTAGTGCTCTATAGTTGACACACATACGATATGTGCCGTCTTTATTTTTCACTAATAGCACAGGTGAGCAAAATAGAGATGAGCTAGGCCTAACCATGCCCTTCTCAACTAAATCATGCACTTGCCGCATAATCTCCTCTTGTTGAGCTTGAGAAACTCTATAAGGAGGTTTGTTAGGCGGTGAACTTCCTAGAAGAAGTTCAATTTCATGGTCACCATTACCTCGTTTAGGAGGTAGCTCACAAGGGACGTTGTCAATAAAGACATCTTGAAACCCCTTGAGAAAATTGGATAACTCTAATTCCTTTTGGTTGCTTTTATTTTCTTTTGCTAAAGCATTAGGTTCATTTTGAGAATCTTTAACAAAAATAATGTACATGGAAATAGAGCTCTTTATTGACTTGTTGAAAGTTGGTGTATGTACAATGGGGATAGTGTTACCCATTTCCTTAGCATCTATATACATGTCTTTTTCCCTGAACTTAAAGGAGATTCTCCTTTCAGGGAATTTAACATTGGCAGCCTGGCGATCAAACCATGGTGCCCCTAGGATTACATCCTCATACTTGAGAGGATAGATAAAGAAGTCCTCTTTGTCCACATAGCTTTGGACATGAAGCCTCAATTTCCCGATTAAGGGAGTGACTGAAGCTTCTTGCCCCTTGAAAGCACTGTCTCCCGGTTAGGACATCTCCCATCTCGTAGGCTTGTATGCCTAGCTTGGTGGCCAACTCTATAGATATAAAATTGTGAGTAGACTCAAGGTCAAAGAGAATAAAAGCATCATGTTCTCTTACCTTTCCCCAAGCATGGCATAGAGGAGATCCTTTGTGGTGAGTTTGGTGAGTCTTCTCCTCTTGGATTTCAACCAAGGTAGCTCTAGGAGGATCTTGGCGGTGGCTGTTCTTTTGGGGACAAGCACGGTACGCATGCCCTTGTTCGCCGCACTTGAAACATCAGTTATCCTTGCGATAACGCTCAAGCTCTTCAGGAGAGAGTTTGTTTGTACCTTTGTAAACTCCCTTCTCTTTAGCTTTGTTGGAGTTTCCCTTAGGATACTTTTGGACATTGTCCTTCCCCTTAGGCTCGTTGGAACCCTTGTTTTCCATGGGCTTATTATTTCTTTTAGCCCCCGTTTGGAAATTCATTCGAGAGGCCACCATAGTATGGTGTATTACCATCGATATGGTACGTGGCCTTTGGGAGTTGACATACTCCACCATTTCTTTGGTTAAGCCCGCACAAAATTGTTGCTTTTGCTCTCCAAAATCCAACTTTTTGAAGACAGTGGATTTGAGTTGTAGGTTTCAAAACTTGTCTACATATTTGGATGGATTCATAGGGAGAGAGCTTTAAGCTTTGCCATTTGGTGAGTACATTGTCTTTGGCATCGGTGGCCAAAAACTGCTTCATAATGGAAGCTCTTAAAGCTTTCCATGTTCGTGGAAAGCTTCACCGTTGGCTCTTAGGCTAGACCACCATTGCTTGGTGGACTTTTGAAAGTGCATAGCTACAGTTCATAGCTTAGAGGACTCCGTGAAGCCCTCATCTCCGAACGCCGCATCAAATTGTTGGTGGATAAATGCCAAGACTTTGTTCGTAGCACCAAAGGTGCCATCATAGGTAAGGAAAGAGATGCTCTTCCCTCCCTCTTTGAGCTTCTTGAGCTTGGACGAACTCTTCCACGTGGCATAGGATTTCCTATGGCCTCTTCTTTTTGATGGTTCAAAGGTTGCACCATCACTTTCGTCAGAAGGTGAAGAATTTGAGGAAGGTGGAGAAGAGGGTGACCTCTTTCTTGCCTTTTTCTTGTCTTGATCTTTATAGTCTTCACCATCACTTTCATAAGAGGAAGAGGATGAAGAAGATGGAGAAGAGGGTGTCCTCTTTCTCTCCTTTTCTTCTCTTGCTTTTTGTCATCCCTCTTTAAATTATGGTGTGGAGAAGGGTGCGATGATCTTCTCCATTTTGGAGGTGTTGGAGAGCGTTTAGCCCTCCGTCTTCGTGGAGCCATCTCCGCCGAGGTGGCGGGAGACTCACTTCTTTCTCGTTCCTTCGATGGAGGCTCTTGAGTTCTCCTTTGGGAAGGAGATGCATCATCAAGAAGTAAATTCTTGAGCCCTTCGTATGGATTCTCTTCTTCTTCCCAAATTGGAGAGAGACCTATTTTGGAAGTCTCACAAGGAGGCTTCCTAAGGTGAGCTTGGAGAATCCCATGAGCACGGAGCTGCTGTTGCACTTCACTTTGGAGAGATGGATTGCCCATGGCTTGTTGAAGCCTAGAAACAAGATAGTTAACAAGGGTCGGGGCATCATTAGTAGCTTGCTCATTAGTAACTTTGATTTTGCTCATTAATTAGCAAAATCAAAGTTATCAACATTAATTTCACTCTCTTTACTATTGTCAGCCAATCTAACAACTTTTAGGTATAACCTTTTTAGGTGTACTTTGGCACTTCAAACCCTAGTTGCTACTCCTCTTTACCCCTTTAGAAAAATCACTCAAGCTACTGTACCCGTGCCTCGAATACCATTAATTGCAAGGAATAGAAGAGAGGGTCATTCAACACCAAAACAGCACCAGCTCCTGTCAAGCTTCTAATAGCTCAATAGTGGTTAAGCCGTAGGCAATCCCCGTAGGACTCCACTAGTAAGAGCATAGATCTCGACGGTGATGACCCGTTAACTGCACGAAGGCAAGCGCGCTGCAATGTTGCAAAGTCCCTATTCTACTTACTAACAGGCACTTAATAATACTAACCATTTATAGCTAGCTTGAGGACCTCCCTTCTTGAGCAAGAAAAGAGAAACTTTGTGTTGTGATACCAATGTAACATTAAATGGCCTAAATACTTGTGTGTAGCGGAAATTAGCATGAACATAGTGGGCATTTCATTAGAATAGATTCCTAATGAGAATTACAAGAGTGCTTGGGTGGAGAGAGCAACAAAAAGCATAACACCTAGTTAGATAGCATGAACAATACTTTCAAAAGAGAGAGAAATTAAGCTATTGACAACATTTGAGGACCGGATTTACATGGAGCTGGTCCCCCATTCAAAAGGCTTTGTATTATGGTTTCTCCCATCAAGAGAGACATTGTACAATACAATTCTTTGTGTTCCTTCAAGACTAGCTAGTGCAATGAAGATGAAAGCTTCATGCACCAAGCAAAACACTTCTCAAACAAAACATCAATTATCCCCGGTCTCAGACTGAAGACCTCACACACCTTTGAAGATGGTGAGAGCTAGCGGGGTATGAGAGTACATTGAGAAGAAGAAGGAGTAGTCTTACAAGAAAGATGTACAACTCCTCACATAATCACTCATATTAGCATAGCTTAGCTTAGTAATTAGCATGGTAGAGGAGATGATCATGCTTGAAGCTTGGCTCTTGCTTGGATTTGCATCAGAAATCCAAGAGTTGTTGGTGTAGGCCCCTTCTCACAAGCTTGGAGTAGGTGATAAGCTTTCCATTAAAGCTTGAGAAGAAGAGAGAGTCTTCTTTACTTCACACACGAGATTGTGTGAGTGTGTGTGTGATAATGCCTTGCAAAAATCAACCCCCTCTCTCTCTTGCTCGACCCCTCTTGCTATTTTCTCATGCTCCACTCTCATTGGACCTCCCTAGAGCTAGCCAATGATAATTAAATAGTATAAGTGATAGACTTATGACATGTGTCCCCCTTTCCCCTTTTATGAGAGCTTGTTGTAATTAATAAATGCAACTAAACTCTCATTGGACCCCTTTTCCTCCTGGCCAATAGGAATTAGGCAAGCCATTGGGTTGTTGAATGCTCATTGGACCCCTTGGGAGACTGTCCAATAGTTTTCTAGAGAGCTTAATTCTCATTGGTTCTTTTATTAAGTGTTTTTATATTAATTAAACTAGATTTACTCTACCCTAATTCTCATTGGTCCACCTCCAAGGCCATCCAGTAGGAATTGGATACACCTTGTGGGCATCTGGGCTAGGGAGCTAACATGTGTCCCTCATTCCATTTGTGTAAAGGGAGCTTGTGTGTGTGTGTGTGTGTGTGTGTGTGTGTGTGTGTGTGTGTGTGTGTGTGTGTGTGTGTGTGTGTGTGTGTGTGTGTGTGTGTGTGTGTGTGTGTGTGTGAGAGAGAGAGAGAGAGAGAGAGAGTGTGTGTGTGTGTGTGTGTGTGAGTGTGTGTGTGTGTGTGTGTGTGTGAAAGAGAGAGAGAGAGAGAGAGAGACTTTCGCTCTCATCCCCTACAAGCAACGCTCGCCCCCTCCTATGTAGGGATTTGTTAAGACTTTTGGGACACACACAAAGCATCCAATTCCCCCCACGGTTGACCTTTGGACACAACCTTTGAATTTTGGAACCTTAGCATTTTGGAATTCTTAATGGGCTGAACCTTAGGGTCTTTTTAGCCCATTGTTGCACATGGCTCTTTTACAGATGGACCCCCCTTTCGATCCCTATTTTCCCTCCTTTGGATCCCTACTGTGGCTGGTCTACTAGCTTAACCAATATTCTAGCTTTTTCTCCCTTGGCACTTCCCCATATTAACTGATCAGTTTAACATGAGAAAATCATTTAGGAGAATTAGTAAGTGATTACTATGACAAGTGTAAT
Organism: Adiantum capillus-veneris; assembly: GCF_014529385.1. Taxonomy (NCBI): domain Eukaryota; kingdom Viridiplantae; phylum Streptophyta; class Polypodiopsida; order Polypodiales; family Pteridaceae; genus Adiantum; species Adiantum capillus-veneris. Next base: position 70,089,181 of record NC_140941.1, read on the forward strand.
GGAATTGGCCAATTTAATTTGAGAGTAGTAGAAATTAATGAGAGAACTTTTGAGAAATGACTTTGTGAGCATAGCGTGTGAACATAATTGAAGATTGCAACATAATCATAGCAATTAGTTAACTTGGCATGAACAATACTTTTGCAAGAGAGAGAATCTAGAGAACATGACAACCGTTGAGGACCGGATTTATGTGGAGCCAGTCCCCCCTCCAATAGGCATTTGTATTATGATTTCTCCCATTAAGAGAGACGTGTTACAATACAATCTTTGTGTTCCTTGTGACCTAGGTGATGCAATGAAGATGGAAAGCTTCATGCAGCACAAACATAACATAAACTTGAAGAAATCTTTAACTATCCCAAGCCTCAGTCCCTAGACCTCAAACACCTTCGAAGGTAGAGAGAGCTAGCAGGGAATGAGGGTAGGGAAGAAGAAAAAGAAACATTTCGTAGGAGAAAGAATTAGTTCCACACTTATCATAACTCTTGTTTCTAGCATACATAATAGCATAGTAAGAAGAAGGCGATGGCAAGCTTAAGCATTGAAGCATGGCTCTTGGTTGGATTTGCACTCCATATCCAACAGTGTTGGTGTAGGCTCTCAACCTCTACTTTCTTGGAGAAGGAGAGGGAGCTCTTGCACTTTGCATAGCACACAATAAGAGTGTTTGTGAGTGTGTATGGGTGAGTATACCCCCTAAGAAACCCCCTAGCTTGCTCGGGTTGACCCCCCCTTGTAGCTCATGATTCAAGCTCATTGGACCCCTCCATGCCTGGCCAATCAGAAGCAGGAGGCATTACAAGCAGCAAGGGTAGCCTTGAGACAAGTGTCCCCCTTTCTCCTTTGAGAGATAGGGCTAGATAATTGCTAAATCAATTAATTAAATCTCCTAAATTAATATTGGACCCTTGGGTAGGGCAACATGAGGAGGAACTTGGCAAGTGTCCCTTTTTCTTTCTTTGTACCATGCATGCCTTGTGTGAGTGTGTGGGTGTTCTCTCTCATCCCCCCTCATGTAGGGCACACCATGAGGGAAACATGAGGAGGAACTTGGCAAGTGTCCCTTTTTCTTTCTTTGTACCATGCATGCCTTGTGTGAGTGTGTGGGTGTTCTCTCTCATCCCCCCTCATGCCTTGTGTGAGTGTGTGGGTGTTCTCTCTCATCCCCCCTCCTTATAAGGATTGAATATTTGACTTTGTGACACCTTAAGCCCCTTATGCATAGGCCCAGTTCCCACCCAAGCTTGGATCTTAAGCACTTTAAGCTTGGGTTGTGTTCTCACTTCAAGTGCATCCCTAGCATGTCAAGCACCTCAAGAACCTTAGTCATCAAGCATGACAAGCAGGACAAGCACCTCGAGCTGGGTCGGGTTCTCGCGCCTCAAGCTCAGCCCTAGCTTACCTAAGGTCAAATGATTTTTACACACATTATTCGAGGTCTTCAATGAAGCTAACCCTAAGGTCTTATGCTCAATTTGTTAGCCTTGCTCTTTGATAGAGCATCTCTCATTTGGGCCCCTTTACCATTGGCCCCGTGTTGAGATAGATCTATAAGCACATGTCTATATCTTAACACTTGTTCCCATTTATTCTCCCACATTAAGTGATTAGTTTAATATGAGAAAATCATTTGGGTTGGTTAGATATTAGATATTATATTTTTCATCCTCGACTATGAGGTAGTAGAGATAAAGCCTTATTCATTAGTCAATTTTACTTAGTGGGTAGAGGATCCCCTTTTACCCTACGACATCTTTCCAAGATGGATGACTAATCCATTTGGTGCTTGGGAGACACAGCTGCCGCAAGCATGTCTTCTCTTTAGTCCATTTCATTCTCCCAAAGTAGAGTGACAAATTCTACTTGGTGTTTGAGAGACGTCGTCATCACAAACATGATTCTAAGCATGCATACTAGTTAAATTTGTGCACAATTAAAAAGAGGACTAGTCTATACGACAAAAACATGAGTCATTTAAAAGAAATTTGTATATTTTCTTACTCTAATGTAGCATTGTAAGAATTGACAAGGTTCATAACTCCTTAAGTTGTATTCCTTGCATCCATCTAGCATCTTCAAAAGGATAATTTTTGAACTTAATAAGATACTGTTGGATAATCTTACCATGTCGTAGTACCTTGTCTTCATGCCGAAGGATAGCTTCGGGTTGTAGCACCTCTTCTTGGTCTTCAACTTCGGGAGGGTCTTCAATAATTGGTTCAGTTGGTGGCTCTCCTTTGTAGGGCTTAAGTAGGCTTACATGAAAGGCATTGTGTATGAGCCAATGGTTGGGCAACTTGAGTTGATAAGCCATCTTATTGATGGGCTTTAATATCGGAAAGGACCATAGTATCTTTTTGCTAGTTTAGCATAATACTTTGATGGCCTGTAGGATTTTTGCCCGTTGTTTTCCTTAATCGAGCCTTAGGAAACTTGAGTAAGATCCAATCATTTTCTTTGAACATTAAGGCTCTTCTGTGCTTATCAGCAGCAGATTTTTGCCTTTGTTGAGAGATGGATATAGCCTCCTTAATCTTTTGAAAAGATTCTTGTAGGTCATGGCTATACTCATCGGCGGCGAAGGTCTTCCCATGTACTTTGAGTAGCAAGGGACTTTTAGGTCTTCCCTCAATGATCACAAAAGGTGATTTTCCTGTAGAAGTATGTACAGTATTATTGTAGGCATACTCTACAAGAGGTAAGTACTTTTCCCATTGTGAGCAATGATCTACTTCAGTAACATAAGTCTTGAGTAGATCGAGTATCGTAAGATTGGCTATCTCACTTTGTCTATCCGTTTGTGGGTGATAGGCTGAAGAGAAATTCAATCTTGTTCCTAGATTTTCAAAGAGACCTTTCCAAAAATTACTGGTCATTCTGAGATCTCTATCTAACACAATGGATGTGGGTAATCCATGGTGCTTGAAAATCTGAGATATGAAGAGAGTTTCCATTTGATGTGCCTTAATAGTATTTTTGACATGAATAAAATGTGCTTGCTTGCTAAACCTGTCGACTATTGTCCATATTCCTGTATTCCCATGGATAGACTTGGGTAATCCAGAGATGAAATCCATGGATATACTCTCCCATGGTGAATTTGGGATAGGCAATGGCTGGAGTAATCCAGGTTGCTTCCCTCTATCATGCTTGTTCTTTTGGCATACTACACATTTTGAAACATACTCTTGTATGTCCACTTTCATGGTAGGCCAATAGAATTACGTCTCTACTCCTCAGAGAGTAGGTTGAATACCTCTATGCCCCGCATATGGCGGAGCATGGGATTCATACATACTTTCTCACGAATGGAATGGGTAACACATAGCCTATTGCCGTGGAGAAGATAACCATCCTGAAAGGTGAATGGTTCCTCTTTCTTCCCCAAAGCAAGGGCTGAAATTATGTCTCTAAAGTCAGGGTCAGTAGCATACTCATCTATCATAGAGGATAGATCATTGTGAGTAGCTATAGACACCGCATTAACTTTTGGTCGTTGTGAAAGTGCATCGGCCACTTGATTGTGCTTACCAGCTATGTGAGCAATATGGAGAATAAATTGTGAAAGAAAATTCTCCCACCTCATTTGTTTGTCGAAAAGCTTGGTTTGCGTCATGAAATACTTGAGACTTTGGTGGTCGGTTTGTAGGATAAATGGAGTCCCCAATAGGTAGTGCTTCCATGTGTCTAGGGCATGTAGAACAGCTAATAGCTCTTTCTCATAAATGCCCAAGACTCATTCATCAGTATTGACCCTTTGGCTCTCATATGCTATGGCATGCCCTTCTTGAAGCAAAATTGCTCCAAGGCAATCACCACAAGCATCACATCAGACCTCAAATGGCTTTGAGAGATCCAGAAGCACGAGGACTGGTTGGGAAGTAATCTTCTCTTTGAGCTTATCAAAAGCATTTTCTCCTTAGTAGTCCATACATACTTAACGTTCTTCTTAGTTAAGTCGTGTAGTGGTCATGCTATTTGAGAGAATTTTGCTATGAAGCGTCTATAGTATGCGCACATACCAATAAAGCTTCTTAGCTCATGTAGATTTCTTGGGTTAGGCCATGATTTTATTACCTCTAACTTTGATGGATTCATACGGATACCATCATGAGAGATAATATGACCTAGGTATTGAATCTCTTGAAGGAATAATTCGCTTTTCTTTTGGTTGAGAAAAAGCTTGTTCCCCCTCAATGCTTGAAAAATCACTTGGAGATGTTGCTTATGTTCCTCCAAAGACTTAGAGTAGATGATGATATCATCAAAGAACACTCCAGTGAGTTTGCGTTATGGTCTAAAAATTTTCTCCATCAGATGATTGAACGTAGCTAGTGCATTAGTCAAGCCAAAAGACATGACTAGATATTCATAAAGACCAAACGTTGTGTGAAACGTGGTCTTTGAGATATCTTCATCCACTATCCTTATTTGATGATAGCCACTCTTAAGGTCAATCCTACTAAAGTAGGTAGAGCCTTGTAGCTTATCAAACAGATCTTCTACCTGAGGCACAGGAAATTTGTTTTTGATAGTGATATGATTTAGTGCTCGATAGTCCACACACATACGGTATGTACCATCTTTCTTTTGCACTAAAAGGACTGGAGAACAAAAGGGAGAGGAACTAGACCTCACCATCCCTTTGTCAACCAATTCCTATACTTGCCTCATGATCTCCTCTTGTTCAGCTTGTGAGACTCGATAAGGAGGTTTGTTAGGCGGTGAGCTTCCTGGAAGGAGGTCAATGCGATGGTCATCATCCCCTCGTGTTGGAGGTAAGTCCATGGGGATATCATCGATGAACACATCTTGGAATTCTTTTGGAAAATTAGACAAGTCTAAATCTTCTTGATTCCTACCATTTACATTTGATGAAACATTAGTATCTTTTAGAGACTCTTTGACAAAAATCATGTATGCAGAAACTGAGTTCTTCATTGACTTATCAAAAGCAAGAGGATTTACAAGTGGAATAGTGCAACCACGCTCACTAGCATCTATATACATGTTCTTTCCCCTATAGGTGAAGTAGATTCTGCTTTCAGGGAACTTCATGTTGGCAGCCATGCTATCAAACCATGGTGCCCCTAGGATAGCATCCTCATGTTGGAGAGGAGAGATGAAGAATTCTTCTTTGTCGACATAGCTTTGGACATGAAGCCTCAACTTCCCAATCAAGGGAGTAACGGAGGCTTGCTGTCCCTTGAAAGCTGCGTCAGCCATTACCATATCTCCTATCTCAAAAGCTTGAATGCCCAACTTGTCGGCCAACTCCATTGATATGAAGTTCAGAGTAGAGCCAAGGTCAAACAAGATGAAGGCATCATGCTCTCTTATCTTTCCCCAAGCATAGGAAAGTGATGATCCTTTGCAATGAGCATCCTCTTTTGGAGCTTCAATGGTGGAAGCCCTAGGAGTCTCATTGCAAGTATTCTTCTTCGGGCAAGAACGATAGCCATGTCCTTGCTCCCCACACTTGAAACACTTATGGTCCTTGAGAAAAGCTTCAAGCTCTTCAACAGAGAGTTTGTTTTTACCTTTTTAAACTCCCTTCTCCTTGGACCGATTGTTGTTGTTGTTGGAAGTGACTTGGGAAGTATTTTGAACATTGGTTTTCTGCTTTGCATCATTTTTGTCTTTGTTTTCCATGGGCTTGACATTACGTCTAGCCCCTTGATGGAAATTGATGCGTGAAGCAACCATGGTGTGATGGATTACTTTGCTAATAGTATCAGGCCGTTGAGAGTTGATGTATTCATCCATCTCTTCAGGTAATCCCGCACAGAATTGTTGCCTTTGCTCGGCAAAGTCTATCTTTTGAAAGACAGTAGCCTTGAGATGTAAATCCCAAAACTTTTCTACGTACTTGTGGATAGGGTGATATTGTTTAACGAGCGATGAAAATCGAGCGAGGGGCAAAAAGTGAGCAAAGAAAAATGAATAATAAACCACATTGACTTGATGTTTCTTTAAAATCCACGTCTTTGCTATCCATACATTTTGAAAATATCTATACACACACTTCATTGTGAATTAAAAGATCCTTTTCTTTCATAAACTTGGTACTTTTATTAAAATTTAAATTTTTAAACTCTCTTATTCTATAACTTTTTGAAATAAAAAAACTACTCCGGGTGAAGTCACATGTTGCACTTTCATAGTTTGAGGTGGACCCTCGCTCTATAAAGAAACTTATCTTCCTTGTATGCTATATTTTTATGTAAGCAGTATTGCAAATTTTTACCTTCCTTATATCTTTATTAAATTTTATAAAACCATATCACACATAGAGGACTAAGTTATCCTTCACATAATCATTTTGTCATAGTAGCACTATTGCGGCCATTAGTCATTTAATACAATTGTGGTTAGCTCTTGAATGCATTGATGGACATTTGTATGTGTATTAAATGGGCACAAGAGTATCTTACACCTTATCCAATTATATTGAGCAATATTATCATAATATACTCACTACCATTCCACGATCACTAGCTTTAAGTACCTAATCTACCTATTCTAAGGGAGATCTTAAAATGAAAGAGAACAATATCCAATATAGCCATGACAATATACACATGAATCACCATCTCCCTGTTCATTTCCTCTTTTTGCATGTATATACTCACAGGTTTCACTTTCATATTTTGAGGTGGACCCTTGTGCTGTAAAGAAACTTATCTTCTTTGTATGCTTTACTTGTGTGTATGCAGTATTGTGAATTTTTACCTTCCTTATATCATTATTAAATTTTATAAAACTATATCACACATAGAGGACTAAGTTGTCCTTCACATGATCATTTTGTCATAGTAGCACTATTTTGGCGATTAATCATTTAATGCAACTGTGGTTAAATCTTGAATGCATTAATAGACATTCTTATGTGTATTAGATGGGCACAACAATAGCTTACACCTTATCCAATTAAACTAAGAAATATTATCATAATATACTCACTACCATTCCACGATCATTAGCTTTAAGTACTAAGTCTACATATTCTAAGAGAGATCTTAAAATGAAAGAGAGAAATAGCCAAAATAAACGTGACAATATACACATTAAGCACTATCTCCCTATCCATTTCCTTTTTTTGCATGTATATTCTTGTAATTCTCTAATTCATCCTCTATAGTAGCAGTACAATTTTCATCCTTCTAACTATGCTAACATCCATGCTAAAGATTATTTACATGGATGCCCTATTTGGTTAACGTTCTTTTCGTTTTATAACTCTAATAGTATGAAGTATTTCCTTGAGTGGATATTGCTAAACTTTTAAGTTTCAAAGGATAGTTGGTCAAAATTTATTGACTTGTTCAAAGCCTTGTTGACAATATTGATGCAAAATATGTCTTTGGCATGACTTTGAGCTAGTGAAAATTGAATTGATGCATCCATTTTAGGGAAAACAAGATGAAGAAAAGTAAGGGGAAAATCTTGTGTAGGGATATATGTTAATTCCATTAACGGTCTAAAAAAGGAAATAACCACTATAGTGCTTTCTTCATGCCATGCAAGCGTCATTCAATCCAGGGAATCATAGAAGGATTTCCAAGAGTGGTCAAGTCAACTAGTGATTGTAAAGGGCATATCTATGTGTCTCATTAATTGCATGCTTAAAAAGTTGACTTAGGATGGAAAGAAGATCTACTCCTATTCATACAAGTATAGTAAAGATAATTGTGCTCATTTACTATCTTAAGGGTGCAGGGAAAAAGTTAGAGTTTGCAAATATATCCAAGTTTGAGAGATACGTGTTCCGTTTTTTAAATCATACACAAAAAGAGCATTGATCCCAGACATCAAGTAGAGGAGATCTAAAGCTTAAATTATTTACTCCACTTTTGAATTATTTACTCGGTTTATTATTGCTCATCTTGAGATGCAATCAATGCTGTTACAGATCATGAGATAATAATTTGATTCACAAAAAGAGCGTTGATCCCCGGCATCAAGTAGAGGATCTCTAAAGCTTGAAATATTTACTCCACTTTTGAGTTTTTTAACTCGGTTTAGTACTATTCGTCTTGAGATACGATCAAATGCTCTTTTAGGTTGTTACATGCAAAAGACAATCTTAAATATATTCATGCCATTTGCCAAGCAAAAAAAAGAATGGATATAAGGCAGTAAAAGAGGTCTGCAAGGATGTAGGTATAGAGGGCCAGAGGTTAAGTTACTTCTCTCATGTAGAAGATGGTGGTGATGTTATCATGAAATCATGATATCATGGACGTAGACAACCAAAACATTTGATGATTTTTTGGGTTGTGGCATGCAAAAGACGATCTTAAAGATACTCATGCCATTTTCCAAGCAAAAAAGAAGAATGGAGATAAGGTAGTAAAAGAGGGCTGCAAGGATGTTAGGTATAGAGAGCCATGAGGTTAAGTTATTGCTCTCATGTAGAAGATGTTGGTGATTTTATCATTGAACAGAAGGAAGGAACTTGATGTTGATGAGGCGATCACATCTCTATGAGATAAGCAAGTCTCTGGAAGGTTGATTGTCCTCACCAAGGCCAACAAAGTTGCGTTTCTAAACTCAAGTCTAAAGGGTTTGGTTTAGACATTTGATTTTGTATAAAACAAAAAAAAAATTGTCTTCACCAAGCCCGAGCACATAGCGTTTCAAAACGCAAGCTAAAAGAGGCTAATTGATTGGGGCAGGTTACAACCCGAGGAAGTGCAAGGCAGGCTACGCTCGAGGAGGTTGACTGGGCAGGTTATATCCCGAGCAGATGCATGGTTGCAAGGAAACCTGGGAAGAGAGAGAAAGAGAAGAACAGAAGAAGAGAAGAGAGATGTTAACATTGTAGGAACACTCCCAAGAGACCTCAAAGATCTATGAATGAGAGAGAGAGAGAGAGTTTAGGAACGTCGTTACAGGCGCTCAAATTTTTGCTATTAATTTTTCTAGCTTGTTTGTGAAGCTCACACTGCAAGAAATATTGAGGGTCAGATTACCAACTGAGTGGGGGTCCCATTTGTCATGTAGCCTTGCCCTGTCTAGCAGAGATTCTGCAATGGCGCTCATGCAGAACTCATGTCATGAGATGGTCTCATGGAGCATCCGAGGAAGACGTGGTTGATGAGATCAGTACTGATCAGGTCTATCGAAAACCTGCAAGAGTTTAATCTCCGTTCTTTGCTACAATATCCCCTTGCTACAAGCCAGCTAGATGGTAGTCAAGGCTTCAGTGCTAGTCTTCTAAGAGGCTCAGCTTGATGACTCTAGCTCGCTGTTATATGTGAAACATGGCCCCTTATTTATAGGTTGCACAATTATTGGGAGGACAAGCTGGCAGCTACAGCTTGCGCGTCAATGATCCACGGAGTCACACACTTGATTAGTACCTCCACATGTACTCCTACATCCACTCAGCTTAGTCTTCACCATCGCATGTTGGATTGCATTTGGAAATGCAAGTGCAAAGGTCCAAGTGAGTATGATTTGTGTGCATCTTCACTACTTCTAGAATCCAAACACAAATGGGAAGGGCCTCGTGAGCTTGATTTGTGAGCCTCTTCATCAGCCCCTATTGATTTGCGTTTCCAAACGCAAGTGTGAAGGGTCCGATGTGATTGATTTATCACCAAACCCTACCGATTTGATTTTCAAAACGCAACTATGAAGGGACTTGTGAGATCGTTTTGGATGCCCAACCATGTTTGAGAAAAATGTGTCTCAACTTAACCTTGAGCCGATTAGTGAAAAGGAGAAATTAGGTTTAGATTTTGCAAGTAAGTCGTGTAAATATAGCCAAAAATATTGTTTAATTTGATTTTCCTTTGCTTGCGCATTAGTAGATAGGGATCTGTGAATGTTTGAGATGAAGGTTTCTACTAAACACTAGTGACATGCCGTCTATGGGCTTCCTTGGCTCGGAGCGACCCTAATCAGTATGCAACAGTGTTCGGGAAAAATCATTTTTCCAAACATACAAAATTCCTTTCCTTGTTTTTTTCAAGAGGAAATTTAAAAAAATTAGGGTACTTTTTTATATTTTTACACTGTTTTTGTCTATTCTGGGGTGGCATTTCTCCTTTTTCTCATGCCCTCAACCGGCATTTTTTAGATTGAAAACGACACGATATTAAGCTGAGACACATTTTTCCCGAACACTGGTATGCAATTCATGATGAAATTTTGAAGGGTCATTGGTGAGCCAAATTTGCTGGCATCATCACCAAAACGTCTCTTCACTAATAATTCCCCTTTATTTACATTTGGAAAAGAAAGGATGAAGAGCCCTTGATGAGTTTGTTTTACCGACGTCGTCATCAAAAATATTTTCTCTCAAGTAAACCTGGGTTGTGATTTGAAAAATGCAATTAGAGAGGGCACAAAATTTAAATATCGGGTTGCATTCTGAAAATGTGAGCTAGAAGGACACGAATTTAGGTCCCTTCACTATAGCCAATGGCACCAAAATGAGCTAGGCACCCAATGAGTGCACCCAATAGACACATATAAAGCTAAAGATTTAATTTTTTAAGGCAAAGATAGAAGCAATGGATCTTCAATACTTTTTATCTGTTAGTGAAAGAATGCATGCCCAATCTTGAGTGCCAAGCTTGGTTACCCAACATTCAACAAAAGCTAGGCAAGTGCTTGGTGGCAATTGAGTTAGTGGGATAGCTTGGATAGATGATTGTGTGTAAAAGTGTGTAAAAGTTGAAGATGATGGGCCACCTCTTTTATTGGGGCGCTATGTCCCATTGAGGGCACAATCTACATTTGATATGTGAATGTGTTGAGCTTGATTCACTTGTTTGAGAATACAATGTGTTTTCTATATCGCACCCATATTGAGTGCATTTCAAAACAAGAAGTTGAAGGGGTGCAACAAACATGAATTAATTGTGAATTTCTAGCATCCTCATCAAGTGTGAAAGCTTGATTAATCTATATGCCAAATTTTTCAAGAGTACTGATCATCAAGTGTAGGAGGTTCAACCTTCTTGTAATGGCTACTCAACAAGCCTAAAGATCCTAAATGGAGACTAACTTCATGTGCTGTATGCATTCCGTAAGCAAGTCTTTGACCATTGCTAAACTAGGCTATACCAACTGGTGTTTTGAGATGCTATCCAATAAGGTATGATGTTGAATAAACTAAAGCCAATCCTCAATTTACAACTATGCACACATGGAAAGAGAGTGGGGAGCAAGTCCCAAAAGAAATGGGAATCTCAAAAACATATCCCCTTCGCATTCCTAAAATAGAAATTATGAAGTGTGACTAGCACTTATATGAGTTTTGCTCATATATTACGCTTGTCCAATGGGAAACTTGGATATAGACAAGTACATACCCAAAAGTCTTGTTGTGGTTAATTTTTTTTTAAAAAACGTTATAACCTCATATCATTTCTACTGTAATTTTTTAGTAAATTTCAACCAACGCTTTGTCATCTCATTATTCTTACCATGGGCACCTAATTTGGCTCAAGATTAAGTCAAAGAAACACTGTACCAATAAGCTACAAAGCACATCAATCTTGATCGGCGACAAATATTTAAATGTTTGTCACTCAAAAGGGGCTTTGATATACTATTATTACCAAGGTATTACTTGAAGTGGTATTTAAGATCACAAGCCACATATAGGAAGGACAATGTATTTGCTAGTAGTGATGTTGCATCAAAGTATTAGAATACCAAAAATAAATGGCCATAGCGTAGGTACATTTTCATTCCAACAATTTGAATGGCAGTTATCAGAATTTTGAACAACCATTAATTTTGGCAATACTTGATGGTGCTAAGTAGTGATGTGCCTTCTCATACTGCACTTCTGAATGATTGTGCTAAAACGTTGGCAAAAATCTCAACCATTATCTTCTCGTTATGTTATTTTGTGAAGCGTTTCTAAATGGTTTGCAAAAAACCTCAGTGAAAAATACCTAAGCATGTGATTGTATAAAGCATTCTGGTCTATTGTTACTTTGATAATTGTCTCTTCTATCATAATAAGCAAAGGACTTATAGAGGATCATAAGTTGACTTGGCCATCTATTTTATGGCCTTTTTTTTGTTTCTCTGTATAAAATTAATGACAATGGCCAAAATCTACTTGGAGTGTTTTTTCTAGTATATAATGTCAAGCAACCTCTCTCCAAATGGGCTCTCACTGGGCCATACCATAAAGAATGATTAAATGTTGGTTTAAAATCGCAGTTAAGTTCATGAGACAAAAGGTAGGATGCAAAATCTCTCTACACCAAACCATTATATGAAGAATTTCAAGGGTTTGAAAGCCCATTTGAGCTAACAATGTACTATGCACAAAATGCATGTGCAAGGAAGATAAAAATTTTCAAGGAACACAAAAGTATGTTTGTTTTTTAATCCCTTGATTTCTTCACTCGCTTTTTATCTCTTGCTGGCTTTTCATCGCTCATTAAATGATAGAACCCCTTGTGGATAGACTCATGAGAGAGAAGCTTCAAGCTGTGCCATTCAGTAAGCACCTTGTCTTTTGCATCACTTGCAAGGAATTGCTTCATGATGGAAACTCGTAGAGTTTTCCATGTCTTTGGGGCTTCACCATTGCCACGAAGGCTAGTCCACCATTGACGAGCTTATTTTTGGAAGTGCATAGCTACATGGCGTAGCTTGGAGGACTCTGTGAATCCCTCGTCTCCAAAGGCCGCATCCAATTGCTGGATGAAGGCCAACACTTTTTCGGTAGCACCAAAGGTGCCATCATAGGTGAGAAAAGAGATACTCTTTCCTCCCTCCTTGAACTTCTTTATCTTTTGTGACCTTCTCCATGCAGGAAATGATTTGCGATGTCCTCCCCTCTTGTATTCTATAGGAGAATAGCCATAACTTTCGTCGTAAGAGGAGGAAGGTGAAGAAGAAAGAGAAGAGGGTGACCTCTTCCTAGCCCTTTTCTTCCTTTGTTTCCTCTCTTTCCTTTCAGAGTGATGAGGAGAAGGACTATGTGTTGATCTTTTCCTCTTGGGAGGAGTGGGCGATCGTCTAGACCACCGTCTTCGTGAAGCCACATCTTCAGAGGAACTTAAACTTTCATTGCTTTCTTGCTCTTTGGATTCCTCCTCTCCAATGGGAGAGAGTCTTCTTTTGGGGGTCTCTTCAAGAGGCCTCCTAAGCTCTCTCTCCTCTTGGAGAGGAAGGGAAATTTTATAGCACGAAGTTGTTGAGTAACTTCGGCTTGTAAAGCAAGGTTGCCCATAGCTTTGCTGCAACCTAGTGACGAGATAATTCACAAACATGGGAGCATCATCATTAGCACCTTCATGTGCAAAATCAAAGCTATCAATGTTCATTCTACTCTCTTGATTATTGTCATCCATGTTAACAAAATTTATATACGTACTTAGTGTATGATTTGGCAATTCAAAACCTTAGTTGCCACTCCTCTTAGCCTTTGAAAATCGGCTCTTAAGTATCTACACCCACGGCTCGCAGTGGTTAATTATAGAGAGTAGAGGAGTAATTCTAACATAGCAGAGTTGCCAAGGGCTAGCTCCTTTCGGACTTCTTATGGCTCAATAATGGTAAAGCCATAGGCAAGTCTAAAAAGACTCCATTATTAAGTCCAAATCTCCTGAGGTGTGCACTATCCCCCACATAGTGGTCTCAACAAACCGATAATAGATCCCAGTTCCACTTACCCTAATATAATTAACAACATCAACCATTTACAGGCTACTTGAGGACCTCTCTTCTTAAGCAAGAACCTCTCTTCTTAAGAAAGAAAAGAGAAACCAAATGCTCTGATACCAATGTAATGGAATTGGCCTATTTAATTTGAGAGTAGCGGAAATTAATGAGAGTACTTTTGAGAAATGACTTTGTGAGCATAGCGGGTGAACATAATTGAAGATAGAAATATAATCATAGCAATTAGTTAACTTGGCATGAACAATACTTTTGCAAGAGAGATAATTTAGAGAACATGACAACAGTTGAGGACCGGATTTATGTGGAGCCGGTCCCCCCTCCAATAGGCATTTGTATTATGATTTCTCTCATTAATAGAGACTTGTTACAATACAATCTTTGTGTTCCTTGTGACCTAGGTGATGCAATGAAGATGGAAAGCTTCATGAATCACAAACATAACATAAACTTGAAGAAAGCTTTAACTATCCCAAGCCTCAGTCCCAAGACCTCAAACACCTTCGAAGGTGGAGAGAGCTAGCAGGGAATGGGGGTAGGGAAGAGGAAGAAGAAACATTTCGTAGGAGAAAGAATTAGTTCCTCACTTATCATAACTCTTGTTGCTAGCATACATAATAGCATAGTAATGAAGAAGAAGGAGATGGAAAGCTTAAGCATCGAAGCATGGCTCTTGGTTGGATTTGCACTCCATATCCAAGAGTGTTGGTGTAGGCTCTAAACCTCTACTTGCTTGGAGAAGGAGAGGGAGCTCTTGCACTTTGCATAGCACACAATAAGAGTGTTTGTGAGTGTGTATGGGTGAGTATACCCCCTAAGCAACCCCCTAGCTTGCTTGGGTCGACCCCCCCCCCCCCCCCCCCCCCTTGTAGCTCATGATTCAAAATCGGACCCCTCCAGGCCTAGCTAATCATAAGCAGGAGGCACTACAAGCAGCAAGGGTAGCCTTGAGACAAGTGTCTCCCTTTCCCCTTTAAGAGAGAGGGCTAGATAAATTCTAAATAAATTAATTAAATATACTAAATATTATTGGACCCCTTGGGTGGCCAACCAATAGGCTTCAGGCACACCATGAGGGCAACAGGAGGAGGAACTTGACAAGTGTCCCTTTTGCTTTCTTTGTACCATGCATGCCTTGTGTGAGTGTGTGGGTGTTCTCTCTCATCCCCCCTCATGTAGGGCTCGCCCCCTCCTTGTAGGGATTGAATATTTGACTTTTTGACACCTCAAGCCCCACATGCATAGGCCCAATTCCCACCACAAGCTTGGCTCTTAAGCACTTTAAGCTTGGGTTGTATTCTCACCTCAAGTGCAACCCTAGCATCTCAAGCATGTCAAGCACCTTAAGCATCTCAATCATTAAGCACCTCAAGCATCTCAAGCACCTCAATCATCAAGCACCTCAAGAACCTTAGTCATCAAGCATGACAAGCACCTTAGTCATCAAGCATGACAAGCAGGACAAGCACCTCGAGCTAGGTCGGGTTCCCGCGCCTCAAGCTCAGCCCTAGCTTACCTAAGGTCAAAGGACTTTTACACACATTATTGAAGGTCTTCAATGAAGCTAACCCTAAGGTCTTATGCTCCATTTGTTAGCCTTTCTCTTTGATAGACCATCTCTCATTTGGGCCCCTTTACCATTGGCCCCGTGTTGAGATAGATCTATAAGCACCATTCTATATCTTACCACTTGTTCCCGTTTATTCTCCCACATTAAGTGATCAATTTAATATGAGAAAATCATTTGGGTTGGTTAGATATTAGATATTATATTTTATGACAACAAGTTTCATTCAAAACAGCTTTAAATGCTACACCCTTTAACCTTGTTTATGGTCTTAATGCCATACTGCCAATTGAATTTCTATTTTCGACATTAAGGGTAGCACAAAATATTGAGTGGACTGGACATGAAGTGTCAGAAAGACTTGAAGATTTGGAAAATCTAGATGAGAAAAGGCTAACTGCTATAGCTCACATCTGTGCACAAAAGTGAAAACAAAAACAGTTTTTTGATTCCCACTTAATCACAAAAATCTTCAAGAAAGGGGACCTAGTTTTAGTCTATTCCCTTAAGCAACACATTCCCAAGTTTAAGAAAAATGGAAACGGACCGTTTATCATTGAAGATGTATCTCCAAGTGGAGCAGTAAAATTGTCCACCCTAGATGGTGAACCAATGGCTAATTGGATTAGTGGGTGTCATTTAAAGAAATACAATTTGCCACTAACCAATGAATTGCTAGAAAGAATGCATGCAGCCAAACAAAGAAAGATCAAACGACAGCAGGTTATTGATGAAGTCCAAGAGGAAGCTCGGCTTCGGGTACTCAAAAAAAAGGTGCTCTCAAGAATCAACAGATACCGATTCCCATCAACAGATACCGATTCTCAAGAATCAACAGATACCGATTCCCATCAACACTCTGGAAATTGATGACCGACAATGGGAATTACCTAAAGATGCAGTTTCAACAGATGATGATTGGTTAGACAGAATGGATCTGCGCATCAAAGTACATCTCAACAATCATAGCACCAATGCTTTGGTCGACATAGGAGCTAGAGTAAATACAGTAAGTTATTCCACATACAAGATGGCAACAAGTCAAGCATTGACAGCAGGAATAACGACAATCAAAGGATGCAACAAGAACCCAATCCCAACATTGGGAGTAGTCAACTTGAACGTGATAGTACATGGATGTTCATGTCCTCATTAGTTTGTATGCTTACAGATGAACACATGAATGAGGAGATGATTTTTGGAATTCCCTGGATGCGGACATACAAAGTAGTACCAGATTGGAATAAAAATCAGCCAAAGCTATCACCTAGAGGCGGGCAACTCATTGTTCCAATTGCACCAAGCAAGGAGAAATGGAAAAGAAGCAATCAGCAGACTAAACCACGAAGTAGTCAATCTTCTCCATCCCCTTGACAAGCAAATGCTACAAGTAGCATGCAAGGAGTCAGGAAAATTTGGGTACCAAAAGCACAGCTTAAGTATAAACCGATTCAGATCTGGGTTCCTAAAACTCCACCGACGAAACAAAAGAAGGTTCCAAGGGTTAAAACACAAAGACGAGCATCTTCAAGCAAGGAACCTAACATGAAGATGGTTTGGAAGAAAAAAGAGCACTTATCTTTTCCACACACCATAAAACCAATCAAGCAATGGCGAGTTAAGTCTCAAAAGACTCCACCATAGCATACAGCACCAAGTAGACCAAGCTACCAATGGCGAGAAAAGGCTCGACAACAGTCAAAAGCGCTAGCAATAGCTCAAGCAATCAGCATGTTGAAGCATCCTGATGGTACAATCAAATAGAGAGTACACAAGCTACAAGATTTTCTCTTTGGAAGATATCAACAAACCTCGACATCAGAAACCCTTGAGTTAATTACTCAAGACCCAGCTCTTGCACAACATATTGGTTTGAAGTGCATTGATCTTCAAAGCATGGTAGAGCCACCACGGCTATGCATAGACATGATTGTTCAACCCATGCACACAGTCGTCTCGGAGTTTGCCATCTAGGAGGGTGGAAGGGCAGTAGGTACTAAGTAATTAAGGGCAATGTTTGAAGAGGGAGAAAAAAAATTTGATATTAACGTGTGATTTTTTGCAAAATTACCTAATAATGCCCTTATAATTTATCATCAAGGGAAAATTCATTGATAATATCTTCCCGATGCGTGTAAATAGTATATATACTATCAGAAAATCATCAAAAAATAGTCCTTTTGGGTAATTTTCATCATTTTTGTTAATAATGAGATTTAAAAATAGACAAATGCAAGAAAAAACAATAAAGCTATGTTTTTCAATGGATTTTCTTAATTATTGGATTTTCACTTTACTTTTGTAGAGCATTTTTCTATTTTCTTAGATTTTTTTAAATAAACACATCAAAAATTAATAATAAATAGCAGAGAAGCTCATATGGAAAAACGAAAGACACGATGGTGATCAGAAAGATAAGGAGGACAGGCACAAAAAATTTCAATGACATCAAAAGATGGAAGCGGGAAGCCTAAATTAGGCGGCGAGGTCTACTTTTGCAACATTCTTGCAGAATGAGCTACAGGAATCTGATCAAGGAAATTTTTGAGTCTAGCATAGATTTCACGGCCTAGTAGGACTAACGGGGGAATCTGGGGAAAATTGGTTCAGGAAGTCCGGGTATAGATATCCAAGGTAGGTCAAAACCACCTCATTTCCACTTGCAGCCTTTGCAGAGAGAGCTTTCAACCTCTTTCGCGCATCTTTTTCGGAGTCCACAGTTGCCCATTTTTAGTGCCGTCTCACACGATACATGAGGGGTAAGTTCTTTACTCACCAATGATCCAATTTTTACGGCCGGTAGCTAGTCTAAACCCCTAGAAAACACCCTAGAAATCGAGCAGTGCACGAAGACCTACGGCCAAAAACTGACCATAGCGGCCTATCAGCTCGA
This sequence comes from Adiantum capillus-veneris, assembly GCF_014529385.1. Classification (NCBI taxonomy): domain Eukaryota; kingdom Viridiplantae; phylum Streptophyta; class Polypodiopsida; order Polypodiales; family Pteridaceae; genus Adiantum; species Adiantum capillus-veneris. Next base: position 70,107,306 of record NC_140941.1, read on the forward strand.
CCAAATCACATGGGATTTGAACTACAGCATGGCCTAACATAATAGAACCCTTCTATATCATCAGTTGACCATTCGACAGGGGTCAAGGGGGTCCCCATTAGAAAAGCCAGGTTTTTGGCAAATGCCAGAATTTTGATCTGACTCCACAAATAGCTAGCCTACGAGGTTCATATACAATGTATATGATTGGTTTAGTAAAATCAATCAAGCAAAGCCCTCCAAAAGCAAAAAACGGCTCAAAGGTTACAAAGCATCAAATTCGACATACGGGGTCAAACTGACTCCAAATGAACCAGAATTGGATGAGATGCTTCACGACTATGGTTCGGACAAGTCCAAAGCCTCAAAGTTGACTGACCAACCCAACAGGCAGTGTAGTCACAGAAAACGGTGATTTCAAAGTTGACAAAGCACAAAGTAATGCCGGCATGACCAAACTTGACCAAATTCAATTTAGGACTTGTTTTAGGTGTATAGAATGTGTCTAAGTCAAAAGTTGTAAGTTTTGCAAAGAATTTTTCACTATTGTAAATAATCGCGATTATTTACTTTTGCATCATTTTTTCTTGGAAATTGTCACATCACCTCACCTATCATGTGTACACACCTATTACATGCCAAAACTCAAGTATGAGCCAAAATGAGCACCTATAACTTGGAAAATTGCCAAAAAACGCAAAGAAGTCTTTGCAAGCGAATGTTTGGGTTATGGTGGACAACATTTCTTGATCCAAATCACCTCATATCTCGTACAAAGGGTCTATACAATGCCTAGAACCAAATTGTACCCAAAAAAGTTGATTTTGGTAGAAAAGTTAATAATCGCGATTATTTACTTTTTAGTCAAAATTGGGGAGTTTTGATATTTTGCCATCATACATCCAAAGTACATGATGTGTTAAGCCCACTAGCCAAGTTTGAACCAATTTGGAGTTCAAAATCTCGTATTTCCTTTATATCCACTATTTCAGAGACCTAAAGCCAAAATCTGGTACCATTTTCACCCTATGCATCCAAATGAGCCCATATTTCACTCAGAGCATGTATTTGGTATATACTTCAAGCCTGTGAAGCCAAGTTTTCATAAAGTTGAAAAAAATACTCAGCTGTAAATAACCGTGATTATTTACTTTGGTTGCAAAAATTTGTTTTGACTTTACAGTTTTGTTCCTTGCATGTTTTTATGCATCTATGCTTGTTCAGAAATTGATTTAAAGCAAATTGGACCAAAATTTTCAGCATTTCAAACTAAAGGACATTTCAAGGAAAATTTTGATAAATTTGCTAACTTTGACACTCTATTGATTGAACAGGAGCCATGCAAGCAGCAGAGAGGGCCAAGAAAAAGCTCAACCAAAAGGAAAAGTTGCAGGAACTGCCCGCATATCAATTAGACCCCGATTCAGTCAAAGCAGCCAAAGTAGCTTATCTCTCCAAAGAACGGCTAGAAGAGCATCACACTACAGTCTTCACCGGAAGATTCAAGAGTGACATGAGGTGGAGTTTCAACTCCTACCTAAGGAAGTATATAATGTTGATGCGAAGCCTGAGACCAAAGAAGCCAACCCCAGGCTAGGACTTAGAGACTTTTATGAACAGGAGCCTTGCGGAGTGGATTTTCAAAAAGCTTACGAGCTTTTATCCACAATCAAAGAAGATGAAACCGCCCAAATATCTGACACTCAGGGACACAAGGTCGAAGTGGTCATAACTAAATCCTTATAAAGCAGAAGCACTCACACTATCCACAGAAGGAATGACCATGAGAGCAAGGGATAGGAAAACAGCAGGAACTTTTACCAAAGAGACCGCCGCAGCTACCTTTGCAGATTTGATTCACAAACAAGTGGAAGAGCCAGCCCAGTTATACCATCAGCACTTCCACTTCTTGGAAAAAAGGCCACCAAGGTACACCACGCCAAATCACGCGGTTGCCACTACTTTTACACAAGTTCTCAAGTCAACAACCAGGCAACCGATGGACCACGCCCAGTACGTCATGACCACTCTGAAGGGCACCAAGAAAGAAGGGAAGATCACGTACTTGGGTGCATCAAAAGGCTTGATGAGGATTGCGTACCATGCCATCGGCATGGCCGACAATCGACCACCTACCCCTGACCAAAACACTTGGATATTGGCAGCACAACCGTCTCCTAGAGCTACAAGGTCAGGAAAGAGATCTTATAAATCATATGAGAGTCTTCTTTAAGCTCGCCCAAACAGGCACAACAGCGAGAGCTCTGATAATGAGGAGAAGAGAGCAATAAGAGAAGAGATGAAGAGAAAAGTTGTGGCCGCCCACCAAGAAGAGCCCGCACAAGAACAAGCTTGCTTTGAAAGAGAAAAACACTCCTACTAGCGCAGTCGACAAGCACAAGGGAAGGACCCAAAGAAATGGGTACCTAGTGGACTTAAAATCCCAAGGACAAAGCATCACACGAGAAAAGAGACTGAAGATCCGACAGAGACTTTGGAGAAAATGTACCAAGAAGCCAAAGCCCTCAAGCTGAAAGAGGCCAAAGAAGCGACTAGAAAAGCAAAAGAAGCGGAGGAACAGAGACAAGCCGAGGAAACGGCTAGAGAAGAAGCACAAGAACAAGGCTATGAATCTCCCATACCCACTTCACCGCCTACTGAACAACAGGACCATCCTATGCCAAGCCCACCACCATCACCTGCAGGTAAAGACACCGTAAAAGAACCAACTAAAGAAGCTAAACCTGAGAAAGAGAAAGCCACAGAATCTGAGTCCACCAAAGAGACAGAATCTGTACGAGAGGCTGACCAACAAGAGAAACAAAAAGAGAAAGAAGCAGAGTCAGAACAAGAGAAATCCGCCAAAGATACGCAAGAACCTGAGCCGGAAAAGGCAGCAAGTCTTGCACTAGAAGAGACAACAAAATCTGAGCCAACAGCCTCTACTACAACACAGCAAGAGAAGGCCAAAACACCCTCTACTTCCACTCAGCAAGAGACCACCGAGGCATCCACAAAGCCTCAGGATGACAAAGAAAAAGAAGACCAACCCTCTACCTCCACGTAGGAAGAACCAACAGCCACGAAGCAGCAGAAGGATACACAAGAGGTTGCAGGCACATCTACTCAGGTGGTGAGACAAGAGGATTGGCAGTCTAATGAGGAGGTCATATTGCAAGTGAATGAATATGCAAGGTAGATGCAGAATATGATGGAGAGACTCCAATCAGCAGCACTTAGTCGTAGCTCAAAGGGTAAAGAACTCGAGATGGTGATTGACGCTCTCTAAGGAGAGTTAGAAGACAGAATGAACGTCATCATCGAACTTCAGAGGCAAGTGCAGGAGATGAAAGCCGAAGCTGAACAACATCAGCTAGCCAGAGATAGACAGCAGAATGAAATGGAAGAGTTAGGTGATCTGCTCACCAAGTTATCAGATGCTTGCAAGGCAAAAGATGAACAACTGACATAAGTTACAAATGAACTTCTTACGATAACCCTATCAGCTCAAAAAATTCAAGTGCAGTTGGATGTTGCCAATGCCTCTTTACAATACTCCGAATAGAGAATAAATGATCAGAAAATCTTCTTACGGCAAATAAGAGAAAATCCAGCCGTGGCCTCGATCAAAGGGACAGATGAAGTATACAAGGCACTAGAGAAAAAGAACAAAGACCTCGAGCTGGAATTAAAGCTAGAGAAATCACAAGGCAGGGACCTGGCATTGATGCGGGTCCAAAGAGAAGAAAAGCTCCTAAAAGAAATAGCTGAGCTCAAAAGAGTTAACCAGCTCCTGAGGGAAGGAAAGCCGGAAACGCAGGAAGAGGCAGGCCCTTCAAAGCAGCCACAAATAGATATACCCTCAGTCTCATTTTCTAAATTCGAGACACAGTCCACAACATAGCTGAGTGGTGAAGATGATTTTGAGATACACATTACAAATGCAGACACATTGCCTATGGTCCTTGCCTATGGTCCAGCTATCAAAAGCTGAAGAGGACACACTGAAAGAAAAGATCACACAAGAGGTGGATGAGCAGTGGAAAGCCACAATGGATTGGGAGTTGAGAGTTCTACACTCTGTCACCGTCACCCAACTCACTCCCAATCAGATCAATGCGCAATGGTATCAGCAATCTCTGCCATACCCTCTCATAAAAGTGAAACTACTACATGTAAAAGAGAGGCTCTACAAAGACATGCAAGAAGATGGCAAAGATAAATACCACCCAAAGTGGAGGTTCATCTGGTTGAACAAGAATCCAAGGTATTTGATTCTGTTCACAAGAGCACCTGCAACCCTATAAAGAGATCCCACTTTTTGTCATGTACCCAGAGTAAGGACATGGCAAGAGCATGAGGCACTGACAAAGAAACGGCCAAACTTACTGAACTACCCAAGACTTCCAGCTCCAGAAAAAGGACAAGCCACGGAGGAATACATGGTGAAAACCCTAACGGGTGCCATGTCATTCTTCAAGAGTCTACCGGATCTCTCTTGCGCAATGTTATATAAGATATGCCGAATGCTGCTCACTTGTATTGAAGTTTTTCATGAGCCAAAGCAAGCAGGCACCCCGTGGATGTCATTACTCGAGGGAAATAAAGGGCTATGCTATGATCTTAGTGGCCACCCTTCTAAAGAAGTCCTCTATGGCTTCTACGCCCGGTGTATGTTCTTACCATCACATAATATGTTTGCGTTTGAGGAAGCTTTCTACACTAGATTCTTTACTTGGCAAAGGAAGATATTTGCGCCAGTGATCAGCAACCTAACATCTATATTTATAGGCTACTCAGCGGTGGAGCTGAAGAATAGAGTGACCATGCAGTTTTTGCAAGTGCCAGATAAAGAAATAAAAATCAGATACCAAAAGACATTGAATGCGCTTAAAGACCGCTTTGCCAGCCGGCCAGCACGAAGACTATTTCAGCCCATAAAGCTATGTCAAGGGATGACACAGGCAAGGAAGGGGGAATGTTAGCAGCAAGCTAACACGGATACCATTTTCGGAGTTCTCTTTGTAAAACACTTATTATTTTGATAAATCAAGAATATTGTAACTCCTATTTTCTTAGATAAACTCTGTAATTAATGAGCCGGGGCTACAAGCTTCCAGATTGTATCAACCTGTCATTACTCAGCTTTGGTAGAACTCCAGATTATAAGTTTTGACCACCCAAAAACCTTGGCTAAGGTATAAAAGCCAATTTTTGTAATTTTTTTATAAGTTTTGGATAATAGAAATGCAGCGTGAGCTAACGGCGCTCACTCCTATCCTTCTCACGCTTCCTACTCCCTCCCCGGTTGTCACATTGCAGTCGCGTTTGTTGCGTTGCAACTGCAGGTAAGAGCTCTACGCATTGATGTAAGGAGTTCACAATATTTCGTAGCTTTTGGCATCGCCGACCCGCGTCCTAATTTCATCATAACTAGGAATTTACACTTTCAAATCAAAAACTAAGCATGGGCGGGGTAATGGGACATCATTGCTAAGCATTTAGATGCATTCTGGGTCGAAAACGACTAGCTCAAAAATTCTCTATTATTGTTAATAATTGCTATTTTGGAACTTGACCTAAAGTGGGGTTTGAAACCACAAGCATGTGTGCTCAGGTCTTATAAACTTGTCTTAGAAGTTTCGTTACGTTTGGATGTCATATGATGCTATAATGAATGTGATTTGTTTGTCGATGTGATTGGCTTTTAGTGATTTCAGTCACTTGAGCATAGCTTGAGTTAGATGCGAGTTGTTAGTTGTTTTCCGAGAGATTGTTAACAACCTCGTGTAGCCTCTATGCACTAGTCCAATCAGCTTCATCGCATGGATTGACAAATTAATCTTGATTCTCTCTAATACTGCAATAAGATAGGATGGTGAGGTTAGACATGCGTCCCACAGTGCTATTGGCTAATATGTGGTACATCACGTCTTGTTGGATCTTCTCGAGTTCTTGTATCAGCCAAGTAGAGTGGCTGATCAAGAATTCCCTTTGGTCAGGGCATGACACTCTGACAGCCCGGGACAAAGTGGCTTGGCAGGTCATCACTCTTCCTTGTTCACAGGGAGGGCTTGGAATCATAGACCCAGCACAGCAGAGCAGAGCCCTTCTTGGGAAGTTCATCATCTGAGGTCTTCTTCTAGGTGAGGATCCCTGGAAGGAGTTCTTGTTACAACGGCTTCATGCTAGGGTGCCTCAGGCAGGAGGCCCCTGGCAACCTTCGACCAGATGGATCTTCACAGAGATACGTAGAGTTGGTTTGAGCAAGAGACTAGAGGGTCGCTTTGCTATGGGGTTGCTTCAATCTGGGGAGCACTTGAGGCGAGGCCTGAAGCAATGTCAGCCTACTTGCACAGAAGAGAGCCTGCGAGATAGCCCCTTTTTTGGAACCCCATGGTTAGCACTCAGAGAGGTCACTTGGTTGGTAGTCGGCCTCATGTTTCCAGGGGTTCCATGGCAGCGGGTCCAGCACGCTCTTTAGGTGACTGGTTACAATTTTGAGGCTTGTCAGAGGAGCTATAGGTCTTTCAGCTCTACAGGGAATAATGAGAGGGGTGCAGAGCATGTGCTAGGACATCTCAAAGGTAGTACCAGCTGAGTGGCTCACGCCTCTCAAGTCAGCAGCACCCAGATGGATGGGAGCCTTCACACGACTGGAGGTTCTCATCTCTACTCGGGCTTGATCAGAGACTGTTCCCTCCCTATTTTGCGAGCTACAAGGTGAGGGATGATTACAGTGAGTTGCAGTAGAGGCCCTGCAAGTGGCAGAGTGCTTTTTTTAGAGGATCCGAGTGTGGGTATCTGTGGGAGGACTTGTGTCATCGATATTGACCCAGCTGCTCTTAAGACTAGACATTGGACACTGTGGGCTTGGGAGTGTTGTCCACTGGCACGAGTACAGTGGGATCCTGGAGAGTGGTTTTGGAGGGACCCCTTCTCTTTTTCAGACCACTCAGGTGTCCCTTTCTTTCAGTAAACTGTTCGACTGGGACGTCACATACTGGCAGCAAAGAGAGAGGCTTGCCTTGTTGCTGCAGCACCTCATTGGCAGGAGGAGGGTCTCATAGCTGAGTTCTTGGCAGCTTTTTAGGAGAGGTGAGCTACAATAGTTGGGAGTTGGCTTGTGCATAGTGGTCTCTCATCTGCGTGCACAGCTTGTGACCACCTTGTGGAGAGTCAGCATCACTATCTTTGGGACTGTCCCTTGGCACAGCAGGTGTGGCTTCGTGTTCTTCAGTTGATGCCCACTCTTTCCACGGCTAAGCAGTACACTTGGGGGCAACTGCTTGGTCCACTCTCATGGGCCCGGCACTTCAGTTTGAGCTATCATCCACTAGCAGGATGATAGTGATGCAGGGGGGGCGACCTACACTCCAGCCTGCCACAAAGCTTACTCCATAGGAGTGGTGCAATGAGAGAGAGGTGTGTTGGGAGCTCATCAGTGGCCTGACACTCTGGTTCATCTGGCGGGCCCGTTGCTTCCACATCTTTGAGGCTCGCCCTATATCACCAGCAGAGACTGTTTGGGATCTTTGGCTTGAGCTGGTCCATACTCTCAGAGGATAGTTCTAGAGACTCCAGGGCAGTTCTGACCGCATGCGGGAGCGTAGAGAGGCTTTCTTTGACTTTGGCGTCCTGGGCCATTTTTCACCATGGTCCAGGGTGTTCTTAGATGGCACTACTGTCCACTTGTGTGGCTCTTCCTTCCTCCCATCCCGTGATCTAGCCTCATTGTACATATGTTGTTTTTTCATTGGGAGAGTCTCCCCATCATGATTGTTGTAGTCCTCTCTTGTAGAGGAGGTTGTAGCCCTATGGGCAGTTTCATTAACTAATAGAAGGATCTTTTTCTCGGGAAAAAAAAACACATAACTGCTCTGCTCTTTGTTTTATATATAAGGTTGTATTGTCTCATGCTATGCTATCTAATGTTTCCTTTTGTTGTTTTAGAATTTTCAATGATAAGGTGGAGACATTGTTCTGTCAAGTGTCACTTTGTCAATGTTGATCAAAGTGCCGAGGAAGAGCTTATGCTAGCTCTGCGCTCTCAGAATGAGTAGGGTCATTCCTTGTTTTTTAAGATATTACTATTACTATATACATGTCATTCTCTTTCTCTTATCCTTGCCAAATCCTTATGTGTTTGTCACTTTGTGGTTTAGGATTGGTAGAACCACTGTGAGCACAAATTTTGATCAGGAGATCTTCTTGTTTCAAAAACTAGTCGTGGCAAGTAATATTCTCTAATGAAAGACTTTCCACAATATTGGATTCAATGGATAGAGGTAGAGCTTGCTTGCAGAAAGAAGGTATCCAAAGGGAGTTGGTACAATACTCCTGCTCTTTTATTGGTGATCCTCATATGGAAGGTATACTTTTTAACTCCAAAGTATACTTTCTCTGTAATTTCTAATGCTAGGTATAATTTTGTAAAATCTTTTTTTTTCCCTCTTTACTCTTCAAAAGGAAGAGTTCGACATGTCTCTTATCAAAGAGATGTAAGAGATCAATGATCCATTGATCTCAATGCGAGAAAAGGAAATGGTTGCTTGAGGAAGAGTAGAAAAAAATATTCAAAGAAAGAGCTTATAAGGTAAATACTTTCTCTTTTGACCATTCATGTTTGAATTTCTACAAAACCGCAAGTTGACAAGGCTTGAATTTCATTTGGTGCAAATGCAACATAGATGTTGGTCATTGCCAACCCTGCCAATGGCCAAGGGTTCTTCTCTTTCTTATTTAACTTTAATTGGGTAAGAGAAAAGGACCAGGTGGGCCTTACAAGAGACAAGGTCCACCCTTTGGCAACTTCTAAAATATCACCAGAGAGGTAATAATCCTTGGCCAAAAAATGTACATGAAATAATCAAATGAATCAATGCATTTACAGGTTGTTTATTGTCTTCTTTATAGGAAAAAATAAATATTGCTCTCTTTGATGCATTGTCGTGTAGATGATGTTGCTTCTGAGCGTTATATTAGCTCCATTAATTTAGAATGTATTTGCGTAAAGAATGGTATTGGGGAAGTATCTTGAAGCAATGCTTAAGGATCAAAGGGAAAATGATTGATGAATTACTGGAGGATTTTGAAGCATGGTTTCATCATCAGTTGAGGGAGCATATTGATAAAGCTTTTATGGAGCTTTGGAGTAAGTTCAACACAAAAGAGTCCGATGACAAAAGACTTCTTGCGAGTCTTGGATAGGTAAACTTGCTTGTAAAGATATCTAGCTATCACTTTCTATCTACTCAACAAGTCTTGATAAAAAATTTCATTTTCAGATTATGCAGTGTCGACAACATGACAGATGTTTACAAAATTTCTCTCGATGGTGAGAAATGGCAAATACATGTGAGAAGAAAGATGGACTATGTGGTGTGTGTTGTGAATGTTTGAAATACATGTGTGTGATCGTATGAAGGATCTTGGATTTTCTACATTCAGCCAATGTTGATGGGAAAAAGAGAAATTAAGTGGCCTCTCTTTTGTTTGCAGATTTTCAAACAAATTTTAACGTTGAGAAATTTTCGAAGAACATGGTATCATTCTAAACAATCTCAATCGGCATGGCTCTTATTTACTTTTCACCTCTACTCTATGACAATTTTAGAACTTTAAACAAATTTACAATGTGTTATATACAGGTCCCTCCATGGAATCAGTTCTCTCAAAAATTGAGTAAGAAAGTGTCCATGATAGCTTCTAAGTATGTGGAAGACAATGGGTGGTACATCACCCTAAGCTCCACTAATCACTTTGGCATAGTGTTTGGCCATGCCATTGAGATGAAATTCAAAATGATGCACACCAACTTTATTTTGATCCCTAATGGTTATGTGCGAAAGACCATTGAGATTGAGAGATTAAGTAAAGTTATTTTGTGATTGAAAAAGCATGGCCGTAGTTTTCTTGAAGCTTCTTCAATTAAATCACACTCTAATTGTAATTTGCAGGTGGAAACACTCTTTTTAGGATTGTTTTATCAGAAGCGTCAACGTCATATCTACGATCAACGAGACGGAGAGAGCATGGAAAAAATTCTTTTGATGCCAAATTTGGGATATTGGTGGAGTGTGGTGATGAGGAGTACATTGGAGGATCCATTCTTAGAGGTGCCATTGAGTGTAGCCTTGACTTATTTCGATCAGAAGATATGCATGCTACTATTTCTTGTTAGACTATGTTACGCAAAGTAAATATTCCCATGTTTCTTTTCTTTTCAACAGGCTCGTGCAGACATTTACTGCGGAACACACCTCCATCATTGATATCTTTTCTGAATGTGGTGGCTTGGTCTATGTCTATGCTGAGTTTTCTAGACATTGCCTTTGCGTGGATAGTGATCCACAAGTCTTTCAATAGCATCTTGCACGCTACAAGGCTTGATGTGTAAGTGCTATTCTAGTAGTTGATGCATATAGTGAGACGAGGAGACCGAGTGGCAACAGTATGAGCCCGGATCGAATTTCCCTTGATTGACATCTACATTGGTGTTGTCCACGGTGTTTTTTTAACTATGATATGTATGGGTGACTATGGTGTTCGGGTGCCACTTTTTTTTGTTTGATTGAAGACATGTTTTTGGTGTTAACCGTGTTTGTCAATGCAATCATGATTTCATGTTTATTATGCTAGACAAAAGTTGGATGAGAGCTTTGGATTTTCCAAATTGATATACCAACCCATATTTTCTTAAGTATGTATTTTCTTCTTCCCGTGAGCATTGGGTTGCTGCACGGAAGCAAGTATGGAATGGGTTTTTTTTTTGGTTTGCATTTTCACGTCATTTTGTTGCCAAAATTTTGATAGATTGTCAATGTAATCACGTTTTTGGTGTTGATCATGTTTGGAAAATAATCATGATTTCATGTATACAATGCTAGATGAAAGTTAGGTGATCTTTGGATTGGTGTGCACAGTAATATACCAAGACATATTTTTCTTGCATATATATTTTCTTCTTCCCATGAACAATGTGTTGTTGCACGGAAGGGAAGCAAGTAAGGAATGGGGATTATTTTTTGGTTTGCATTTTCACGCCATTATGCTACCAAAATTTTGATATCTTGCCAATGTAATCATGTTTTTTGGTGTTGATTATGTTTGGAAATGTAATTATGGTTTCATGTATGCACTGCTAGACAAAAGTTAGGTGAGCTTTAGATTGGTGTACATAGTGATATACCAAGACATATTTTTCTTGCATATATATTTTCTTCTTCCCATGAGCATTGTGTTGCTTCACGAAAGCAAGTAAGGAATGGGGATATCTTTTTAATTTGCATTTTCACGTTGTTATGCTACCAAAATTTTGATAGCTTACCAATGTAGTCAAGGTTTAGGGTTTATTCGGCTAGTCAAAAGTAAGTTAAGCTTTGGATTGGTGTGCACAGTGATATACAGCTCTAGAATTTTACTTTCTCTCTCTTAAGATTTTAGAAGAGAAGTCGTTCTCTCTCTAGGGTCTATAATCTCTTCTTCCAATGGTAACTCATAAATACTATCTCTCTAGAATTTATACTTTCTCTCTCCATCAACCACACATATATGGAGTCTTATGATGATTGTAAATTACATTAAATAGATATTTTATGCTACGACACATTTTTGGTCAAAAAACTCAAAAATTTGATACACTCTCAAATGTTAAATCCCCCTGAGGGACTAACATCTAAGTATATTTATATTCATAGCTTATTTTGCAAAGTTTTAGAGGGAGTTTGTTCTAAGTTCTTTATTAGCCAAATTCAAAAGAGTAGTTTCTCCCATAGAAGAGGCTTTCAAAAGAGTGAGCCTATCTTTTTCCAGGCACTTGCACTTTGAGGCATATTGGACAAGTACTAACTTAGAGGAACCCATATGAATTAATTGGTGGACAAGATGACGTCTATTGAAAGGTTGTGTTTTGAAGGTCTCCCCTACCCCCGTTTCAATGCCCCAAAACTTATAAAAAGAAGGGAGAAAAAGAAAAAGGTGACGATTCACTTCAACTTGCTAGGATATTGAAAAAATATAGATGACATGAAAATGTGTACATGTATGCGCGTGTCTTTATGTTTCAATGTTTATGTTTCAATGTTTATAAAAAAAACTAGGTTTAGTGTAATGTCACCTATAGATTTTGAATTCTACCTAAACTTGAAGGTGAGAAGGCCTATAGAACTTAGATAAAATAGTCTTTTCATTTTCTACCATCATAGTATTTACCCTTCATTTTTGTATTTCAGATTAAATGTTTCTTAAGGTTTTTTTTTAATGAACAAAAGTGTGAGAGTGTGACACAGGGAGGTTCTTTCCTACCTTGAAAATTTTAAGTTTCATTATATAGAGTACTAGTATGTGACCCGTGTATTGCGGCTACTTAAGTGCAAGGCTCAACTCTGTGACACTCTCCTCCCTCACCTTCCCCAAGGTGGCAATATCTGCAAACATTCTCTACGCATTGATAAAGTAGTGTCAAGTATATTCTTGAATGCTTCATTATTAAACAAGTGAAAGGGTCAAGGTGGCTTTCTAAAACAATAAAAAAGTGATAAAATCATTAGGTTGAGTTTAATTGGAATCAATGTTTGGGAAAGGATTGCCTCAACTTAGCCTTGAGTCGGTTGAAATCAAGATTGGCCGGTTGCAAACCATGGTAAAGGATGGAAAACTGGTGAAATATGTGAGAAAATAGTTCAAAAATCCTACAAACTCCAACATTTCAACTACTATTTTCGATTTTCTTCTTTTTGAGGAGAAAATTCAATTAAGGGCCGCTTAATAAAAGAAACTTTTTCTAGCATTGACCAAAATTAAGCTATAGAATGCAAGAAAATTCAAGCCATGTGAAGCTGTGAAATGAAAGGTGAAATAAAAAGAAATCCTTAATATATGTGTGTGTGTCTAAAATTTACTAGAATTCTAAAAATGCAAGAAAAGTCAAGACATGTAAGGATGTGAAATGAAAGATGAAATAAAAATATATTTTTATTCTTTTGAGACCAAAATAATATTTAAAGTAAGTCTCAATCATCATCGCGAAAAACATTGAAAGTATGCCTAGCCCAACTCTCCTCTAAGGCTTCTTTTAGGAAGCCAATAAGATCATCCTTCAAAGCTATGACAAAGCAATTGTAGCTAATTATCAATAGTGACATCTAGTATGGAAAATGGAGGAGATGACATTTAAAACAAAAGACAATCCATAAAAATTCACCCACATCAATGTGTTTATCCTTATATATAACCTTCTTAAAACATAAAGTAATTGATGGATGCATTAAGTTGCTATATTGTTCTAGTGATTGGGCTATTCTTTGACATTCATTGGTTAGAAAGAGACTAAGAGGTGATTCATTGTTTGGCTCATAGAATGGCCCAAATTTTTAAGAATCTATAGATAGGATGTATAACTTTGATATATGTGGTGTATAATTTATGAGGATTTGGAGATTTGCATATCACATAATATTCCATTCATAATCTCTAGGAGTTCTTGAAACCTATCAAACAATTATTATGGAAGAAAAACACTAAAGTTTCGTCACAATAGTAGTGGGCAAGGTGGGAGGTTATTGCTTCACCAGTGGACCAGGGTGGCCTTTGAATTCTCAACCTTGTTGTTCATGTTGAGGCCATGTGTGCCAAGTTTGTGGTCTCGGTTTGCAAAACAAGATCAGTATTGGGCTATCATGACAAAGGATATGATGGACAAGGCAAAACTCTCGTCTAAAGGTGGTCAGTGGAGAGAGATAGAGGTGCCAGACAAACTTTTAGCCTCGAGGTGGTATAGCTTGAGGCTAGGTGGCACCACGTGGGAGCTGGTGTGAAAGTGCAATAGAGAAACAGAGGCAATAGAATGGGTGAAAGTAACCAGATACATCCAAAATTTTGTCTTGCATTGGTCCCCTTGGTTGTTTAAAGCTAATGGTGTAATTTTGAACCCTTACTGAAAATAAATTGCTAGAAATTTGAGCAATTAAGGACTAAAATGGTTGATCTACTTCTGGGACAAAAACAACAAGTTTTGGAAATCTTCTAACCAGCTAGCTACCCAGTTTCAGCTCATTGGCACTAACAGGCTACAATTTGAAGTCCTGCAACTCTAATCTGTATCAAATTGTCAGATATTGTTTTCTCAGCAACATATGGAAGGCCAAAATTGCCGATTTTTTGATATTGACTTCTCAATGGCTAGCCTTTTAGAGATTGTACAAGGAATCAAGGAAATAATATATGCAATAGGTAAAAGGCAAAATTGGATGTGGATTAGGGCATCTCTCATCATCTGGACAAGCCTTGTTATGTAAAGGACTGGCGGGCTCTCGGTGATTGTACTTCTAGCTAGCCTTGATGTGAGGCTCTAATGTAACCATCTACCCCTCAAGGCTCAACACGAGCTTAAGGCTGATTGTATTATGCTCGATGGAATTTCTATACATTCACTCACAATTGTGAGTTTTATTAAAAAAACAAAAAAGATTTTGTTGTTCTATTAGTCAAGAAAATGCCTTTATTATTATCAAAAGGCTAATGCATCTCTCTCTCTCTCTCTCTCTCTCTCTCTCTCTCTCTCTCTCTCTCTCTCTCTCTCTCTCTCTCTCTCTCACACACACACACACACACACACACACACACACACACACACATCCCTCAAAGCCAAGAGGGGATATTCACATGCTACATTGTTTTTTACAAAGAAAAATACATAGATGTATAAAGTGCCACTGATATTTTTTTCTAACAATTTTGGAAGTAATTTTCCCTAAAGATGCCTGCTAACCTAACTCTTTGTCGACCTATATATCGGGCTAGGTAGTGGACATATTTGATGCTCTCTCTCTCTCTCTCTCTCTCTCTCTCTCTCTCTCTCTCTCTCTCTCTCTCTCTCTCTCTCTCTCTCTCTCTCTCTCTCTCTCTCTCTCTCTCTCTCTCTCTCTCTCTCTCTCTCTCTCTCAAACACACACACACACACACACACACTCATAGCATGGGTTGATCCAGATGGCTCACAAGAATAGCACCCAATTATACACTTACCATATATACTTAAACTCATGACTTACCATGAAATCATATACGTTAAGCAAAAATTAGGAATGCATTATGCCTGAATACTCATGCTAACACTGATTCCAAGAGGAGTCTTATTCTATAATCATAATTAAGTATTTACATGGTTTTTTATGCAAAAACAATAGCTTCAGGAAGTACTATGTACACCAACAATCCCTTGGGCAGTATGTTAACGGGACTCTATCTTGGCTTGGTTGATGTAAGAATTGTTGATGTTGATTTTGCAAGTTTAAATTTAGCCTAGAACCTTTTTGTATGGACTAGGCTGTAGTGCAATAATGGATTGTTTTTTTATTTTTAAAAAACCCTCTTTTTTTGGATTCTCCCTATTTAGCTTGTAACATTGCGGTGGTAGTTTATGCTAAGCTGGTCGGCTTACTATATGTAGTGGGTCTATAACTTAATATTGTTAGGCTCTCATTTACTGACCAACTAGCCATTTGCGTGGTATTCATGGCTTCTTTAATGCCGCTCCTCATGTATTTGTATATAATGATCTGTATAAACAATGGTTTGTGCATAGTCGATTCCCCTACTGAATATGTAGTGCAAATTTTTATGCAGTCTGCTACGTACAGTATTACACTATCATATGGCTTCTACTTCTACTCATCAGGTAGGATTTTATGTCTACTGGGATCTTTTGGACTTTTTTATTGAATTGTATAAACTAATTTGATGGCATTAATGAGCTACTGTGTAGTTTGCTCATTATGCAACATGTAGGTAAATTATAGTAGTTTTTTAAAGCACAACTACCATACAAAATTGGTTATGGTTAGTCTCTAACAAAAACATACTACAAACATATAAAGATACCTTACATCAATCTAATGATTAGGGAACTAACGATATCCGAAAATGTGATACATTTGAAAACTTGTTTAATTACATAAAAGCCTTTCTTTTTTGTTTTTGCATACTCTCAATACCAATGACTCCGAACCTGATGGGATCCAGGATAGTTTGAAAGCTGACATGTTATATTTTATTTTTTGGTTATAATGATGGAGGAAACTGAAGAGTCCAGATTGAATTGGACAGTATACATGATGGTCATATGGTTGTTAATATATGGTTTTTTTTTTTTAATAGACTCTAAAAACAAACAAAATGTTGTATAATTTTTCAATTTTTAGGCATCATGCGGGATGCTTTTCTATAACAATTTCCGACAGCAACTGTATTGAAAAACTTTTCATGGATTTAGATGGCAGTGTAATAATTGCATTTTTTGGTATTGCTCAAGCCTTATATTGATTCATATAAAAGGATGTAATTTCAGTGGACTACTTATGGTTTCTTGATTTTTTGACAACACATACATTATGCTAGATATATTTCTCATTGTCAGATGGTCCCTTGTTATCTCATATTATTCCTGGGAAAGAAATACTTGGATACTAAGATGCCTGCCTCACTTTTGATTTGGTAACTATAACCTCTTTTAGTACATAAATATGGTAATGGTTCCCACCCAAAACTCAAATAGCTGAACATATTTTTTGATTGGATACTAACCTCATATAAATGCTCTTAATATTGACATTTAGTTGAAGTAAACATAAGACTAGGAGTTTTTCACTGCATATGGTTTCCAATTTTAAACCAAGAAAATTTAAAAATTGGAAACAATAACATGTGGTAGGAGTTGAAGAAAAATACACATACTTAATTGGACGTATACACATGTGTAATAGTCATATGGGGTTGTTTGAGAACTTGGACTTGATTTTTTAACTCATTGTTTTTATATTACTTTAAAAGTATCACCTTCGAGTTGTCACCAATATCTCATAAATAGGTATTTATTTCAGGAAGAAGCTAAGGCATGGAATTCAATTACAAATGTACTACTAGAATGCGTGTTTGTACCGATCCAGCCAGGATGGCAATTATCAATGAGAAAATGATTTCAGAATGTAACAAGAAGGAACAAAACCCCTTGGCAGATAGTCACGATACAAATGACATAACCTTGTCTAGGACTAGACCATTTCTTGCCCAAAAAACCAAGAACGTTGTACAATATCCTGAGTAAATATTATTTTCTAAAACAATGTGGTATGTGGTGGATGTTTTATGGGATTGACAGTGATGACAAGAGGCTAATGTTGCCTTGTACGTGTCTTTCCACATTACTATAAATATAATTGATTTTGCATATATTGAAAGTGTTTTGTTTTCTTGGTGTTTAGAATAGTTTAATTATACAGTTTGTATATGAAAGGGGATTTTTATAATAAACACACACACCATATTGTTTCCCCGATCACTCTTGGTTGAGTGATCCTGTATAATTAAATTATACTAATATCCAAATGATGACCTATTACTAATAAATATTTCTTCATAGTAGGTAGAATGGATTTCTTCCTTAATCAAACTGGGCTATGCCAGCAAATAGAGGATACCAATTCCACCTACAACCACACAATGTATTCTCTCATGTTTTAACACTAGAATGGTAACCTAACAGGACATAAAAGTGTCCTTTCATAGTTTTGGAAAAAAAATTTAAAACCATAGTAGATCCACTCATTTTGAAAAATCCTTTCATGAGCTTATAGTTCAATAACTACTACATATGGAAAAAATGAGAAACTTGTAATTTTTCTCATCACTTGGTCACTACAAGCCTCCAAAGTTGATGGACCACTGCATTTTGCCCAAAACAGCAATTTCTTACGGTTGATTGCATGTAAATAAGAGTGGGGATTTTTGTAGGACATGAGATAAAATGCCTCGTTAACTTCAATGGGTTGGTGACCAAAACATATGGTTTCTTTTACCTCACTAAATTTTTTTTGGGCAAAAAATAGGTACAAAAAAGTTGCATTTTTGCCATTCTCCGGACCCATCATCAATGTTTCTATAGTCACGCTCAATACAGATACTATATACATGTTTTCTTGGTTCCCTTTGGGCCTTTGGATTCAAAAGGAGCCATGGATCTCTTAGAATTGGAACCTTGGGGGCAATGATAAAGTGCTAAATACAGCAAACATGAAAAAACTGGGTTTAGCATTATGACCTCTAGAAACCCATAGAAACTACTCAATACCTAGCCAAGTTTGTGGTCTATGATTAGGTATGGTTACTACCTACAAAATACACACAATTGGCCTAAGAAACTAGCAATATTGAGAAAGTTATACTTGCCACTCTAAAATGTATCGTATTCTTCAGCAAGCAAAAAACTCAACCATCATCATATACTATTCTATATAGCATATTAGGTCCCCCAAAACTCAAGGTAGATTAGCTTTATGTTATACATTACACTTACAAAATCAAAATTGAATTTGGATATCAAGAAAGCCACCCAAAAAATCATAAAAGGGCTAATTTTGGCCAAAAAACAGGATTATGCAATTCTTGTAAATTGGTCATAACTTTCAATTTTAACACTTAGCTCTCCCTACAAGCATCAAAACATGTTAAGAACTATGAAGGCCTAACCTCTAGCCATCTAAACCTCACAAACATGAAGTTTAGAGTGGTATAGTTGCCCAAAATTGAAAAAAAAGCCAAAAACAAGACCCGTTTTTTCACACAGTTTAGGTTCAAAAATGTTGTGCAAGAGTAAGGTTAATGGTGAGATTGATACTCCAAAAAAAATGCTAAGTTTTTTTCAGCTCATAAGGCAACTTTGTGGATATATAGCACCTAGAAATTCATTTTCATACTCTTCAAATAATTCAAGCAAAATGGTCACTTAACAGGACACAAAAGTGTCCTGTTACCATTCTAGTGTTAAAGCACCCAAGTTTTATAAACGTCTTCTAAATTTTGAATTTGATGCTTTAGCTAGTGGTTCCTTATCTGCTCTAAACATTACCTCAGATAATGATTGGATTTCTCTCCTTGCATCTTCTAGGAAATATCCTTCTAGCCTTCTTTCTCTGTTTGAAAATTTCCTAGTTAATGTTCCTTTTATTCATACTCAAGATAGTGCTGACATGGACTTTTACTTTTCATCCTTCCTACTATTGTAAACAAACTATATTTTATTAATAACATCCATGTCTTGCCTTTAAATATAAGACAAGCTGAAAATGTGATCAACACTCTTTTAGAATTTGATCTCCTTGATCCACATGAGCAAGAAGACCTCTCAACCCTTGCAAGCACTCCATCATCATCTAACCTAAAAAATCTATCTCACATATCTTCTCCGGTGTAGTCCCTCTTATTCCCCCTAGACAAGTGGATTTGGATCTATTCAACTAGACAATCAACTTTGGAATTTTGAGCTTATCAACAACTGCACACCTTTTTCAATCAGTTCTTTGTCCTTACTGTGCAGTATTCTAGTTGAAGTTGTTCAACAGTGTAAAACCACAGCTTTACAATCTAAACATATTTTGTTCACCGACCTCTCCTTTGAACTTCAATATATTTCTTTAGCTCTTGTAGACTCTAACAAATGCTCTAACGCATCTTTGGTGGCAAGAACAAAAGGTTCATCACTTGCAGATCGGGTAAAAGACACAAGGAAGTTTCTCAAAAAGAATTGGAATACATATAGAACTTTTGTCAAATGTGCTTGCAAAAAAATTGACCCTGGTTCATCCTACAATGTGTCTATACTATGGGTAGACCATCTATTATGGTATGTATTTCAAAATCTACCTAATTTATTTCCCTTCAGCTCAGCTCTAGGCCAACACAAGTATATGCATTTATAGCATGAGTAGCTACTTTACCATGCAAAATACGTCATGCTATTCTAGTCTATTCTCACTTTCATGAACATATGCTTGAAGCTACTCGTGGGCTATTTCTATATTCCCCAAGAAAGCTTTTACTACCTGTTGGACGGATACGCCGTGACGGACGTTAGCACAGCGAGAACTCACCTAACATATAATGTCAGCTAAGGACGAAGCTCGACCAGCAGGCGCGTGGAAGCAAGCATAAGGTGTCAACCTACACTCGACCGACTCCTAACTAATTCCTACAGAGGTCTCTACCAATTGTCTAAGTCATAGCCTTCAAGAGTCCATAAGAGGAAACTTCCTACAACTCTTTCTAGAGCCAAACACCCATCAAACAATCTCGAAACACCATAGAACTTGAAGGAGACCCTAACAACACCAATAGGTCGCTCTCCCTAAGGTCTATGAACCAAAACCCCAACCCAAAACACCCGATGCAAAATCACGTAGGATGTCTGGCCGAAATTTGTAGGTCTTTGTTTTCAAAATCCAAAGTGCCTAATGTGTAGCTCTACTCAATGTGAACGCGTGGATATGCTGCAATGAAAAATCGGACAACGTATGCTCACCCAAACACTAGATGAAGCTCGTAGAAGGAGCTCGCAAAACCGGACCGTACGCGCGCAATGTAGGTATCGGCACGTAGCTCTCATCGAGGACAACACACTGCACTTCTCTGCACTCGATTCTAACCACCGGTGCACACGTAGCATCAAGATGAATCTCACACTCTCTCTCGTAGACAGTACGCTCACTCACAGACTTCAAAACTTGTTTTTTTTCAAATGACAATAGGTCCCTTCATTAAGGTCAAAAAGTGGTATATATACCTTACAATTCTCAAACCCTAAAGTTCCAAAATCAACCAACTACTCAATCTAACTATCAAAACTGGGATAAAATCTGGAAACTTCTGTAAGTCCCAATATTTACAAGGTGAAAATCAGGTTGTCCTCAACGAATGAATAATTACAAAAAATAATAATCTTCCGAGTAGTTAGTTGCCGTGGGGTGTGTCCAGCTTCTAACACTCCCCCCCTCCTTGCTCATGTCGTCCCCGACATGGCCGCTGATCCGCTTCTTCATCGTATGGTCTCGCGCATCTTGATTAGTGTCTCGTATCTTGCATGCAAGTTCATCATTGTTGGGCCAAAAATATATGTCTTTATTGTGAAGAAGCCTGTGTAGAACGCTTCTTCAGAGTCTTGGAGGTGATAGGATGGTAGGAACATTATCCTCTGATACATTGCATGTATCACCTCCTTGGAAGGCTGACCAGACAGATCATAAGAGCATCTGTAAGTATCTTGGAAGAAAAAGATATTGTCTGTCACCTGGCCTGGCTTGAAAGTCTCAAATACTACCAAGAGGGTTTTGCAGATTTTCTTCATCATGATGCAAGTAAGGTCAGGTGAGCCAGTGAACAATTTGATGGCGCCCGTTAGGGTTTTCACCATGTATTGGACACTTATTCTCTCACGTGCCTTCAAGCCCAGCAGCTTAGGGTAATTCATCCAAGTGGGTTGGCTTCTTTGCAATATTTCCTAGGCTTTCCACGTCCTAATCCTTGGTAGAGGACAAAAGCTGAGGTTGTCTCTGATATTTTTTGGTGCCTCTACCAAGTGGATTAGGTATTGTGGGTACTTTGTGAGCCAGGCCTTCCTCCATTTTGGCTGAGAATCAACAATTAGCCTGACCCCTTCTGGTTGTGAGGTATCTGCATTGTAAAGTGGTACGGCCGGCTCTTCCCTGATCCGCTTATTGATGGTGGCTGCTTCATATTTCAGCAATGGATATGGGAGAGAGGGTTGAAGCCATTCGCACGCGAGGTTACTGGCGTCGATCTTCTGAATGGTCATAGACTTGAAAACCCTCTGCTCCCATTCCAGGTCTTCCTTTGCTGTCTCTCTGATCTCCACCTCTATTGATTTACGCAACTTTTCTGCCTCTTCCTGTGTTAGGTCATGTGGCTCTTGAGAGGATCCTTCTAGGATTTCCTCTTGCATAGGCCTATCCACCGGATCTGCCACATTTTCTAAGTCTATGCCCTCATTGGCTGCTGGCCCTGTTCCCTCTTGCTCTCCTGCTTGCTGTCCTTTCAACTCTTCTATTTTCTTTAGGAGTTTCTATTTTTCCGTTGTCGCTTCTTCGCCCATATTCACAAGGAGGTCATTTAATTGGCGTTTATTCTCTCCGCCTCCTCGAGCTTTCTTTTCATACTTTCCACTTCCTCTTGCAGGGCTTTTTGTCCTTCTTCCATTCTTGTTTGCATGACGATAGACCCTTCTGCCATCATCAATCTCTGCTTTTTCTCTAGAGTCAGCTCCTTCTGAAGTTCTTGCATCTGTTCTTCATAGAGTTGACTCTCCGTAGTCGTGTGAGTCGATCTAGTAGCTCTGACTATGGCAAGTGATGCTCGTAGCCTCTGGATGGTCTGATCTTTTACCTTAAGTTGGTCCTTGAGCTCAAGGACCTCATCCTGGCTGGCTTCTTGATCTATTTCCGCCTTTTCTATGGCGTTTCTCATAGCTTCAACTTCTTTAGACTCTTCCGCCAGCTGTAGGGTCAGGTTATCTCTGTCCCTCTCGGCATCTAGCAGGGATTTACTGAGCTGCTGACATTCTTCTTCAACTGCTGACATTCTTCTTCAACTGCTTGCATTCTTTTTGCTGCTACTGCTTGGTTTTCCTCCTCCATTGCCTTGGCATCTTTGTAATGCCCTTGCTAGGCTGGCCTGTAGCTCAGTTTCCCTCTCTTTCTGTCTTTGGATTTGTCCTTGTAGAGTGTCTACTACCATCTTATTTCTCACTTCAGCGACCTTGAGAGCTGCCATCTCACTTTCCAAAGCCATGGACTGCGCTCTCAACCCGGTTAGCTTTTTCATCACCACTTCCCAGTCATTGGAGGGCGGGTGCAGATCCACTGTATCTGTGGCAATTTCTTTTAATTCCACTAGCCTGATGCCTTGCATTTGTTCTTTCGGCCCTGTGCTCGCCAAGTCGAATGCAACTGTGGCGGTTTCTTCCTTTGTGTATCCTGCAGCTAGCAGGTCCAAAAATGTGTGATAAGAATCATCTGACTCTTGTTGCTCACTTCGAGGCTTAGCCTCTTCTTTTGGCTCCGGCTCCTGGCTCTGCTCTTGCTTGGCCTCTTCCCGTTCTTCTGGCTTGTCTTCGGTCTCTTTCTCTTCTTGTGGAGGGCTGCTAAGAGGTGGTGAGGGCGGTGGGCTGGGTTTAGGGTTGGTCAGTAGAGATGTAGGCTTGCCCTTTAAATCTCTGTCTGGTTTAGTTTTTCTTTCCCTCTCTTGGCTCTCTTGCTCATCTAGCAGTTTCTTCCGTATTTGCTCCACTTCTTCCTCTTTGAAAGGGACATGCAGTATATTCTCTGATGCGGCATCAAGAATTTCAAAATTCTTGATATAATCCTCAAATCTGTACCTTTGCACTCTTCGGGATGATCCCGACATTGACTCTAGAGATGGCTTCCAGAGTTCACTCAGATCACCGTTAAGGGCTCTCTCTGCTCTGAAGCTCTCCATCAGTCTCTCTAATCTTGCCGCTTTTTGTGACCTTGTTTCTTTTGCAGGCACTTGGGCAAACTCCTTCTTTCCTTTCTTTTGCTCTGGCTGCTCCTCTTGAATAGGCTCTAGCCGTCTCTTCAGTCTTGTAGCAACCCTTGGTGCTCTTTGTGGCTCGTCTTCTTTGTCTTCTTTTAGCCTCAGCCAGTCATTCTGGGATGGGGGATCAGGCCATCTTCCTTTTGCATGCAGTGCCCCATAAGTCACCTTTGTGATTAATTCTCCTGGCACAATGTATGTTGGCTTCTTGTTACCCATCTTTACTAGGTTGTCATGTATATACGCTGCATAATTGATTATATTTGGGGTGCCTTTCGTCATTGCCCAAGTGAATGTTGTGGCAATTGCACCTGGCGGCATTCTATACTTCTGTGGCCTCTTCGTACACATGTGGAAGTATTGGTTGTACAACTGGCTCATGATTGCCACTCTTAGGTTGGCAATATCTTCAAAGGTGTAGTTTCCTTTCTTCTCATTGTACACCTTAACCTCATCCCTTCTTTTCGTTACACTATCCCCCTTGTTGGAGAGTTCTAGTGCATCTGCTACAACCTGCTCAGTGATGATTATTTCCGTTTTTGGCCTGCCTTGTAGATCTGTTACTTTGGCCACTCCATCTTCTTTGATGGTTGTCACAAACTCCCAGACTCTCTTTATGTCCACCCCTGCCGGTATTGCTTCAAAGTAGTTGTGGAGATCAATCTTCTCCAAGTACTCGGCCATCTTGCTTCTTACGAACTCATTGAGTTCTCGCGGCAGCATTGGTAGCTCGATCACATTATCTTCAATGTCTTTGAACACTCCTTGGTAGATCTTTAGGTCGTTGGACTCTAACAAATCTTCTTGGATCCATGTGTTGGTGGGCTTTATTGTTCCTTCTGGTATGATGAAGGGCTCCACTTCTTCTAGGTAGTCCTTGATGGTCATTCTTTTCTTCTTTGCCGGTGACTTCGCGGCTGCCATAGATCCTGTTGCACTCAGTAGTCCGAAGTTAGCGTTTTTTCCATATTTGCTGAGAAACTGAGTTTTAGCTACCCAAATGACTTGAAAATTGAAAATAAAGCTTAAAAGGAACTTGTGAAGCTGTGCATGTGCTCACAGTGCAAATCTGGCCAAAATTTTCCGTTTAGACATCCTACGCGTAGGATGTCTTTTTCATCAAAATTGGTTCATACTTGGCATGTTAGTAGTGCATGGCTCATGGAACATGGCTACATGCTTGGATTTGGATTTGGATATCAAAAAGTGGATTTTTGGGCTGATTCAGGCTTTAGGTCACAAATTGGGTAGAAAGTCCATCATAGATAGCAATTGAGGTCCAAATGGGTTGAAAATTGGTATATGGGCTCATTGCACCATGGTCTTGGCTCCCATGATGTCAGTCTTTGCACAGAAGGCCTAAATTATGATGGATACATCCTACACGTAGGATGTCTTTTTCATCAAAATGACATGAAATTTGTTGTGTGGGTAGTCCTTGGCTTATGGAACATGGCCATGCTCTTGGATTTGGATTTGGACAAGGATTGATGCTTGTAAGAGCCTATGTGGTGTTTTTTTGGGCTCCAAAAGTGTATCTTGAAGGTGTTGGGGATCAAAAATGATTAGAATGGCTTCAAAATTAATATATGATCTCTTGATGATGATGGGATTGGATCTGGAATGAACAACCATCCTCTGCAGGCCAAAAAAGTCAAATAGACATCCTACGCGTAGGATGTCTACTTCACCAATTTTTGCTTCTGACCACAGAGATTGGTTGTTGATGTGTTGGTGAATGTGTTGTGCAAGTTTCATGTGATTTGGACAAGATTTGGTAGGTCTATGGCCCATTATTGCCTCTATGCCCGAACTTTGCGTTTTTTCATGCATATGAGGT
Organism: Adiantum capillus-veneris; assembly: GCF_014529385.1. Classification (NCBI taxonomy): domain Eukaryota; kingdom Viridiplantae; phylum Streptophyta; class Polypodiopsida; order Polypodiales; family Pteridaceae; genus Adiantum; species Adiantum capillus-veneris. The sequence goes on from NC_140941.1 coordinate 70,132,525, forward strand.
AAATTTTGGTCCCAATGTAATGAGACTTGGTGGATAGCATGTAAAAGACACTCAGAAAATGTGTATGATGAAAAATGTTGGAGTTTGTGCCCAAAAGTACATGTCCTTGAGACATCCTACGCGTAGGATGTCTCCTGATGATTTTTTCATGGATTGTGCTCCTAGTGCCTACCCTTGGTCCCCTTGAGTCCCTTTTAAGCCTAATTTCAACAAAAAAGTCAAATGGATAGAGAATAACTCCCTGTGTGGACTTCAGAGCCTCCGAGTCGTTTTCTGGCTTTTGGAGTGCTTTTTGGCGATGAAATTTCTTGATGTCAGTCTCCATAGTTGCCCGACCCCTTGGGGATCCTTGCCGTATGGTTTTTGTCGACTTTGTCTTCACCGGAGCTTTATTTGGCAATTTGTTGCTCTAGAAGCACCCGTGGTTGCATTTACATACCTTCGATGATTTGTGGTGGTCTACCACCATAGAACTTAGTTGTTGATGGTTTAGGAAAGCCGCTCGTGAAATTTGGTGGCAAACAGGCATGCAGTTTGGCCGCGAGAGCAATTTGACGTTTTGTGTGTCTGATGCCGTTTCTGAAGTTTAGTGCCGCCTCGGGTCACTTTTTGGTCATGCGGGTCACATAGACTTGTCGAGCATGTCGAGATGCTCCTACCCATGAATTTTGGTGGCATTTGGTCGACGTTTCGCTGATTTCCCATTTGGTGGCCTCTTGTGGGTTTCTAGGAATTAGGGTTTTTCCCAATGGTTTTCTACTGCCTTTGGACATCCAGGAGTGGTCTCCTATACTAGGGTAAGCTGCCGATGAAGTCTTGTTGCTTTTGGGTTAGCCATTTGGCCGCCGTCTCTACTTGTAGGTCTCTACCGCCCGCTTTGTGTGTGAACCCTACGCTAGTTTTCGCGACAAAACGACAAACATGCGCGAAAAGCTCAAGGTGGTGAGCCTACCTCTCATGTCTAGAGCTCTTCGGGTAGTCGTGTGCGTCGTAGAAGCTGCTGGAAGGTCCGTCCGCTCTAGGTGGCAGAACCTCTCTCCACAAAGTCAATAGTGAGAATGAGGTGAAAATTTCTTATAATGGAGGTCCCCGAACCACTTTTCATGAAATTTGACATGTGCTCCTATCTTCTTGCGAGATGCGGTTTAGGCTCAAAAATTTGTTGATTTGGACTCCATTTGCTCTGTTTACCAGAAATCTGGCATTTCGGTCAAAACCTGGCCAAAACACGCTTTCTGCTCCAGTTTCATAATTGCACCCCCACTGTACCATAGGTTTTCCTATAGTCACTAATCATTCCCATATTTCTTGTTTTTTATTACGATCGTTTTTCACCTGCTTTTTGTATTTTTGAAGTATTTCTGTCAAAAATTAGTAAAATTAAAAGGAAAATTGCAAATCAAACCCGAAAAATCCCCAAAAATCATAATAAATCACAAACATCACCGCAAAACATTATATACACTCACATGCAATTTTTATGGCCGGATTTCTCTGTTTTACCAATATTTTACCCGAAAAATGGCTATTTCTACTTATATACACACACCTAGGGGCTTGATTTGGCGTTTGGCCCCATATACCTCTAGATACATGCACTATAAGGGCATATGTACTTGGGTTACTCCACAAAATTTCGCAATCAAACAACAACCCTTAAACTAGTCGAAAAGCATGCTCTTTCTGCTATTGGTTCCGCATTTGAGAATTCCCCCCCCCCCCCGCCTCCTAGCCGGAGTCCTCCCGGACGACAAGGTTTCGCTTCGGAGTATGTGCCGTGCATAGGTTGAAAAATTTGTGCTAATGACTGGCCGATTAATGTGGCCCTATTTTATGCATACTCGGTCAATGCATGGAAAAATTAATGTTGTGCAAGAGAAGGGAATAAGCAAGATGCTTATTGGCATTCATCATTGAGGTGTCATGTTTTCTTTGCAAGTAACAGCTGTAACTCTACTGCTCTCTGTTTAATTGTCTTTTTTGCAAAAGGCAATTGCTTGGCTAACACTGTTGATAGAGCCGTAGCTATTTCTATGGAGAGGATTGGCTTGGCCGGAATGGCTATGGGCCGTATTGCCTTTGCTTTCCATTGGTATTTTGCTTGTGCTGGTTTTTGTAGATGTTTGGCTACTTCCTTTGTTGTTACTGTTTTGTTGCTGATTAACATCCACATAAGTCGGCTGTCCTTTTTCAAATGCAGCTCTCTGCCTTCCATTGTTGCTTGTACTGAAGGGAGTCCCTTTTGCTTTGGTTTTGGTATCCAAATGCGAGTGGCTTGGGTTATTACTGAGCATTTTCTTTGGGATCCATATCTGTTTTATGCTCTTGGTTTTTGGTTGAACTATCTGCTTCGTTGGAATTCTTTTGTTGCATTATTGTTTGTCTGCCATGTTATTTGTATCTTTCCGCATCCATACTTGCTTCGGTTGTTTTGGTAACCTAGAACTTTGCATTGCGGCCAGTGACTTCATATGTCTATAATTAGCATGGTTGGCCTTTACCTGATTATTGGTCTCGGGTATCATGTTGTTCTTTGGTGGCATTTTTGCTTTTGGCTCTTTTTCCAGTGAGTGCATGGTTTGCAGCTGATTATTCTGGTATTGTTGAGCAAAGGCTATCACCTGTTGTTCATGTGCATGATGAATTTTGACTGCCTTTGCATTCCAATCTATCTGCACATTGTACGCTTTTTGCCACGGTTGTCCCAAAATCATTGGGTGTTGTGTGCTTTCATCCTCCACCACATAGAATTTGTGTGGGTAAATATATTGGTGAATTTGTACATGCAATATAGTCCATCCCAATGTTTTCAACGGGTGTGATGTACTACTTTCCAGCACTTGAGGAGTAGGATGAAGTTGAATTGTGGATTTGATCTATAGGTATAATCCGTAAGAGATCAAATTTGCTTGAGCTCCCGAATCAAGCAATGCTATCGATTCAACTTGATTGTTGCCCACTTTGACTACAATTATTGGCTCCACTGTGTCTTCATCCAACTTCGTCAGTCGAATGGCATTGATTCGCCATGGTGATCCACTTTGTTGTTGTTGTCGTAGAAGGCGTCATTTTGCAATGCGTTCTTTTTCTTTTATTTGAGCTTCCTCTCGTACTCGTTGTTTTTCCTTCATTCGTTGTTTTCCTTGATGCATTTGTTGAAGCATCTCCTGTGTGAGTGGTAGATGATATTTCTTCAGTCGACATCCACTAATACAGTTCATCATTTCTTCACCTGCTAATGTAGCAAGCTTGACAGCTCCACTTTGTGATAGATCACTAATCACAAAGGGTCCCATCCCTCGCTTTTTAATTTTCTTGGCATGTTGCTTCAAAGTATAAACAAGTACGTAGTCACGTGTTTTGAATTCTTTAGTGCGCACATGTTTGTCAAAAAACTCTTTTTGTCTTCTCTTTTTAGCATAGATTGAAGCTACAGCTCTCAAGCGGAGTTCATCTAGCTTTTCAAGATCATCTATTCTTGAAGAGAGCTCATGCCTTGTCCATTCTAAGCGTTTTGCTACTCGTAGAGTTGGTATTAAAAACTCTATGGGTAGTATAGCTTTTAGGCCAAACACCATGTTGTACGGTGTTGTTCCTATCGATGTTTTGTAAGCTATCCTGTATGCCCATAGTGTTCAATGTAGCTGCTGATCCCAATCTGTTCTTGATTTTGACACTATTTTAGTGAGACCCGTGCATAGTGTTTTATTTGTGGCCTCAGCTTGTCCATTGGCCTGTGGATGGTATGGAGCAGATTTCCTATGTATGACCATGAATTCCTTTACCAGATATTCAATGACTTCATTAAGAAAATGTGTTCCACGATCACTGACAATTTCTATTGGCAACCCGTATCGTACAAAAACATTCTCATACAAAAATTGTGCAGTGGTGCATGCATCTGCCTTTTGTGTTGCCTTGGCTTCGACCCATTTTGTGAGATAGTCCGTAGCCACAATGATATATTGGGTATGGGTGCGATATGCAGGGGGTGAGATAGGTCCCACAAAATCAATGCCCCATTTTGCAAATGCTCTTGCTCCCATCATTGGCCGTAGTGGCATCTCATCTCTTTTTATTGGCACCTTGGTGCACTAACATGTGTCACAACGCTTTACAAACTCTTCAGCATCCATGTGCACTGTAGGCTACAAATTCCTGTGCGGTTAAGATAATTTTTGTTGTCTTATCGCCCGAAAAATGGCCTCCATTTATTCCGCTATGTGCATATTCTAGAATCAGCAGATATTCGCTTTCACTTGCACAGATTCTAAGTTGATTGTCCTTTCCTCGCTTATAGAGTTGGTTCCCAATGAACTGAAAGTCACGAGCTTCCAGCTCTATAGCTTTTTTCTGTGCTCTTGTGATGTTCTCAGGGAACGTCCTGGTGGTTAAGAAATCAATGATATATTGACCCCATGCAGGTGCAATGTTTACCTGAAACAATGTCGCGTGATCCACTGGTCGTTTGGCACTACATATAGTACAATTGATAACATAAGAATGTGAGTCCGCATACATAGTTGGCCAATAAACCCCTAACTGTTTTAGTCTCTGCTGTGTTTTCACTGTTGAACAATGAAATGCACAATTCTGAACATGTGCTTCTTCAAGGTAGCACTCGAATTCTTCTGGATTTATACATAATCGTAGGATTTGGTCCAATCCAAGATGATACAGCCGTCCTGCTATATCAACTGGAAGTTTTTTGCTTGTCGAATTTTTTGTTGTCTGGATCTGTATTCCGTGTTATCAAACCCACTTCCAAAGGAAAGAATGCTAACAATTCCCTAAGACCATTTGGGTACCATTTCAATATTGAAAAGATAAGCATCTAGTATGTCATCATCTACTCCTTCAGGAGTTTCCCCGTTGTGTATCCTTGAAAGATGATCCGCTCGTAGATGGGTTTTACCCTTTTTGACCACCATTGTGAAGTCAAACTCTAGCAATATAATAAACGAGCGTACAATTCTCCCTGTATTACATGGTTTATTTACCAGATACAAAAGAGCTTGATGATCTGTGCAGAACATAAATTTGTTTGCGAGCAAATAATGCCCAAATTTCTTTACACAGTATAAATCATTCCTAACCCTTCCCGCTCAGTGGTTGTGTAGTTCTTTTCCGCATTGTTTAGCTGTCGGCTTGCATAACAGACTGGAAAATATATTGTTCTATCTCCAGGTTGAGCCAGAATACTTCCAATGGCATATGCAGAAGCATCAATGTGAACATGGAATATCTTTTTCCAATCTAGTGCCTTCAGTACAGGTGCTGATATAAGGTTTTCCTTCAGATTTTGGAATGAAGTTTCACACTCCTCGGTCCAATCAAAATTGACTAGCAAATGATACAAAGGTTGTGCGATAACCGCGTACATGTATATGAATCTTCTATAATATCCGCAGTGTCCCATGAAGGATTGCACTTGTTTCGCATTAGTAGGCCTGGGTAGGTCTACAATGACTTTGACTTTGTCTAGGTCAGTTGTTATGCCATTTCTTGAGACAATGTGTCCTAAGATGCGGCCTTGCTTAACCACCATGAATATACACTTTTCCGTGTTAAGACAGATTCGATATGTCCTGCATTTTTCAAAGACGTTTTGCAAATGGTCAATATGTTCCTCTCGTAGAAGAGAGTGCACACAAAGATCATCCATGTAAATTTCTAAGAATATTCTTAGGTATTCTTTGAACACATGCATCATTAACCTTTGGAAGGTAGCTGGGGCATTCGTTAAGCCAAACAGCATAACTCGATACGCATAAATTTCCCATTCTGTGGCAAACACTGTTTTGTGTTGATCCTCCCTTGCTATTGCCAATTGGTTGTATCCTGAAAACCCATCCAGAAAGGAATAAGCCTATTTCCCGGCCACCCGCTCGAGTACATGTTCTGTGATTGGCAAGGGATAATTATCCCTTATGGTGGCTGCATTTACCTTTTTGAGGTTTACACACACTCAGTTTTCCATTCTTTTTGGGAACTACCACAATGGGTGACACCTAATCTGTATGTTCGATTTCATAGATGAATTCACCTTCCATCATTTTATCAATCTCTTCTTTGATTCGTTTAGCAAATGTGTCATTATAGGTATAAGGACGTTGTTTGCTAGGTTTTGCATCTGATTTCAAAGGAATTGTATGTTGGCATATCGATGGATCAACTCCCTTGAGGTCTTTATATGACCATGCAAACACATCTTTATACTTCTTGAGAAGTTGTGTTAGCCGTTCTTCTTCTTCAGACTCTAAATCGTTGGCTATATAGACCGGCTGAGGCTTTTCACCTGGTTCTGCAAGGTCTACCCTTTTTGCATTTTCTGGACCATCGTAAGATTCTTGGTTGGTTCTTTCCCTGACTGGTGGTTTCATGATTTTTTGGTCCTGGATAGTAAATTTCCGATAGTGTGATGGTACATTCATGTTCACCTTTTCTGACTCCCCTTTACCATCACTATCTTCTTCAATAGTCCATATCTCTCTTAAAGACCGTTTCAGTTCTTGGTATTTCTGTTTACACTCCAGTTTGGTCCACTCTTGGTCTTTTGTTGTTTCTTTTCTTAATTTTTGAGATTTTTGTGATTTTGTTTCTGTTTTAGATTTTCGTTCCTGTTTTATTTCCTCTCGCGTTCTTTCTTTTCGATCTTTTGAGAATCTTCCTGATATGTGATCTTTTACACAATCCTCTGCTTTTACAAGCATCAAATAGTGATTCTTACCTTTTATCCTGGGCATCAGGTTCTCTCTCACTTTGTTTCCTGCTCGTTCCTCCTATAGCGTTCCTGGCGTCTAAGGTGTTGATTAGCAAAATCATAAAACTTGATATTCTCGGTTTCCCTTCCACACTCACTTGAGGTGTCTGAACACTCATTATTTTCATCATCATTTACTTCCAGATGTTCAGAGGAGTTATAAAACTCTTCTTGTTCTGGTGGTTCTACCGTCTCATCTTCTTCTGGTATAATGTTTACCATGTAGTAGGGTAGCACATCATAGCCATCCTTATCGCAAAATTTTGTTGTTGGACTATCTGTAATGGTACAGACATCCAATGTTGCTAGTATGTGTTCCCATTCTAGAGGTTCCAAGGTATCTTCAGGGAAAGGTTTCGGAATATACTCCTTGTCCTCAATTGCTCTCTCTAAGACGCATTCCTCTCTACTTAAGCTTCCAAAATGTGAAGCTCCGCACATCCATAGCTCTTTTTGTTGCCCTAACCATGCCGGGAATTATGATCCTGCTACTGTAGCTGAATCAAACTCTTCCACAGGTGTTTGGTTCACATCTTTGTAACTATGGTCTTTCAGGTGTATTTTAGTTGTTGTCTCACCATGTCTGCGGTATATATGGTCGTAACCCCAATCTTGGACCATCTTCAATTGTCGCATGAATGGTCGTCCCAAGATGATCTCATAATTGTTCTTTTTATCGAAATTGACTATTGCAAATGTATGCTCATACTCGATTCCGCACGAAGTGACAATCACTTTTTCTAAAAGTCCTAGAGGCTTCTCCATGAACCCATCTACCAATTGCAATTTCATTCTGGTATCCCTCAAAGCTGGTTTTTCCCATTTTTTCAAGATTTCCTTGGTGGCGATAGCAACTCCCGCTCCACTGTCAAGAATAGCTTTGGACACTACTCCTTGGAATTCTACTGGTAGCGTGGTGTTTCCATCTTCTCCCTCGCAATACTCTCCAACCTTGTTTAATGGTACTGGCCTAGTGTTTAGTTGAGGCCTGTCCAACTCTCTGATCCCTTCCTGTAGCTTTAAGGTGGGTTCTTTCACTCCAACTTTTTCTAGGAATTTACCTACTGTGGTCCACATGTTTGGCCGTAACCTTAGGAGTTCTGCTAATGTGATGGTGCATGCCACCGGAGTGGACAATAACTCAATCAATCCTTGCGAATCCATCACTTTGTTAGAAGAAAGTCTTTGAGCTGGGATTGCTCTCACTTACGACTTGGCTTCATACTCTCCTAGGTAAGAGGGTAAAGTTCTCAGTGAGTCTGGTTGGTTGTGCCCCGAACTAATTGATCCTTGGTCTCCCCCTTGTGAATGTATCTCAAAGTTCATTTGTGACCTTGCCTCAAATTCTTCAATAGGAGGTAAGGTCACATTCTCTTCTTTTCTCGTGCTATTCATGTGGTTAGTCATCCTATTGGCCTCGTTGGCCTCATGGATTTGCTTCCACAGATCATCTAAACCGTTACAGTCCTTACCCATTTTTGTCAATGTTTTAGGCTGGAACCTGTCACTTGCCTCATCTGTTGTATTTGGCACTATGATAGGCTCTCCTCTGGACTCATAGGCATTAGTGAGTCTTTCCTTTGTTTCTACTTGTTCCTCTAAAGCTGGTTGGATAGGGGTTGGAGTCGGTGTCTCATGTCAATTTGCAGGTTTACCCAGCGAATCTTCCATCAATGATTGAGTTGTTTCAATCATCCTTTTACACATTTCCAACCTTTGTTTTTCTATTTCCGCGTATGGATAAGTCATCCAGCTTTGCTCCTGGGTTTGGTTCTTTTTAAGCCTAGCTTCATAAGCCTTTAAAAGCTCATCCAACTGCTCATTTACCTTGTCATCCATTATAGATCCTCTTGATCCCACACTTTTGGGCTCTGCTATTTCCTTGGGTGCTATGGTTGCCGTGGTGTGTGAACCTAAGCTAGCAAGATCCTCTAACCGCTCTAATCTATCCTTTGTATGTTTCAACTCCTCGGATAGAGCTATTTGCTCTCGTTCCTTCCTAGCTTTCATACGCGCCTTTCTAGCTTTCCAAGTGCTTCTCTGATCTTTCGTTTCTGAACTTTGGGCATCGGTTTTTGGCTCTTCAAATATGGTTTGGTTTGTCATTCTTTGAGCTTGTGCTCGTGTTACTGCCTGAATAGGTATGATTGTTTCATTTTCCGACCCTCCATTGGAAGGTACTGTTTCTAGCATGTTCAAGGTGGTTTTTTCTCCTTTGCTCGGGTTTTTAGGGAATCAAATGAGTAACTCCACACTCGGTGCAATATGCATTGACTCTAATGATTTCATCATGAGGACAGTCTCTCAGCCAATGGTCTCCACCACACTTGTAGCAAGGTCCCTTGGGTTGTTGAGGTGCTCCTTGAGCTCCACTTTGTTGGTATGCATGTCTCTGTTTGCCCATGCCCCCATTGGCTATGAACAACAATGTTCTTTCATCTAAGCTATATCTTCCTTCTCCTGCTGCCTGTGCAGCTGTTGGTGGTCCTGTACTTCCTATCATGCTCCATGGTTCTGGTGTTGAGGGTTCTTCGGTGGATAATAAATAGGGTTTGCCGCATATCCATTAGGATCTTCATAATATGTATGCATAGGCACCAAAGCCTTATCCTCTGTTTTGGTTATGGTTGGTGTGTATCTTATACCAACTGGTCGTAATCCCGGTAGGGGTGGTTGTTGCCCCAACACTGTTTGTGGTCTTTCTACACCTACAGGTCCTGGTAGGTTGCCTGCTTGATATCTAGGCATGGGTGGAGCTTGAGGAGAAGCTACCGGAGCTTGGGGAGCGTAAGGTCTCTCTCTCACATATCCCTTGTTATAATAACATTCCTCAGTCCCATGGTTTGTCCATTTTTGTTCAATAGCACACCATTTGGGCTGTTTAGCCTGGGGTTTGGCGTACAAGTTAATCTTTTTTGGCACTTCATCTACAAGCTGCTCTTGGTTTACAACTACTTCTCCTTTCCGTGCTGTCTTAGAAGACTTGCTTCCACTTTTTTGTGAAGACGAATCGTCATCAAGGTCCTTGAACTCCCCCTCTTTGTAGACCGCACAATTGTCCACAAGGTAAAGAGATTCCTTAGTCAACTCATTCAACGTCGTGCTCCTCTTCATATGTAAGTCTTTCTGGAGATCCGCATTCCTTAGTCCCTGGATGAATATCAGCATGAGCCTGGACTGAGTTGGCAGTTCTTCCACAGGACAGAACTTAACATATCTTTTTAGTCTTAGGGTTGCTTTTCGTACAGATTCTCCATCTTTCTTTTTCAATTTATGGATTTGTGAGACGGTATTATGAGCTATCCCCCTTTGTGAGAATTCCTCGATAAATTCTTCAAACACTTCCTCCATAGACTCAAAGTCTCTACGCTCTACAGAGTCAAACCAAGTGGCAGCATCATCCCTAGGGTTAGTCCAAACCCTGCAAATTGGGTAGGGAAGTCTAACACCTCTTCGGCTCTAATTACACGCACAAAGGCTGCTACATGATCTCTTGGGTCTCTGCTTCCTGTGTATTTCTTGTTTACCCATTTTTGCACTTGAGAAGGTCTAATTCTCCGATGGTCTACAAACCTCATCATTGGATCTCCACGTCCTAATCGATATACCTCCTCAGGTCTTCTGTAATAGGTTGGTTCCTCTCCGAGTGGTGCTCCTAAGCCATAATTTCTAATGGTTCTCGTTGGAGGTGGTTCATCTCTTCGAACTCGTTCTATGGGTGGTCCTCCAGGCTCTGTTGACCCTTGAGTCTTTGGCTTACTCTCTCCTTGATACTTTGAATAGAGGGGTGGTTCTTGCAAATCCCTTAGCCCTCATGTGGCTTGATAACCCTCTCGGTTTTGGTCTTGTTCCAATGTTGCACTCTGTCAAAGCCATGCCTGCAATGATGGCTAGTTTACTGGTTGGTCTTGGTTGTTAAATGCTTGCGGTCAGGTGGAACGGTGAGGTAGCGTCATACTCATCAGAAAAGGGATTTGTCAACTTACTTGGGGTGTAGGTGGCTCTTGGCACTTCTTCAGGGGAATATGTTGATGCTCCTGGACATGTTGCCCTTTCTACCTCCTCTGGGAGAATACGTTGGTATTCTCGCCCGTATCTATCAACAAAAACTATACCCTTCCCCATGGCAGTTTCATTAGAGAATAAGTAAAGAACCTTGTCTTTGCTTAATTCGTTTACGTATGGTTCTTTGCTGCAAAAGTAAGCGACTATACCCTCACTCTCATGCTTGTAGATTCCCACGTTCTCGTTATAAGTTGGAACCCTTGTTGTTTTCTTATCATACATAAAAATAGCTCCGGGCCTATCAATGTTTGGTGGCGGTTCTTGAGCTTCTGAAACCATTTTCCCTTTCGCCACATTATCTCCATATCTGTTGTAATCTTCAGGGTTACTAACTATCAGATAGTGGTTCCCCTTTTCGTCTCAAAATCTATCTCCATCATCATAGACTCGGATTATCTCCAATCTCTGAGCTGGCCTCTCTTCGATACAAATGCACTTGCGTCCTCGATAGTCAGAATAGACTAGGGCTCCCCTCGAGTTTGTGCCTTCTAAGAAGATCACAGTGAGTTTGGAATCACTCAAAGGATTCAGGGAGGTTCTTCCTCCTAGCATTGGTCCATCGTATGTGAAACCTCCTGGCTGTTGACTACCCATTATGAAGAAAGATTTGTCTGACGAAGTGTCAGTATCGCTACCTTCCTCAATAATTGGTGCTAGCGGATCTAACCTTGCCTGAGTTACACTCTCTTCGGTGGACACTAAGCTACCTTGGTCACCTGCCACCTTCTGGTCTCTAACAATGTATCTTCCTGATCTTAAATTCATCAAACTTATCAATGCAATTTATCACAAATCCAACCACTCACCTGGCAAAGGATCAGTCTCCGCACAACTTCTTGCTTTGTTGCTGAAGATACCTGTACACAAGCGTTTAATTTCGACAATCGAATCAAAGCATTTATCTGCTACACGTTATCTTAGTAATGATTGGTATAACTGGAGAGTTAATCTTAACCACTACTGTATTTATAGTTCTGGATTAGGTCTGCTATTCTGGAACTGTGCTTCCCTCGGATGTTGGTCAATTTACGCGAAAAAAGTCTGAATTCAGTCTTTGCTCCGTCAAATGAACAAACAAGGTCCAAATTCACTTCTGAAAGAAGTTCTGGAACCCTTAAGCCAAATGGAATCTCACTGTCTAAGCCCAGTCAAATTTTCTCTTCAGTAAGCCCCAATAGACATCCTACGCGTAGGATGTCTCCTGCTTAGTTTTGCCTGGATTTTTGCACTATGGTTTCCCCTTGATGTACTGAGTCTACAGCTGTTTTTACTTTTTGATTTGGACACCTATTAGCTGGTCAATGAGTCAGAAATCTGTTCTGACAGCATGTTGCTGATCTTGATCAGTCTAATCAACTCCAATTTGGACCAAAATTGACTAGGAGGCTTGCCTTTGGCTATACAACACCTTGCTATGCCCACTGTCAATGTCTGGCTTCAATTTCTTACTTTAGACATCCTACACGTAGGATGTCTTTTTGGCCTGTTTGACCCCAGACTTGACCCACAGTTTCCCCTTGATGTCAGTAACCCAATGGTATGCTTAGATTTTGGTTTGGATTTCAAAAGTCCCAATTTTAGCTGTTCTTGCCTGTCAGGCCAAGGGCCAAACCAATGGGGTCACGGACTCGGCCAGGGACCGGCTGCCAGTGGGAACGGGTTCAGGCAGGCTGGAATGGACCGGGTCTGGCAGTCCATTGGTTTGAGATTAGTATCAGAGCTTCAGGCTATCTTTAGAAATGAGGCACGTTTTTACTTTTGCTGCATGTTGCATGCAACCTCAAAGGGAAGAGGAAGACGAAGCCGAGGCCGTGGTCGTGGCATGCAAGAGCTCCAAGTCGGGAAAGGAGAAAATCTAGAGACGCACCAAACTGGCCGGAGTTGAGCTCTTTGGGAGCACTGGGGAAAGACAGAAACATTCCGTGCTTGGACGGGCCCCAAACTCCTTCGCCATTGTGAGCTAGGCCTTCATCTTGCATCGCGCAGTGCTCGCCCTCTGCTGCAGACAGAATCCGTTATGTATTTTTTTTAGAACCCCTAAGGGTTTTCCATCCACACTTGGCCAACCCTAGTGGACATTCCAAGGGGTTCGACCCACCTTCCCTTAATCGGCAAGCCAACATCTCTTCTCCTCCTCTCATCGCCGATTCGATGGGCGCAATCAAGACCAATTTCTATTGATTGGTATACGTTCAGCAGTCCGAATTTGCTGAAACTCGGCTTGTGAAGCTTCGACAAACTATAAATTGGTCACCAAGCTTCAACTGATTTGGTGGTTGCATACGATGCAAGCCACCTCGGCAGTGACTATACATTGATTTCTGTTTTCAACTTCTTCATCGGCTTCACAAATTGTCGGCAACTTTCAAATTTATCTGGTGTATTGCATACGACGCAAACCAGACTATTCGCAACTCGAATTTGCTCCGTGCTTTCGAGTGAATCATCCACTGCAGTTTTGCTCGTTGTTGTCAAGCTGGTAGTGGTCTTGGATTGAACTTCGCTTTTGAAGTCGGCGTTCTTTCTTCTCAAAGGCATAATTATACGGTTCCTTATCGCATACGGCTACAAACTCGTTGGAATTCAGGTATTCTCCTTTCTTTTCTCGCACAGTATGTCCACAACATGGATTCGGACATAGATATGCATCATGCATTCGATTTCGAGCAGTCCGCACACGTTTCGTCTGCCGATGCCACGCGGACGGTTCCTCTCACGGAGGGTAATCTTGCCACAACAGTGATAGACGATGCGTATGAGTTGTTGGACATGCAAGATTTCCATGCATTGCAAACACGCATGACTATGCTTGAAATGAATTTTGCACAATTAAATTAGAATGTCACAGCATTATTCGATTTGATTAAGTTGCATATGAGGCTTGCAAGCCATGGGCCCTACTAGTCAGCAAAATCAGGAGCACGGCTCCACACCAAGCCAAGGGCCAGGTGTTGGGCAAGGCCCTCCTCCGGGACCGCTGCACTCTCTGACCCAAAAAGAGGTGGACGATTTGTTGAAAAATACAAAGCCACCAATTTTTCGGGGAGAAGAGCGTGAGCGAAACAAGGACACCATGAATATTTTTCTCAGTAAGTGGGATGGTATTCATGACCTTAGACGTACCCCGGATGCAGCCAAGGCGCTGCAAACAAGTCTGACTTTGGACGGCAAGGCCTACAAACGGTGGATGTCTCTCAAGGAGAAGGGCATCCTACCACAGACTTGGGCAGCTTTTGAGACTGTCTTCAGGAAGGAATTTCTACCTGCTAATCAGAAGGATAGAAATTGGACCGCCTGGGACAAATGTTCTATGTGTCAGCATAAAACATTATCGAAATATATTTCCCGTTATCGGGATGTGATCCTCAAGCTGTAAGGGATGGACACCTTTTTGCAGGTACGTGGGTTCATCCATGGGTTAAATCCTGAGCTTAAGAAGCACGTTAAAACCCAGGATCCACAAACACTTGAGGAAGCAATAGTGCAAGCTCACATCCATGATGATCCCGATGATCGGGCATTGCATAGTTCGCATGTGCATGACACTACACCTGTTTCAACACGTCCACAACATGTGCATCATAAAAGAAAATTTGCATCTACTGCATCAGAGACCTCCAAAAAGCCCAAGGGGTCTAGAGGTCCTCTCTCAATCGAAGAGTTTGAGAAATCCAAAAAAGAAAAGTTGTGCTTTACATGTTTGGGAACTGGACATAGCAAAAAGGATTGTCCCAAGGGGAAATCTGCTGCTCAAGACAAGGGGAAGGAAAAAGCAGTGCACATGGTGCAGCTTTTACCTCTTGAATCCTCTTCCCAGTTTGCTAATGTGGAAGTAACACACACCGAGGCGGTGCATGAGTGCTGTATCACGGCCTCCATGTGGCAGCAGACTTTCGGACCACATGAGTTGGTGCGTATGCATGGCTCTATCCAAGGGCACAGGGTGCGGATCTTGGTAGACGATAGTGCATCGCACAATTTCATCAATTATAAATTGGTGAAACGACTCAAATTGCCCCAAACCCCGAGTTCCCATCGCTACAAGGTAGCAATGATTAACAGCCATGATGCTGAGATATGGGAAACTCGGGTTAAAGATGTACCTCTAGAAATTCAAGGATATCGTACCTCATTAGGAGAAATATGAACCTTGCATGGGCCTTGTAAGGAATCCTAATTTTTAGGGATTAAGGCTAATGGTGTGTAGGGTTAAGGGGACAAGGGCATTCAAGAAGCTAGTTTTGAGTAGGCTTTTCTAGCCTTTTTTTTAGACACATGTAGGATGTGGACCTAAGAGGTCACCTTCTCTCTCTAGCTTTTTTAAAGTGAAGGGAGTAAAGAGGTGTGGCCACATCATCAAAAACGTGGATCACTAAGAGCTAAAATTTGACTTTTTTAAAAAAAAGTTATTTTTACTTATTTTTGACTTAAAACTCCCCCCCAACATATATCCATATCAAAAAAGTATTTTTTGACATTTTTTTAAACTTACAAACACTAAAAGTCCAATTTTTCAAAAAAAAAACTCCCCCAAAAAAAAAAAACCTTTCTTCTCTCTTCCTCCTCCCTCCTTTCTCCCTCTCCTCTCCCTCCCTACCCCTTCTCTCCTCCTCCTCCCCTCTCTCCCTCTCTCCCACTGTCCCCTTCTCTCCTTCCATGTTCCTCCCTCTCCCTCCCTGCCTCCTTCTCCACTCTCTCTCTCTCTCCCCCACTACCCCCTTGTCTTCTCCGATGTTCCTCTCTCTCCCTCCCCCCTCTCTCTTTTCATCCTTTGCTTACTCATGCAACAACTACCATGGTGCTCAAGGACATCACAAATCGTATGCATACATATTTGCTTGTTCGCAACGTTTGCATCGAAGGCCGCACGTGAGGGTGAGCAGAGGTCATCCCAGGAACGTCGTAGCATCGGTGAGATGAATGTTGACGATTCTTCAATATCTTGCCAATACCATCACATATTTGAATAAAACACCCCTTTATGCAAGGTAACAATATACTTCTTACTTTTGATTGTGTTCTTCTTATCATAAACTTTGAAGTCTAAGGTGTTGCCTCTACTTGTTTTGTAGTGCTTGGCACAAAGGTTGCTTTTATGCACAAATAGTGAAAGGCTGCAGGTTAGAGAGGCCAAGTGTCACCACTTTTTCTCTAAAACAGTCTTCTTTGTTACATCTTGCAGGTAGGTGCTTCAAATCCATGCTTATTAGGGGTGGTAGTCTCATCCTAATGTATATTTTTATATTGTTTATTCCCAGCTAGATAGAAATACTTACAAATTTGTACAACATATACTTAACAAGTGTCTTCATTATATAGCTTGCAAATGTTGAATTCATACATGTTTTTGTTACAAGGTGACCTCTTGCTATGCTAGTTGAGTGGCGTTGTTTGCAAGAATGGCTCAAGGAACTGGCATAACATGAAGCTTTTACGGTGGCACAAAGCTCTCCTCAGCGGCAATGTAGCTCCCACTACACCAAAAATCATTATGCTGACATGAAGAGATCCCTAGTAGGACAATGCAAAAACTTTTCATCAACAGCAACACACTCTTTCCTAACATGAGGGCACTCCTACCAAAGATATTTTTATGTGATAGGTCACCCCAGGAGCATACCATGTCATGGAATGGATGTAAGAACTATGACCACACTACTCCTTGTAAAGTGTTCACAGATGTATGTTTATCAAAGTTAATGAGAAGAAATTTGGACTTTTTTGTTTGTTGATGTGTAAGAGCACTCTAGGTCTACCATATTTTAGATTATTTGATAAGTTAAATAAAATTTGTAGTCATTTAAAGTGTAAGTTTGTTTTTGTTTGGTAAGATGTACATGAGAAGACATAATAAAGTATAAGAGATCTTGACCGAATAAACCTCGATTAGATTCCTACCATGCACTTGTGACACCAGACCTCTCCTTGAACCTTTTGATTTCTATCATTGTGGGAAGTTTAAGGGTGGTCTATTTTCAAATTTTCAGCAATAAATTTTCTTTAAAGGAAATTTTGGTTATTTTAAAGTTTGTACACAGTCTAGGAGTTCATTCTGATTGTTTTCCTTCAGTTTCAATTTTTGATCGAGGGGACTCCTTGGAAGCCACTTTTGAAGGTGTTAGGGTGAGATTTTGAGAAAGTTTTGTATGTAGGAAATGCAGTCCTTAACACAATAAAAAACATTGGTTCTCTGAGTATTTTCAGATTCCATGGTTTTAATGCCCGTTCGAGCCCGTAGATTAAGGAAAAAGTAAGAAATGTCTGTTTTACATCATTTTTTAAGAAATTGCCAACTTGCACGTTGATTTTTGGAAAATCCGAGTAGGATGTGATTTTTTTGCATCACACGATAGTCGAAGAGCGCGACGAGATGAACAAATTTATGTGAGACAAGCCCAGACAAATTCAGAGCCAATTGAACACTAGAAGCTCTTGAAAACAGCCTAAAAGTCCAACACTTACAAAATAAAAAAAAACTTACCATTTGAATTATGACCATGCATAAAAATAAAGCCTGTACTTGTCATTTTAGAGCCCCAGGGACCCTCAACATGAGGGGCCACAAGGGCGCGCAAATCAGCCATTCAAAAATTTTGGATGGCTGATTTGCGCGCCCTTGTGGCCCCTCATGTTGAGGGTCCCTGGGGCCCTAAAATGACAAGTACATGCTTTATTTTTATGCATAGCCATGAGATTGAATTGGGCAAATTGATATATTCATAGCAAACTCCCCCCCCCCCCCCCCCCCCCCCCCCCCCCCCCCCCCCCCACAATGGCAAATAGCTAAACATTGTATCATGCCATGCATAAAAATAAATCTTGTACTTGCCATTTTAGGGCCCGAGGGACCCTCAACATGAGGGTCCACAAGGGCGCACAAATCAGCCATCCAAAAATTTTGATGCATAGCCATGAGATAGAGTTGGGCAAATTGATGTATTCATAGCAAACTCCCCCCCCCCCCCCCCACAATGGCAAATAGCTAAACATTGTATCATGCCATGCATTAAAAAAAGCTTGTACTTGTCATTTTAGGGGCCCAGGGACCCTCAACAAGAGGGGCCACAAGGGCGCGCAAACTGGCCATCCAAAAAATTTTGGATGGCCAGTTTGCGCGCCCTTGTGGCCCCTCTTGTTGAGGGTCCCTGGGCCCCTAAAATGACAAGTACAAGCTTTTTTTAATGCATGTCCATGAGATAGAACTGAGCAGTTTAATGTGTTCATAGCAGCCCCTCCCCCCCCCCCAAATGGCAGATACCTAAATCTTGTATCATGCTTATCAACCATTTTTTACTTCCTTGTGTCCATCCCCTGTTCTTGGAAATATCTTGGTCCCTATTTGTGCCTGGATGGGCATTCTATGCGCCGTTGTGGTCCCTCTTGTTGAGGGTCTCTGGGGCTTCAAAATGACAAATAGGGGCTTTGTTTTAATGTATGGCCATGAGATAGAGTTGTAGTGTTTGATGTCCGGAGTATTCACTATGTCAAATTTTCCTATATCATGTCCGTTCACCACAATGGATTGAAAGTAGCCCTTATAGGCCTTACCTACACATGTTTCTGTAACTATACAAGAATATAAATTCCCTTCTATTGAACACATGTGCTATGTTACATATACTTTAGTGAACTCGCAAGGTCAAAGGCCTCACAAATTTTGTGCACTCAAAACATTTAGCACTAGAAATCAACCAAACAAGGAGCCAATTTTTACTTCCTTGTGTTCACCTCGTGTTCTTGGAAATGTTTTGGTTAAGCCATTTCTTTGGTATTTAAAACCACATGTGACCCCTATTGTTATAGTATCCAACCAAAGGTTTCTTGATTAGCAGTTATATAGGTTCGAGTGATACATATCTTCTATGTTAACAATGCATGTATCTATAATTTATGTTTACACTTTCTCTATCCAAATGAGCTACATAGTAAAAATCAAATCCGCAATTCAACAATTAAGTTCACAAGGTGATAGATATTGGTATGATCTTTACCAATACCAAATAAATAGCTACCAATAGCGAATGAATAGGGATATTTAAGAAGGTTTGATACCAAAAACTTGTCAACACTACTCAAAAAGGTGGAAACTCAAAGGCTTTATAATATATATGATGAAACAAGAATCAATAATGATTCACCCCTATATATCTACACCTCCATCTCAAGTTGTCATTTCTCTAAGTCAAGCTTGGCATAGGAATAGTATGAAAACAATAACATTTTGGAAAGCAAGAATTTAGCTTTCTCAACTTTTGAAATGTTGTTATTGATATATATTCAACATCCCCAAATGAGGACATCTTGACAAAGGTTATGATCCACTTAATAAGAATAACCATTAGTGATTAAACTGAAATCAAAATATTGCATGAATTTCTTCATGGTGGAATGATTAAGACTTGAAACTTCAAACATCTTACAGACAAATCAGAATATCCAAAAAAATCAACAATATTTCTCAAATCTGTATGAAACTCCAGTAATCTAAATAAAATACTCTCACTCAGTGCGACACCATTAAACAAAAAGAAATATTTATATTGCATTTATAGAGGAATCCAGCCTCATAAAAATAATTACAAATAGAGACAATGTTGTTGCTGTTAGGCTGCTCTTACAAGTATTTGTCTTTCTCATCTAGAGATTCATATACACGAGTATTTGTGTGTCTATGACACTAGTGAAGATAGTAGTACTATAGGGATGGCTTTTCTAAGAGCTCCTAGAGAGTACCTATTGGTTCAAGATTCTACAAAAATCCTACTATTCTTATCAAAATCTTTTAACACGGTAGTGAAAGGTTCCTCACGGAACAAAAATAGGGTGATTTCCATCTCTGCACATGGTTGCTTGCTCATGTCCTCTCAAAACAAGTTGACTCTGTAAGTAAACAACAGATTATGTGAGCACAAAGTTATAAAGTACAAAATGATATCATTCTAATAATCTAATGACAACTATACAACGAATAAATTATAAGAAAAATATTTGATGAGTCTCCATAGATAACACAACTTACTTGCATTATGAGACTCAATCACATGCTACAAAACTATAGATGGCGCACCAAAGACATCAACAAAATAGCACCACCCAATGTTATGAGGTGTGAAGCCTAAACATTGAAAGCCATAAAGAGGTTAATTCCCTCTAGCATGATAAACTTAAAGATGGAGATGATCTTAAGCTCTGAATGTAAGCTACAAGGGTAGTTTTCTCACCATTCTATCTTTATGTTGGAGATGAATCCTTGCAATGCCCATGCACTATTCACACCTCCTGTTCTTGTGGTATGCAATTCATGTGAGTTGATGCTTTTTCCACCTTCGGGAGTAGAGGTTTCCATGTAGTCCGAGTGAATGAAAGTAGAAGGAGGAGAATCTTGTTTCATGCTGTAATGGAGGTGAGAGAAGGGAGAGGAGCTAGCTTGGTGTGGAACAATGTGGTGGGCAAGGGGAAGAGATGGGGAAGAAGCTTGCTTGGTGCTACAATGGAGATGGGAGAAAGCTAGTAGAGAGATAATGTTGGACTATAGGGGGTGCATGTGGTTGTTGCAGCCATGGAGAGCTTGGAAAAGGGTTTGTAGAGAGAGAAAATCACTTTTAGCTATAGAATAGGTTTGGAAAGACTTTGGAGGGTGGAAAATGATGTTTCGAAATTTTTTGAAAAAATTTAATTTTTTGGAATTTTTTAGTGCACGTTTTTTACTTTTGGAGGTCAAAAGTACTTTTTTGACCATGAAATAAGTTAGGGGAACTTTTAAGGAGGGAAAACTTGAAATTTGAAATTTTTTGAAATTTTGAAATTTTTAGTGTATTTTTAAATCCGGGCCAAAAAGTGGGGGAAAAAAGGTCAAAGTGGTCCCCCCCCCCCCCCTTTCCCCTAGCCACCTCCCTTACCTTCTCACTAGGTAAGAAGCCATTAAGAGGTGTAAGGCTACCTTGTCCCCCTACTTTTTTGAGGGTATAGAGTGTGTCCACCACCCTCTTCTTATTGGCTGGCCTCTAATTAACCTTAATCCCAAAGGGACCCTAGAGGGTTCATATTTTTCCTAATGTCTTTGGATTTCCAAGTCATGAATATGGAGAGGGCAGATGTGGTTCTTAGTCGTGAATGGTTGCATAGTTTAGGATCATCACTTAAACGTAGCTATGAGCACAATAGTCTAATGTTCGAATCCAATGGTGTGCACGTGATGCTGTTGGGGGAAAAGGATGTACCTTCCTCACCATTTATTTGTACAGGTGAGCTTATGAAGCTCTCTTCTGATGATGCAATAGAAGAACTCTTTTTGTGTTACTCACTATGTCATTTTATTTCCAATGTGGATAATGTTTCTAATGTTGATAATGTTTGGAATAAAATTTCCTCAACGCCGCATTCTTCTCTTTCTCCTCTTCCAGCTATGCCTACTAATTCAAAACAAGCAAATGTTGCTAATGAATTAAAGGAACTTTTAAGGGAATTCAAGGATGTTTTCCCAGATGATTTACCACCAGGGCTACCGCCGACACTTTCTGTGCAACATGGCATAGACGTGGTTGTAGGCAGTAAGCCAGTGAGTAAACCGCCTTACAGAATGAGTCATTCTGAGGCTGCTGAGGTGGAACGTCAGCTTGCTGACTATCTCACTAGAGGATTTATTCAACCAAGTTCTTCACCATGGGCCTCTCCCATTCTCTTGGTGAAGAAAAAGGATGGTAGTATGCACATGTGCGTAGATTACCGTGGATTAAATGCGGTTACTGTTAAGAACAAGTACCCATTGCCACGAGTGGATGAGCTGTTTGATAAGCTCACCCACGCTCGTATATTTTCAAAGATTGATTTAAGATCTGGGTATCATCAAGTACGCATCACGCTTGCGGATATACCCAAAACAGTGTTCCGAACAAGGTTTGGACATTATGAGTTTTTGGTGATGCCCTTTGGGTTAACCAATGCTCCAGCTACGTTCATGACACTCATGGATAGTGTCTTGAGACCGTACTTGGAAAAGTTTGTTACCGTTTTCCTTCATGACATTCTTGTATATAGTGCCTCTGAGGCAGAGCACTTAGCACATTTGAAACAAGTGTTTCATTTGCTACACCAAAATCAATTATATGCCAAGGAATCCAAATGTGATTTCCTCAAGGAGGAAATTCACTACTTGGGGCATGTTATTTCGGCTGCAGGGTTACACATGGACCAATCCAAGGTGGATGCCATTCGGAGGTGGTCCTCTCCCAAAAATGTGGAAGAGCTCCAGATTTTTTTAGGCTTTGCAGGTTTTTATCTCGTCGATTCATTAAAAACTATGCCCATATTGCTGTTCCCATGACAGGTCAGCTGAAACCCAAGGGCAAGACCTTTCAGTGGGGATTAGAACAACAGCAAAGTTTTGACAAACTTAAGGACACATTAGCCACAGCTCCTGTTTTGGCTATTGTGGATCCCTTAAAGCCATTCGTTTTGGAAACGGATGCTAGTAATCGTGCGATTAGAGCAGTCCTTCTGCAGGAGGGAAGGCCAATTGCATTTGAAAGAAAGAAGCTGGATTCAGCACAGCAGAATTACTCTGCTTACGAACGAGAGCTCTATGCAATAGTGTCTGCTTTAAAGACATGGCGACATTATTTGTATGGTGCACAGTTCGAGATTGTGTTTGACCATGAAAGCATCAAGTGTTTTACACAACAAAGTGATTTGAAGGGTCGCAAGGCCAAGTGGGCTAAGATTCTTCAGGAGTATGATGCCAAGCTATGATATCGCAAAGGGCGGTACAATGTAGTGGCTGATGCTCTCAGCAGAATGCCAGAGATCAACTCTCTCCTTTTCACGGAATTGCGGAGTGAATTTTTGGAATCTCTCAAAGGTAAGTACGAGCATGATACTGCATACTCCAAGGTGTGGAGCTATGTTAGAAAGATGGATCCTTCTCACTCCAATGTTGGTAGTGGTTTTGTTTCCTCCACACCCGGTTCTCCTCTTTCGAGTGATGAACTGCAGAGATGAAAGAATTTTTCCATAGATGATGGGTACCTACTCCACAAGGGGAGAGTGTGTGTACCGACGGACGCGGACATTCGGCACCAAATTCTTTATGAATGTCACGATAGTCCAAGTGCAGGGCACTCGGGAATTAAGAAAACTTATGCACTCATAAGACAACAGTTTTACTTGCCAGGTTTGCATGGGTATGTTCAAGACTATGTCTTGCATTTCCAAAAATGTCAAGTTAATAAAGCAGAGCGCCTGAAAGCAGGAGGACTCTTACATCCTTTAGAGATTCCCCATGGTAAATGGGAAAGTATCTCCATGGATTTTATTGTGGGTTTACCAACCACTATTTGAGGACATGACTTGGTATAGGTGGATGTAGACCGGTTGACTAAACTTTGTCGGTTTATTCCAACCAAGTCAACCATTAACACTCCAGAATTAGCTAAGTTATTTGTGGACAATCTTTACAGGTTGTATGGATTGCCAAGTAACATTGTGAGTGATCGTGATCCCAAGTTTAACAGTCATTTTTGGAGGGCTGTTTTTAAACGATTGGGTACACAACTTAATTTATGTACGGCTGATCACCCTGAAACAGATGGTCAGACTGAACGAGTCAACCAAGTGCTAGAGGATATTCTACAAGCATACGTTATAGCAAGAAGTAATCAGATTGGGAAGATTATCTTCCTATTCTTGAGTTTGCATATAATAGTGCTAAGCATGTTACAATTGGTTTTAGTCCATTCATGCTTATGTATGGTTTTCAACTTAGATCACCAGTGACGGTGGGGTTGGCAACTGAGAAGCTCCAACAGGTCAAGGAGTTTCTCCAAGATCATATGGAAATGTTGAGACTTTCTCGACAAAATGTTCGACAAGCACAGGATCGGTATAAGAAGTATGCTGATGAGAAACATCGACAAGTTACCTTCACGGAAAGGGAAGAGGTATTTTTGCATGTGCCAGAGAATTCACAAAGTTTGAAGACTAAGCCTACACCCAAATTATCTCCACGTTATTGTGGGCCATTCAAGATATCAAGCGAGTTGGTGATAGGGCCTACAAACTTCAGTTACCTAGGTTGGGCGGATGGACCGGGTCTGGCAGTCCATTGGTTTGAGATTGCCTTTTTCAATCAAAAGTGCTAAAGTCTGCTTTGAACCCAATTTATTAACCCAAATGAGGTGAAACCCCTCTCAGTCACTCAATATATCATGCAAGACGTGCTCCTGCAGCCATTTTATGGTTTTGGTCTCAAAATAATGTTTTGGCACAATTTGGGTAGGATGTCTGGCAATTTCAGTCCATCTGGCCTTATCCTGTCAAGATATGGTCAAATTTCCACTTTCCATTTGAAATTAGGGTAAACCCCACCTTCTGAACACACTGGTCAACTCAAAATCCCAAAAATCCCACCAGATTAGCCTGTAGACATCCTACGCGTAGGATGTCTCCTGGCTTGAAATTAATTTTTTTTCTGACAGAAATGTTCCTGATGCTCTGTAGCTCTATCAGAAACACTCACAGTAACTTTTGGATTTCTTTGAGGCTTTCAAACAAACTTTTGCGTCTTTTTGCGTCTTTTCCAAACTTGTGATGATTTTACCAAGCAAGTATACATGCATGAAATGCTCTAGATCCTGAATCATAATGTCCTACTTACTCTACTCCTACTTATCATGTAAAATGGTGATAATGGTGTTTTGGTTGCTTTCTGGCCTTTCTGGACTCTCAAGCTCTCCTCTCACCGCTTCTACCACTCCAACTCCTACTCAAGAACTTGACTACTACCTAAAACTATCTTGGTCTACCTAATCTACCTAAGTCGAAGGATCTAGGCCAGACACGCGCTTCCTAGACTCCCTCTAAGACCTAGAGAGTCCTCCATCCTCTGATCCTATCTAAATGTAAAATAAGACTTTTGGCAACCCAAAAATCCCAATCCTCAAGGATTAGTCTCGGTCACCTACCTAAGGTTTTCGTCCCCGCCAGCGGCACCAATGTTGGACGGATACGCCGCAACGGACGTCAGCACAGCGAGAACTCACCTAACATATAATGTCAGCTAAGGACGAAGCTCGACCCGCAGGCATGTGGAAGCAAGCATAAGGTGTCAACCTACACTCGACCAACTCCTAACTAATTCCTACAGAAGTCTCTACCAATTGTCTAAGTCACAGCCTTCAAGAGTGCATAAGAGGAAACTTCCCACAACGCTTCTAGAGCCAAACACCCATCAAACAATCTCGAAACACCATAGAACTTGAAGGAGACCCTACTAACACCAATAGGTCGCTCCCCCTAAGGTCTATGAACCAAAACCCCAACCCAAAACACCCGATGCAAAATCACGTAGGATGTCTGGCCGAAATTTGTAGGTCTTTGTTTTCAAAATCCAAAGTGCCTAATGTGTAGCTCTACTCAATGTGAACACGTGGATATGCTGCAATGCAAAATCGGACAACGTATGCTCACTCAAACACCAGATGAAGCTCGTAGAAGGAGCTCGCAAAACCGGACCGTACGCGCACAATGTAGGTATCGGCGTGTAGCTCTCGTCGGGGGCAACACAGTGCACTTCTCTGCACTTGATTCCGACCACCGGTGCACACGTAACGTCAAGATGAAGCTCACACTCTCTCTCGTACACAGTACGCTCACTCACAGACTTCAAAACTTGTTTTTTTTAAATGACAATAGGTCCCTTTATTAAGGTTAAAAAGTGGTATATATACCTTACAATTCTCAAACCCTAAAGTTCCAAAATCAACCAACTACTCAATCTAACTATCAAAACTGGGATACAATCTAGAAACTTCTGTAAGTCCCAATATTTACAAGGTGAAAATCAGGTTTTCCTCAATAAATGAATGATTACAAAAAATAATAATCTTCCGAGTAGTTAGTTGCCGTGGGGTGTGTCCAGCTTCTAACACTACCCAGACTCACCCATAGCCAATATCATCAAAAATATCCGTACACCTTTGAAAGGAAAAGAACCCATGAAGAAGATCACGCATAAAACTGGCAGTGCATCATCTACTGCACATAAGAAACCTCAACAATTTTGGGGTGGTGAAGATACTGCAGATACATCAAAAGCTTTGGAATTCATCTCAAATGAGGAACAGGTTCGGACTATTCTTACAAATAAATGATTAATAACTATAAGCAAAAGCAAGATTCGTACATTTAGTTTTTTTGTAATAAATTTTGGGTTTTATAGAACCTTTTGTCTTTTACCAAAAAGTCTTGAATTTGATTTGCATACCTCTAGAACCTTAACGTGCTTCAACATTAAATTTGGCTGAAGTACACTAGAAATTTAAACAACATTTTATAAAAATATTTCAATACTTTCTCTATCCCATTTAACTTATCACTTGAATGTAATTGTATGACCCTTAGTAGGTCTGCTAGGTTTCATAAAAATGTGGAACCTTTTGGTATACATGTTCTTACAACTGACACTAACATTGGCAGACATATCATGTTAAAAGACTTCTTTTGTAAAGTGCTTAACCATGTTCCTATGGTCCCCTTAGACCCTATCAAAGCTGCAAAAGAGATGATTGGTGGTTGGTCAAAAATATGTAATATTTTGGGTATAGAAGATTGTGTTATGCACCATAATATTATCGCTCAAAAAATTAATGGAGCATTTAGAGTCAATTTCCCATCACATAGGGTTAATCAGTTACCTTGGTTTAAGGACCTTGATTCAATGAATGACATTGAATTTTTGCTTGAGCACCTTTTTATTTGTGGCCTAGATAAGTCCTCCCAAAAACCCATATTTATTTGTAAAACATTAGTCCATCTAGTAGCAAATAAAAGAATTTCATCTAGTGAATTTCAAATATCTCACAAATTTGAGGATGAAATCATTGCAGATTTCCTACAATTCTCCTCGATGAATGAGTTATTATTAACCTCTAACCATACTCTTCCCTATCTCATGGGTGATTACAAAATTCACAAGGAGGAATCTAGATGGATAACCAATGCGCATGAATGTATATTCTCCCCATTGACTAACCTCATGGCATCAATTCTCAAGGCAGTAAACATTGGCCTTAGTGAACACATTAAAGAATTTCATACTAAACTAAAAGCCTTCTCAAAGATTACTACTAATAGTTACTGGATTATAAGTAATCAATATGATTTTTTTATAAACATTCCGGATAAAGTTTTTTTGGCATACACATTTAATATTAAATCAACCCCTAGGCCATCTTCTAGACTTAAGGCCATAGGTTCCTCTCTATTATGATGTGAGCTCCATAAGGTACCAATGTATAAGATCAAGGGCCCAAAGACTCTTTGAGAGCTTCTAAATTGACACATAGTCCACCCTATGGCCCTTTAGTATGATGTGAGATCCTATGGACTTAGGGCCATAAGGTGTCAATGTATAAGCTCAAGTGAGAAATCTTATGGCCCTAGGGCC
Source organism: Adiantum capillus-veneris (assembly GCF_014529385.1). Classification (NCBI taxonomy): domain Eukaryota; kingdom Viridiplantae; phylum Streptophyta; class Polypodiopsida; order Polypodiales; family Pteridaceae; genus Adiantum; species Adiantum capillus-veneris. Next base: position 70,159,794 of record NC_140941.1, read on the forward strand.
ATAGGGTGCCAATATACAAGTTCAAGGGCCATATATTTCCCTCTATAGATTGCCATGGTGCCCATGCAGGTGACCTTGAATGGTATAAATGCTCTTGCAAAGTTTATACAATGACACCCTAAGGCCACCGTTGGCCCTAGGGCCATATGTTGCCTTCTATTTCAATGAGAGTTCACATGGCCCCATGGCCCTAGGGCCATAGGGTACCAATTTATAGGGTCAAGGTCCATAGATTGCCCTCTATTGTAATCAAAGATCCTATGGCCCTTGGGCAATAGGGCTTCCATGGTGCCCATTTGGGCGACCTTGACTGGTATAAATTCTATTGGAGGGCTTAGATATTGACATCAAAAGGCTACCATTTGACCCTAGGGCCATATGTTTCCCTCTAATTTATATAGAAATCCAATGGCCCTAGGGCCATAGGCTTCTAATTTAGAATAGAAAGGTCCACAGGTTTTCCTCCATTTCAACTAAAATTAATATGTCTCTAGGGCCATAGGGATTCCATTTGTGTATATGTAGGTTCCCTTGAATATCCTACATGGTGTTTAGTAGTGTTTACATTGACACCTAGGTCACCCTATGGTCCTAGGGCCATAGGTTACCCTCTACTCTAATGAGAGATCCTATGGCCTTAGGGCCATAGGGTTCCAATGTAGAATCTCAAGGGCCATAGGGTGTCAATATAGGATTCAAGGGCCATAGGTTGTCTTCTATTCCAAATAGAGATCCTATGGCCCTAGGGCCATATGTTTCCCTCTATTCTAATGAGATATAATATGACCCTAAGCCATCGGCGGTTGCCCTCTATTGTAATGAGATTCGTTGGCTCTTGGGCTATAGGTTGCCAATGTACAAGCTCAAGGACCATAGATTGGCTTATATTGTAATGAGCTTCTATGGCCCTAGGGCCGTAGGGTGCCAATTTACAAGTTCAAGGGCCATAGATTTCCCTCTATTGTAATGAGATTCTATGTTCCTAGGTTGCCAATGTACAAGCTCAAGGTCCATGGCATTTCCTCTATTGTAATGAGATCCTATGGCTGGCCCGGGTATGTTAGTTCAACGGGCTAAAACATCTGAGCTAGAAATAACAAGCTTCGAAGTAATCTTATCGTCTAGTTATATATTTCTATTAGAAATATATATGTTAGGAAAATTGGTTACAATATTATGTAAATACGTTATTGTATAATTGGATATTTTATGTAAACTGTGAAGATAACACCGAGAAGACTTTTATAATATAAATTTGTGATTTTTTTACTTCTATTATTTATGTTTTTTGAAATCATGTTAAAATCATTACTTTAGCAATGAACATTATCGCGTTTACAATGATGCTTGTCAATAACATGAAACTCCATGTGATTTTTTCAAAGTTAACTTGTCCAAATACACTAATTATGATAATTATGACGATGCTAACATCTGGCGAGTCTATTGGTCAAGGCCTAGCTTGCCACCCGCTCACTGACCTAAAACACCAAACCCTTTGCCAAGGCAGCCTCTAATTTGTGCGCCGACTTTGTGCGCCGACCTTGACTTGCATACCTCCCAACACTGCCTTTGAGGCGACCTAGATACTTGGTCTTTCTGCCCTGTAACATGCATGTACCCTGGTGCCCTACGTACCACCCAAAAGCACTTTTAATATAGCCCATCCACCCTATAACCTGCATAATACTTGTAGGACCTCCATCTTAACTAGCCCTAGCAATACCCACTGTTGTGATGACTGGCAGCTATGGGCGATCTCAATAGAGACGCACAGAGAGAGAGAGAGAGAGAGAGAGAGAGAGAGATCAAAATGCTAGCATATCAAAATGCACTAATTATAATAAAAACGATGATGAAAATATATCCAAATGATGCTTGTCAATTATATGAAATTCATGCAATTTTTCAAAGCTATGCCATATTCCAATCAAAGCTATCATGAGTAAGTGAATACATAATTATAAGTGAAGCTTGCTATTATGTGAAATAAAAAGAGCAATTTCAAATGCACCTACAATGTCCAATACAAAAACACAACCATAGATTCAATAAAAGGCAATATGTCCAAATTTGTCGCAAACCATAATGCAAAATAGAAAATATCATGTCAAATCGAACCATAATGTCCAACACCAAAATCCTAGCAATACAAAAAATTGAGCTCTATAAAGCTTTGCTACCTGTAGTATCATCACTATGCAAAGCAAGGTCATCAACAAAAATCGATCGTGTCCTTCGCTTTTCCGCCAATGGTCGATCAAAATGGTCATCTCTTTGGCACATGAATCTTGCCATATCTGCAGCATAACATGGCAAAGACCTATTTCTAAGGCTATATATCAACCATGTAAAGAATTTTTAAGGAGACTACAATGATGTTTTTAGTTAGAACTTACCAATCTATGGGCACTTGAAAGTCAAAGAGTTCAATATCATCATCCTCCATTGGTACATATGAGGAGGAGGCTCCCACATCCACAAAGTAAGAAGCTATCAATGGTCGAAGATGATTCTCAATAATGGAATGATCATTCTCCATTCCAAGACACCACCTTCCTATATGTAGACATGCTCTTAAAATTGGTCCCGTCCATGCTCCAAGCTCCAAGACAGTGCTATTTGAGGTAGTTAGAAACTCTACAAACATGAGCATGAAAACTAGACTTTTCTCAATTCCTCCTCGCCAACTTCCAATATTTCCTGCTTGTTTAGAGCGTTGTGATGATGGAAGAAAATGTTTAAGGATATAAGAGTCCAAACTTTGTTGGAGCTCTTTTCCTATTATATTGCCTCCTTCAAAATGAAGCAATGGTGTGCAACCAGGTCTTTTTAAAAGAAGCACATGAAATGCATTCTCCTGCCAAATTTTTAAAAAAAAGACATAAATATCATTTAATGTATAATATATTAAATGTCAATCGAACATGTATAAAAATCTATATTCGCTATAAAGAGCTACATTATGCAATTTTTGTTGAAACTCACCTTCACCACAAAATCACTCTTTCCAGTGTAAGCATATGGCTCTGTAGTCTCAGCCAACCATCGAAGATGAACCTCCATCCGCACGTTTGAGACCATACGCTCAACAATGGGGAGAGAGGATGTGGAGCACATAACAAGTGTCCATCCACCGTCATACATACAAGCTGCCGCAATGCCCAACAAGTAGAGTACATGATCATCAGAGATATCATTCCAAGAAGGCATAGCTTCATACCCTACAATTAGTTATACAAGAAGCATATCAAGAATGCATACTAATATCAATCAACTTCGTGATTTAGTGCTCCCTAACAAGAAAAACATTACCTGGAACCATAGATCCATTTGGTAAGTCAACAACACATAAATCAACACTCCAAGCGCAAGTCTTCTTGTGTCGTTGCCTTCTCTCACCACCAGCCTTTAGAAAAAATGACCGTATCTTTTCAAAATCCCCACCTAGCTTCCTCGCAAGAATGTCCTTACCCAAGATGATGTAGTCAGATTCTAGAACTGCCACACTCTCCTTAGATGCACGATGAGAGAGTCGAGAGAAGGATTGAATTGGCAAGTATATCATGTCAGTGGTGTAGCTCTTCTTTCTTTTCTTAGCATGTGTAATATCGACATCAACACTTTCTTTCCCTACATTTATTTACAAAACAATACATGACCAAATTATAAACTATTATGCAATGTACAACACAAAATATGCATGCAAGGTGAGTCTCTATACCTCGTGTGTCAGCAACGGTAAACTTTGGTCATCCTGTCTTTGCAGGCAGCTTTTCTAGCTGAAGTTTCTCGGCTTCTAAAATAGTTCTTTGTTGTTCTTGCACCTGTCTCAATGTATCTTCATTCATATTTCCAATTGACCCTGAGTCAGATCTACACTCTCCTTTTTTATGCCTTACATATGCTTCATTTTCCTCCTCAATACAGCATCCTTTCTTCATATCAACCCACCATGTACAATGCTTTCTCTCCCAATCACTAAGAAGAAATGCACCTAAGGACTTCTTATCCTCTCTGAAAATAGTAGAAGTATACATGCAAAACAATGGAGGTGAAAGCATTGGCCATGCTTTACAAATATGAGGGAGAGTGTATATCTTCTTGCTACTCATCAGTGATAAGAGAAATCTTCACAATATATTAAAACAATTGAGATTAGGCAAGGCCTCTCAAAGTATCAACTAATGTGCACTCCTTGCCGCACTGTCGAAGCAAGGGACTTGCCAATACACCGTATGCGAGCCACAAACGGCTCCAAGCACACAACAAGCCTAAACTAGCAAGCTCAAGAGAACAAAGGGTGTGTCACTCACCGCTCTACGCTCGCCTTCGTGGTGGATTCCTCGCCGCGATGAAGAAGAAGCTGCAGTCGTGCCGCGCTCAACCGCTTCGCCGCCGTCGTGCCTTCGTAATGCTCGATCGCACACACACTCTCCCTCTCTCTCTCTCTCTCTCTCTCTCTCTCACACACACACACAAGGAGGTGAAGAAGAAGAAGATGGAGATGGAGCAAGAGCACTCTTCAATTGCACAAATGAGAGAATGAGTAAAAATTAGGTTTAGTTGGCTTTTATAGGAGCTCACCCCATTCACACTTGGGCGCCCATGCTTAACCAACTAATCCCTTGAATGTCCAAGTTAAAGTGCGCCTCTCATCGGCGATCACTCTACCTTTCCCTATTGGTCCGACAAGCCCGGTACCTGACTCTATCGAATACATAATACGCGTCCATCGTAGGTGATGGGTGTCCGTGTGCCGTGAGGGTTAACATGCCCCCCTTCCTGATGTAGATTCCGTCCTCGGAAGCTATTGAGTTGAAGCTGGTTCGTCGAGGTGGAAGAGAATTTGAGATGAATGTCCTTAGCCTTCTTCAGTCACTGCAAAATCAAACAACATTGGCACAGTAATTGCATTCTCTTAAAAAGCATATGCAGTTTTAGGTAGACACATTGATTGGTAAAAGAATTTCAAACAATTTATTAGCAATGAACATTAAATTGCAATGTAATCAAATGCATAAACAGATGTAAAGGTAAAAAATTAAACAAGTCTGGGGTCGCTAATTTGACGGTCGAAAAGCACTAGAGATCGAATATTAATACCATGGGTAAGCTTCTTAATTTTCTGTGGTCAATTAAGTTGTTTAATCGCGAGAGCCAAGTATTCATGTTCGAGGGCTGACTAGAGGCTATACCTAGAAGACTTTGTAGTTAAGCTACCATAAAAGGAATTTCTCATGAAATCATCGCCTGGCTGATTACTTTTTCTTTGACCCCCCAAGGTCTTTTCACAGTGATTCAATTATGATGTGTGTGCTTATTTTGTATGCCTTGGGTTTTTTGCTTTTCAAGGAAAAGCGCCCACACTGGGAACCTCTAGGGCTCTAGTACCATAGGCAATACATGTGAGTGAAGTACCAAATCAAGCTGAGATTTCTCTTCCAGCTTAAAATTTTACATTGTGGCACTTTGATTTTTTGTTTGTTCATTTTCATCATTTTAATTTTGTAACTTTGGGGGGTCATATAACACTGTTACCCTCCCCAGGCTCATCACATTAGTAAACTCCCTTTATAATACTTAAGCTAAAGGTCAATAGGGTTAAGCCCACTAGAAAGCCCTAGTACATTTCATACAATGCTGCCTAAATCGGATTAAGAACCTAAGTAACCATTGTTTATTAGGAAGGCATTCCCCATGGTATTAAGAGAAGATTTCTAATACCTAGCTTGGTCAAACTAGCTTAGTCGGACTGCTTGATTTTTACACCTAAACAAGTGATTATGACAAAACACTACATTGAATTAAATGTTTGATACTAAGCCAATGCGCTGAATATTATGCTACCAATCACAATCAAAGCAGACAATCATAGATGCAAAAAGATAAGGGCAATGCTAATGGACAAGAAACACCTGTTTGTGTTGATGGTCGCGCTTGATTTGAAGGTTCCATGAAGATCCAAATCCTATCAATAGCAACACGCTCCTGTACACACTAGGAAACAAAAGGAATACCTCCAGGAGGCACATTAGTGGGAAAAGAGAACTTTGCTAATCACTCAACTCTAAAACAGAAACACTCCTATCGTACTAATCTTACCTACCCTCCATCACTCAAGTGATGAGGATCGAAGGTGTTTCATGGCATAGGTTTCTGTTTCACTGTACCAGATGTGACATGTGTAGGTCTGAGTCAATGTTTTGACTTTTATTGTGCATACTCGTTTGCTAATTGCTCTTGCTCTTTTTTTTTTTTTTTGGTGAGTATAAAGCTTTATATGTACATTCCCTAAGATCGGTGATTGAGAGGTCAGGGAAAAAGGTTGAGAGGGAAACAAATGAATGATGACTGTCAGCAAACACTCCCCCCTTCCTTGGGTAGATCATACCGTTTGAAATGAGCTTGTCACCCTTTGAAACCAATTGTTCCAGTTGGTAATAGGTGAGGATTTTTGCCAGTAGTTTTCTATTACCCTAGGTGCCTTGTCAAGCTGCAAGGGTGGTAAGGTACTCTCCCAGGATCGAACTTGAAGTGGTTCATCAGGTGATTCTTGAACACTGGGAGGTGTGGATTCTTTTGTAGCTTCATTGAGGTCCACTACTATAGATGGAGGCGGTGTAGAAGCTTTTACCTCTATGGATGTATTACATGATGAGCTAGAAGCTTCATGGGACTCCCCCCTTCCTGAGCTAGGTGGAACAAATCGTTCTTTCTTTGGTACCCAAACTAGCTCGGGAGCGGGTGTGTAGCATTCTGTGATCTTTTTCTTTCCACGCTCATTGATTCGTTTTGGAGCTACGGGATTGGGCTCACTTGGGTCAGGTGATAGGTAAGAGCACAATCTACGTTTTGGCACCCAGATTTGATCATTTCCTTGATAGTAGCCTTGGGCTTCCAATAGTCGTTTAGGGATCCATCGCAACATTTTCTTACTTTTCTTGGAGCAAGTGGTACGTTTCTTACAAGGCTTCTGTTTTTTAGCACTAGCTATGGTCACTAAAGAAGCTTTAGGGACCCACTTGTATGTTTTTTTCGTGACATTAGGATGAGTCTTGTCAGAAGCGATATGCATTGCTTGTAGCATATTTAAGGGTATAGGCATTTCATCCCCCTCAGGTGTTACCCAGGTCGTCCCCCTATTTCCCCAAGTGTCTATGGTTGATGCTAGGTGGACCCAATCCACATTGTCTGATTCCGTCATAACCGGTAACACATCCATATAAGGAGAATCTTGGCCAATGTCTGTATCCTTCTTACAAGTGTAACAATATTGTAGTGGGGCCGAGTGAACTGTGGTGTCAGAGCGATGATCAATAATGGTTTTACTCCCTAAGGGGTGTACCTTACCAGTCACCAAATCCACTCTAAGGACAGAGTCTTGGAATTGCAAATAGACATGATTTTTAGACCAATCGTGAACCATTTGTGCTTCCCTCATGAATGGTCGTCCTAAAATCATTTCATATGACATAAGGTGTTTAGAGAAATCCATTACAATGAACGTATGTCGTACCTTGTGTCCTAGAACTTTGATCTTAAGATCCTTGAGCATCCCCATAGGTTTGGCTATGGTACCATTTGCCATCTTTACCACAATGTTAGTAACACTGAGGCGGGGTTTTCCCATGGATTCCCAACAATCTTTTGTAACGATGCTAACTCCCGCACCACCATCAAGAATTCCCTTTATAGTTAATCCCTTGGTAGTGATGGGTAGGGTCGCATTAGACTCGTCGCCTTCAAAATACTGCCCTAATTCGTTAATGGGTACCTCGATCACAGACTCGTGTCCATCTAAGTCAAGTGATTGCACATGATTTTCCTCATCAATCATAATCGAGTCAGGCCTATTTGGTTGCGCAAACTGCGGTAATCCCGTTCGTAGCTCTCCGTTAAGGAATGCTCGAAGTGCAAGGAATAACTCAGGATCTCCATACAGCTTTGCTATGATCGTGGTTCGGACCTCAGAAGACATGAAGTCCACTAGTTTGGCAACATTCATTGGCGTTTTGCAGGGTGTAGGTCCTTGACTAGGAACTGGTGAGGATGGAATCTCATATTCCTCAATGGGATCAGGTATTCCTTCGTTAAACATCCTTTCCAACAAGAAGGGTGTATGCTCACTTTCTGATGTCCCGTCCTCACTCCCTTCTTGGATGATACTAGATATGGCTAACGGTCTATGGTTCATGTGGGGTGGATGAACTTGCGTGGTAAACACTGTGTCATGAATTTTGACCTGCATGGGTTCTGGTTCTAGTTTCCTTTGAGTCTCCTCCACTAAACCTCTTAGATGTTTCACCTGCTTAATCTCGTCTACAGGGTTTGGGTACGTCCCAATCTTCTTTTTACGATTTTTCCCTTTTTGCCCCTGCGGTTTATCTTGGGGGTCTTGGATTGGATTTGGAAACACTTGTGGTGTTTTCAGAGGCTCTTTATGGTTTTCTCTTATTCGGTTTTCATTTGGTTCCATGTTACGGTTTTCTTTGTCGGTCTTTCCCTTTGTGGTATTGGTTCTAGTCTCCATTGTCTCGACTGAATCTGAATCATCCTCGAGGTCATTCATATACACGGGGTCATCTCCTGTTCCTATGTTTGTTTTGGAACTTGGCTTTGAATTTTCCGTATTCTGCGACTTCTTCCTTCGTGTCTTCTTTTTCTTTGCTTGGATAACTGACGCGGTATCTCTCTCTTCGAGGATATGTCTTGGCCCTTGAAGCATGGACCGTGTAATCGCATAAGCGGGTGCGACGGGTGGTATTGGCGATGTCACACTAGCAATTTCGACCAAATTCAGGGGTGTGATTTTAGGCGCATTTGGGTTATAGGGGCATTGGGCAATCAAGTGATCTATGCCACAACGATTACATGTGAGTATTGGCATTGCAGACGTGCTCCCTTGATTCACTTGCATCTGTGCAGCATTCTTTTGCAGCCTAATAGGGCACTCCGCTACTCGATGTGGTCCCCCACACTCGTAGCATTGAAGAGGTGGCCTCCTAGCCTGGGTGTTGATATTTTGACCTCTGGATGCGAGAGCAGCAGCTTGATAAACCGGCTTGACTTGTCCCCAACAATCTTCCATGTAGTATATAGGACACTCTTCCAATGTATCAAGTCCGTAGGCAATACTAGTGTCTATTTCCTCCTCACAACCATCTGCATAAGCATTAGATGGCTCACAACCCACTTGGTTCATAGGGGCGACTCTTGGATGCGGGGGCTGCGGTCCTAGCACAGGAGGTGGTAACGGTGTAGCTTGTACAACATTTTGAGATCTAGGGACCATGTGTTGCGGTAGTTGCTCAACAGGTGGAGTAGGCATCAATACAGGAGCTCGAGGTGCATCCGTCCAGGCTACAGGTGGTCTATTTGCCATCATACGTTTGATCATTAAACAATCCTTAGCTTGGTGACCATACCTACCACATGCGTTGCAAGTTCCATTAAATTTTACTCTAAACGTAGAGCACTCACTAGTGCTATGTGGACCTAAGCAAATGGAACACCATTGTTGCTCCCTTCTTGGATACATGTGACTATTTTGAGGGGGTCGATTATCCTTAAGAGACTCTTGGATTGCCTTGGTGAGGTCTGTCTAGAATGTCTCAAATACCTTTGGCTCATTGGCAATGGGCTTTGCAGTCATGGGTTCATACTCAATGGCTTGTGAGCTAGTGGATCTCGTGTCAGTAGACACCCTCATGCCTGCTATCATCAAGTTGTCCTCTAATTGGATTGCATTGGCAATGACATCTTCCCAGGTTGTGATACTCTCACACACATACAACCTCTCTCTACTCTCTCCTTCTCATCGATGAGTGCCCCTCTAATCTCTCTCTCTCTCTCTCTCTCTCTCTCTCTCTCTCTCTCGCTACCCCCATGACAAACTTGAACTACATATAGAGCCAGTACATGGAGCCTAACTTTGTTGTAAGTAGTTGAGCCTCTCTCTCTTCATAGAAACATACTCAAGGTTGAAGTTTTTGTTAGTATCTCTCTTGTGCATACACATACAACTTCTCTCTACTCTCTTCTTCTCATTAATTGTTGCCCCTCTACTCTCTCTCTCTCTCTCTCTCTCTCTCTCTCTCTCTCTCTCACACACACACACACTCACACACACACACACACATTCTTCCAAGTTGGTAGTGCACTCTCCACGACCCCAAAAGGTGATTCACATAATCAAATTTGTTCCAATTAAACATGAAAATGGACTATCCACAAACCTCCTCTCTTTGCTAACTCTCTCTCTCTCTCTCTCTCTCTCTCTCTCTCAAAACTTGAATTGTATCTATGCTGCCACATGGATGGCATAGCTATGTTGTAAATAGGCAAGCCCCCTCTCATCATAGAATCATACTCAACATTCAAGTTTTCATTAGTGTCTCTTTTGTACATGTATATGTGCATACACACTCTCACTGCAATAACCAACATTTGGGGGAGGAAGGGTAGCAACAACAAAGGTGCATAGCATTCAACAATTTTTTGAACACTTTAAGAAAACATAAATAAGTGCCTTTAGCTTTATTTTTCAAATTTTTAAACTACAAATCTACAAAAAATTTAAAGTATATCAATATTGATCTTTTTAAAAAAACCTTGAAAAGATAAAATATATCTTTAAAAATCAATTTTTTGTTAAATAACAACTCGTACATTTACCTTATGTAAAAGTAGAGAGTCTTTTGACTTTCAATTATCAAAAAGGTTTTCACTTCCTACAATCTTACCCTTTACTTTTGTATTTTATATCTAACCCTTCGTGTGTTTTAGATTACCTTATAAAAAGTAAACAATTCTTTGAATTTGAATTGAAAGGTTTTCACTTTCTACAATCTTGCCCTTCACTTTTGTTTTTTGTTTTCTATTTTTGTCGTTTTGCTTGTGCAAGCTAGTTTTACAAGATTGCGCACACCCACTATGGTTCAACCCTTCACTTTTGTATTTTAAATATAACCCTTCCTCTATTTTAGATTAGATGCGTTGTAAGTCTTTTTTTGAGTGAAACAATGAGTGACACGTGGAGGGTCTCTCTTTCTTTGAAAATTTTAAGCTGCATTATATGTAGTATAGATAGATTTAGATAGATAGAAGTACATAAACGCTACAATGCTAGAGCTAATATAAGTGATTTAGCAAAGCAAATTGAAGATTTGACACATAGTCCTTTTGATAGGCTAAAGGCCTACTTTAGAAAGCCAAGAGTCAATCAAAGCTCTGAAATCAATAGGTCTAAAAACGCCCCACCATCCAAATGGATGGCTGTATACTTCTCCTCCAAAACTATCCTCCAAAACTATCAATCAATCAATACTTCACATCAAATGTATGTACTATGTCTACCTCCCTTCTCGGCTGTTTTAAAAAGCAAACAAGGTAAGGAGTTACGGTGGCCTATTGAAGGTAAGGAGGGAGGGAGAAGATTTATCAAAAGTAGGTCTTAATTAGTTGTGCAGTTTTATTGTTTTAATATAGAATTGTATTGTCCATATAAACACATAATTACAAACTAGCGGTTACAAATCGACCTACTAATTGGTCTGGCCCTCACCACTACTTAACGACAAATTATGGATATGAAAATACACATTCCCTTCGTCCTCATTCCTTTGCACAACAAATGTGCACACATCTACATAGAGGTGAAATGGTCAACAATTAGTGAGGTTAAAGTTTGTGTAAATGTGGAAAGAAAAGGGGAGTTTTTTATGACATTCAAAATTAAGAACGTGGAATTGCCCTTAAGATGATACTTATTTTTTTCATGCTCCATGAAGAATTAATAGAGATGCCTTGGCTGTTACAATGGGCCCACTTAAACAACAAGATGAAACGATCACATTAGCATTCTAAGATAAAATAAAATTAAAACAATAAAATTAAAACAATAAAATTAAAACCAAACTCCTTGAGCAATTGAGGCTTCTTAAGGACACCAAAATGTGATTTGTAGAAGATCTCACATGTTCAACTCAAGCAAAAGAAGGCAAAACTCCAAAAGATGCGAGAGGCATGCACAACACGAAAATGTGCAGTCTATTGCGGAGGTAAAGCCATTATTCAAGAGTTCCAAACTCCCAAAGTGGCTTCCTCCTCACCCCTCTCTCCATAGGTTTTGTTCATCCTATCTTTCCCCCTCATTTTGTAGAACTTGTTGTAATTGTTTTCGGTCCCATACGTCATATCTGATATTCATGGATGATAATTCAATATCCCTCTCTCTCTCTCTCTCTCTCTCTCTCTCTCTCTCTCTCTCTCTCTCTCTCTCCAAGCTTGCATCTCTCTCCATCTTGTTTCTACATGAGGGAGGATTAGCATCGAGAGCATGAGGTGGAGGGTACGGGGGAGTGAAGCAAAGGGTCACTAGAATGCAGAGAGGGTTTTATACGAAGGGTGTGATGTTTAAGCTTGGACGACACTAATTTTTCTTTTCATGGCAACGCTAGGCTTGTTCTCTATTAATTTAAAAACAACAAAGGAAACATGCATTAAAACACCTTTCAAAACCTTCCGTAGAGGTGGTTCGTCCATATTTGAATGCGTTTAGTCTTTGTAAAATCTTCAACTCCCTTTGCAAAATATATCTCAAAGAGATGGTGCATTGCCACCTTGCTCATGGAAAACCTCAAGAAGTAGTCAATAAATAAACAAATGTGTGATATTCTTTAATTTCTTTAATCAAGTAGCATTGCCACTTTGCTCATGGAAAACCTCAAGAAGTAGTCAATAAATAAACAAATGTGTGATATTCAAAAAAATTGTGAACCAACAATTTTCTTTAAGAAAAATCCACAATTGGCGGATCACTTTTTGAAAAATAATGTAAGATTGAAGAAAATTGAGCTTTCTAGAAGTTGGTGCTTTGGAAACAAGGGGAGGATGCATGAAGGCGTGCTAAGTTAAGGGGATAATAAGATTTTATAAAAGTAATTTTAAGTGACTGCTTACAATCGAATGGAATTTTTATATGTTTTAATGTAAAATTATATTATCTATTATACATAATCCCAAATGGTTTATATATTAAGAAAGGCTCCAATTAATAAATAAACTGAAAGGTACACATTGCACATTATCATTTGAAAACAAAATAAAATGAAAACAAATAAAAACATAAATTGCTATACATACATAATCACAAATGGTGTATATATTAGAAAAGACTTCACTTAAATAATAAGGTGAAAGATGCATATTGCACATTATTATTTGAAAAAAACAAAATAAAATATAAAAACAATAAAATATAAAGATGCAATGTAAAACTAGAATAAAAGAAAGCTAGGAGGCAATTGTCGTCGTTGGGATACAAATGAGCTCTCTTGAGTGGAACACGGCCTTCGGTGCCAAAATAGTGGACTTGCTTAGATAAAGAAGTGGTCTCTTCTCTGTTTTAGGGGTGGCTTCCCTGACAACTGTTGTATTTAAACCTTCTATAGTTGTTAAGACTCGTCACAAGCATGACAAAAAATTGTAATTTTTTTGTTATGTTAATACAATCTACTCACAACTGTCACTTTTGCAAAAACGATAGATTTAATTTTAATGCTTTCATAAAAATATATATAATTTAATAAACATAGAAAACAATAAAACAATTTGATGAAATGAATCTTTGTTAAGTCCTTAAATGAAAAGACTCTTTACAAATCCAAATGTTAAATAAAAAATTTTATTGAATCAATACTTCACATCATGGATCAAACTCTTAATCTTTTGTTCTATAAACTTTTTTCATTTTCAGCATAACAAATTTCAAACAAATGAATGCAACTTTGGAAAATAGCAATTGAAAGGAAATAAGAGAAAGACTTTTAAGCTTTTTAGACGGACACATGTCAAACAAGTAAAATTGAATGACCTTCACCCATATAGATACTACTAGTATATGACCCGCGCTGCTACGGCCAAGAAAAGCATGGTTAATGGATCCCTCTCTCCCTCCCTCCCTCCCTCCCCACCCACCCTCTCTCTCTCTCTCTCTCTCTCTCTCTCTCTCTCTCACACACACACACACACACACACACACACACACACACACACACGAAGTCAAATTTAAGGAGGGGTGTGTGTGTATTTGTGTGTCCACGTGTGAGAAAAATGAAATTGTAGTCCTTGGAATCACTCTAAGAAGATAACAATGCCTCTCCCTCTCTCCTCTCTCTCTCTCTACACACACACACACACACCAATTTTCCTTTTTAGATTGTTCCAACGTTGTTTTAAATTATGTTCTCTCTCTCTCTCTCTCTCTCTCTCTCTCTCTCTCTCTCTCTCTCTCTCTCTCTCTCTCTCTCTCGCACGCGCACGCGCACACACACACATGCCTTGGGATAGATGTAAAACATCTATAGATTCTCCAAATATGTGAAGCTAAAGTAATCGGCGGCAATGGCTTCTAGAAGCTAAAACCACATTGCTAGCCATAGGAGAATCCCAAATGCATCCAATGATAAGCTGCTCTACATCCTTGCATCCCCAATTAAGGTATTTTTGTATTCATCATTTTAACTTTTTGCTTCAATTACTATATCACCATCATAACCTACAGATAAATTTCTCTCAATACGTCAGCCCCCACATTGCTCTAATGTATAGGGAAGTGCCATCGCTGCTAATTGGGAAGTGAGAGAGAGCATGGAGAGGAATGTGTCCCCTCAGTTTGGACAATGGAAGGGGATCCTACATCTCTCTCTCTCTCTCTCTCTCTCTCTCTCTCTCTCTCTCTCTCTCTCTCTCTCTCTCTCTCTCTCTCATGTGAGCGTGCACGCGCGCGCACACACACACATAGATTGACAACGGGTCAGGCATATAGTTTTGACTATTGAAGGTCATTGAAAAATGATGGAATTGAGTAGAATCTGAACTACATCACTCAATTTTCAAAGGCACTTTAATGTGTCTATGGTAAGGAGGACCACCCAACAGGGACTCAACAACTCGATTTTGGTGTTGATCCAAGAGGCCATGCAAGTCAACCAGAAAACAACGCATGGAGGCCCTCTCCTTCCTCTAATTTTTTAAACTCTATTATAAAGATAATGGACTATCGAATAATAGCAAAAATCTATTGTGTACCTCAGTGTTCAAGAAAAACCTAGGTTTAGTATAATCCCACCTACAAATTTTCTCAACTATATCTAATGCTAACACGTGACATAAGGAAAGGGCGGGGGGGGGGGGACCAAGGCAAAAAAAGAAAGAAAGTGGATTGGGTGCCAGGAAAAGGGTCTCTTATTTTCTCTCTCTCTCTCTCTCTCTCTCTCTCTCTCTCTCTCTCTCTCTCTCTCTCTCTCCATAGGAAGGGCCACACATCCCTAAGATTTAATTTGAATGTTAGGACACCCACAAAGATTCAAGGAAAAAACTTAGGTTTAGTATAATCCCATCTAATTTTTTTGAGATTTATCTCTACTGGTGAATGGCTTTTATCAAGCAGGAGGAAGCGGCTTACCGAGAAGAACTTGATAGAAACATAGTGTACTTGCAACAAAAACGTTTGGGTATGTTTTGAGTCACAGTGTACATATGTTGTATTGGCTGGAGACCCCTGTGCAAAGGATATGTGTATTCTTTTTAAGTTATTTCAAATCGAGTTCTTAAGAGCATTTTCTTTTTTAAATACAAAGGTTCAAGAACATAAATTAAGGTTTAAAGAATCTACAAAGTACAGAGAAGTTTAGTGCAAAAACAAATATAGTAAATTTGCCTCTAAATGTTAAAAAAAAGGTATGGTAAATGTTTGAAAAATCCTCAATTTATCTCTAAATTATAGATTTGAAGGTGAGTAAACCTACAAAGTATAGAGAAATTGGGTGTAAAAGCCTTCAAATATGATCAAATTGCCCCTAAGAATTCTCATATGCAAGCTTTCGAAGTTTTTAGGAGAAAACACTATGCCTCAACTCGATTTGGTGTAACCCCCCTTACAAAATTTTGAGATTTTTCTCAAAAAATTTAATTTTCCTTCAAATGCTCGAGAAAACCTATATTTAGTGCAATCCCACTTACAAATTTTGAAATTCACCTTTGAATCCCAAGTCAACCCAAAGGCGAGAGCACTCACAAAGCTCAAAGAAATCTAGCGTAAAAACCTTCAAAAATAGCCAAGAATTGTCAGAGTTTCCTCTTGTCATCCACCTTTGCCGTTTTCGTTTGTTGAGGTCTGCTGCTATTTTGGACTTGCACATCTTTTGCCTTGGACTTGTTGGATTGAACTTTCCAAATTGCATCAACTCTCAATTTTGTCAATTTTCAATTTGATAGATGTTGATCTCCATTTTTTTTTTTTTTGGATTCTTGATTGTGGATTTCGTCGAGTGTCGCTTTGCCGATTGTTGCTAATTGTAAAACCAATGTTTATTCTCTCTCCAGGGCCGATATGAGAGCTCTCCCACCCTCTCTCTCTCTCTAGCCAAGGAGAGCTTAGTGCTCTCTCTCTCTCTCTCTCTCTCTCTCTCTCTCTCTCTCTCAGACACACACACACACTCACTCACACAGGCTGTAGTGAATGGTGCTCTCTCTTTCTCTCTCACTCACTTACACATGCATTCTCTCTCTCTCTCTCTCTCTCTCTCTCTCTCTCTCTCTCTCTCTCTCTCTCTCACTCACACACACACACACACACACACACTCACACACACACACACATGAACACGCGTAGGCAAACACACACATATACAAATACATGCATCTAGCTTTTGAACTTTGAGCATCGAGGTCAAAGATCATTTCGACATAGAAGGTCCATGCAAACCTCTGAAGGGAGGTCCATTGAGAAACACATGAAGAAAAATTCTTTAGGGCCTTCAAAATGTAAAAGAAAGCCACCCTTCAAATGATTTAAAAAATAAAAGTAGTTAGAGGGCCGGAGTGGAATGACCTCCCAAAAACTATAGGCTTAGAAGTCTATATATAATTTTAGATAGAGTACTAAGGTCTTTTTTACTTTCCACTACTAACACTCAAAAGTCTTTTCATTATTTACCATCTTAGTACTTACCCTTCACTTTTACATTTTCAGTTAGATGTGTTTTAAATGTTGTCCTTGAAATGAAGCAGAATGTGACACATGGAGGGTCTCTCCTTCTTTGAAATTTTTAAGCTGCTTCATATATAGTATAGATATAGATAGAAGGCCAAAAAGAAGTTAAATAGAAATTATATTTGCTACACAAATGAAGGTACACATGTCATGTGTGTAGCATGTAGCAATGTAGTTGATAATTTTCTTATCTCCTCCTATTTTGCATTAACAAGACATCAATGTCGCATGATTGAAATAGACATGAGATATAGACGTTATATTTCCTCACATGATTAAACTCCACTTGAGAAAAAGACATGAAGTATAGGCCTTATATTTCCTCACATGATTAAAACTCTTCTTCTCTACTGCTCGATGATGTTCCCCTTTTTTTTTGGAGAAGGTGGAGGCCACCCCTCCTGGATCTTTCGTAGCTAAAATGGTGACTAGGGTTTCGTTCGCTTGGGGAGTTGGGTTTGGGGTGGAACCTCTTCCTTGTTCATGGCAGCCTCCAACCTCTCCTCACTATTGGATACTGCTTGGCCCACCTCGTTGGCTTGCTTTGCTCACACACACACACACATGTACATATACTAATGAGCTCCTTTTATTCCACCTTTCATTTCATAGCTTCACATGGCTTGACTTTTCTTGCATTCTATAGCTTTGTTCCAGTCAGTGTTTTAAAAAGTCTCTTTTGTTAAGCGGCCATCACCCAAGTTTCCTCCTCACAAAGAAGCAAACCAAAAATACTAGCAAAAATTGAGAAATTTGCAAGAATTTTGAACTATTTTTCACATATTTCACCATTTTTTCTTCCCTTTACCATGGTTTGCAACCAACTAGTCTCGATTTTTAACCAGCTCAAGGCTAATCTGAGGCAATCCTTTCTCAAACACTAAAATTAATTTCTAGTTAAACTCAACCTAATGATTTTATCACTTTCTTTTTGTTTTAGAGAACCATAGTGACCCTTTCACTTGTTACAACAAAAAGTGAAAGAAACTCATGAGGCTCTTCAATGAAGGGAGCCATCTACAAACTTAAAAATTGGATTGAAAATGGTGGACTTATGTTGCCATTCTCAAACAGTTTCAAGAAATGGACCCATATGACGCTCTTTTCTTTTTTTTTTGCAAAACTCACAATTGTGAGTGGATAGTATTAAGAACATCAGAAATATACACCAACCTCAAGCTCAGACCGAGCCTTGAGGGTCAAAGGATTACAAGTTTTCTGCTTGACAGAGAAACCACAACTACTCCTAGGCTTTACTTATTACAAGATGTCATCATGACATGTATTGTTCTAGACCGGTCCTCTGAGGCTTGTTTGCCTCCGATCATGTGGATGGTCACTCTACTCCCTTGTATGATTTCACAAAAGCTTGCCACAGCCAGATCACCCTCAAACATGCGGCGGTTCTTTGCTTGCCAAATATGGTGAAAGAAGTAGTACCTGATTATTTGAGTGCAGACAAGAAGAGCAGGACTTCCCAACCTATTACTACCAAAGAACAGATCAGACTTGAAGAGCTTAATTTTCCATGTCCTTTGAATCCACTTGCATTATTTCCTTGCCATGCCACTGATTGCCTGGCATCCCATGAAAAGGTGGGCTAGGTCTTCACTAGCTATTCTGCACCACGAGCAATAATCGGACCCGATTCCTCTTTCTTGTACCTTTACGCCCGTTGACAAAGCACCCCACACCACTTTCCACAGAAATATCTTCATATACTGAGGCCACCTTGGCTTCCAGATGTTCTCCATGACTCCCTCCCACCGTTTTTCCGTCCAGTGTCTCTTCCATAATTTGTTGAGGGGGCTACACCAATTAGCCTCATGCATTACTGCATGGTAAATATTGGGGTATAGGTGCCTGTGCCTTGCCCGACCGCCCAGAGTCTAGGCACCCAGTGACTTATATACCTTATACATAGCATAAGTGTATAGGGGGCTGCTCACTGATTGAGTCTCCCCACCTATATCTATGTGTCGTGTGCTCTTCTCCTTCCTCTTCTCTCCTGCACAATTCCTTCAATTGGTATCAAACCAAGTTCAGTGTGTTTTTGCGTAATCGCGCGTGCGCACTTTTCAGGCAGATTCTGGATCCAGAGCTTGGCAATTCACACTCAGCGTTCCGGGAGCATTTCCAGCAAGTGACCTAGGGCTTTTCCCCCTCTTTTGAAGTTGTTTATGCCCTCAGAATTTCGTTTTGAGCACTACATCAGAAGATAGGTTTCAGCCGCAAAGAAACTCGTCTTGTGTAGATTAGCAAGCAGGAGGTGGATTGGTTTGATTTTCTCGATTGTGAGCATTTGCAGGTGTTACAAGATCGGGTTTGACTCCCAGGTACAGGTTGAGTCTAGTACTCCCACAAGTGTTGCCAGTTTTGCAGTTGAGTGGTTCTTCTACAGTGTTGTGGCTTGCATACATGGTCTTTGAGCGGGTAATGCTCTATGTATGCTTATGTCGTGAGTAGTAGATCTTGTGAGCAAGTGCAGAGGTTGGTTGTGGATGATATGTATGGTCACTTGTGGTACTCTTTGTGAGCATTTTTTGGACACAGGTTTGCAGAGCTTATGCATGTATATTGAGTGTAGTTTGATGCGCATTGATTGCTCATTGTATTGAGCTTGCAAAACAATGGTTATTTTGTGTTGATAGCCATTGTGCGTCGGAACTCTGGCGAAATTTTCCCAGGAGTTTTATGCGCATAAGTTGATGAGATCCAGGTTGTGATTGCGATTGCACTCAGTGATTACGTCCGGTGTTCTCTGCAGGTGGGAGCTTAGTGCATGTATGCATCGATACCGCACAGTGTGGGCTTGGTGATTAGCTCACGGTTTGACAGGCGTACAGTTATCTTGGCACACTCACAAGAGTGAATATTGTGATGTATGCTTGTGTGGCTACGAGCTAGGTAGCCGGATTCAAGCACTAATGGCTTGAGGTTTTTCAGCAGGTTTCAGCTACAAGTTTACAAGTTTACAGGTAGGTTTGAGGGCTTATTTGGATGCTGAATTTTCAACCATTGTTTCCTCTTTGCAGGTGTCCATGTATGGGTCAATTGTAGGCTGATCTGGAACACGTTTGTGACTTGTTTATGCAGTTGTTTAAGAGCTGAATTTTGGGGCTGTTTTGGGGCTGATTTGCAGCCATATTTTATAGCCATACAGGAGCTTGGTTTACTCTACAGGAGCCTCGTACACTTGGCATTTGGGATTTTCATCATTGCCATTTGTGGAGCACAGTGTGGTTACACTACTACGAGAGATTTTATGCGTGGATCTGCATGAGCATTGTAGGTGCTGGTGAGCTCTTTTTATGAGAGCATTTTCTCGTTGCAGGTTGCTTCTTTTCGATTAGTTGAGTGCATTTCATTGCTACCATACCTAGAGTAGAGTTACAGCTCTTGGTTATTTTTGACATTCACTTATAGTAGTCAATATGTGTGAGACTTTCGAGTCTAGGACAATGACTCATGAGAGACGGCGTTCTCGTTTGTGTCGACACTTGAGATGTTGGCATTGTGGTCACACACAGCACATTAGACGGCAATGTTTTCGTCGTATGAGACGGCACAAGAGACAGGCTAGTCTCAAGGATGCAGTAGATACTATAGGCTCCGTTGACTTGACAGTTGCAAGATCAGATACAGTGTCTGAGTACCCTAGTGACAGTGAGGTCACTTTTGCTTCCTGTATTACTCCTGATTTTTTGATGTCTGAGGATAGTGCACTTCTTTTGCAGTGGGTGCTAGACAGGGATGCTACTTTTCATGTCTCTCAGTATCGTGACTGGTTCAGTAGCTATTCTAGCAGAGTGCATGGTAGTGTGCGATTGGCAGATGGGTCGCTGCATGAGATTGCTGGTTCAGGAGATGTGAGACTGTCATTACCGGGCGGTGCATCATACGTGCTTAGAGATGTGCGTCATGTGCCAGATTGGACGATGAGTTTGATCTCCATTGGTCAGCTCAGGGATAGTGGATGTCAGGTATCGCTGCTTGAGCGATCTTTTGCATTGCATTTGGGTTCGCTAGTGATTGCTAGAGGTGCTAGAGTTGGCACATGGTACCCATTGCACGTAGTACTGGTGCGATATGGTAGAGTCTCAATCTTGTTACAGCCATGCAGAGAGCGAGAGACCCGGACAGTCTCTTTTGCTCATGGGTTGCAGGGTGCTTTGCATGGAGTGCAGAGTAGTGAGCTCGTTGTGCACACGGTTGGGGCACGACTTGAGCAGTCACACAGAGAGGTGACAGAGTCAGACATGCATGCTTTGCTAGTGACTGAGCAAAGCAGAGATTCAGTTGTGCGAGATACTTCTATGCAAGATAGACAGGTAGAGCGGTCTTGCTCTAGTGAGTCACGACAAGAGGAAGTTGTGCAAGAGTTATGCATAAGGAGTTAGAGCATGAGAGCTCTAGTGAGTCACAGCAGATTGAGTGGTCATGTTTGCAATGGATGATTACAGAGGAGGCTGAGATGTCAGCGATTATGCAATCATTCCTTTCTATGCTCGACAGTGAGCATGGAGATATAGTTGTGCAGGATATGTCTTCCAACAGACACCTAGAGCAGCTGGTTTGCTCTGAGATTGCACGACAGGTTGATGCGTCTTTTGCGGACAGTCGGGAGATGAATGTGGATGACACGCCTTGTCAGTCAGAGATGCCTATTGCCAGGGATATATATGTAGATGCATGCTCCGTAGAGCTAGCAGGGCCCGCTAGCATTGCATCGGCATTCGGTGGTCTCATGTATGTGATGCGGATCTTGAGACCGGATATATCAGCTGCAGTGGGAGAATTTGCAGTTGGGGTTCTCAGTCGTTTCTTGACTGATGATGGCATAGTGCACGAGAGAGATATGTAGGTATTGCGTACATACTTGCAGTACGTGTGCGGTACGTCTGGTGGTGTATGGACTTACACGGGAGCAAGACAGTCGGATGCACACGATCACAGCCAGCTAGTGGGCATCAATTGAGAGCTATTTTCTCTCGCCTTTTGTAGTCTTTATACTAGGTTCCTTTGCTTAAAGGCACAGTCGCCTTTAAGTGGGAGGTTGTTGGGGTATAGGCGCCTGTGCCTTGCCTGGCCGCCCAGAGTCTGGACACCCACTGACTTGTATACCTTATACATAGCATAAGTGTATAGGGGGCTACTCACTGATTGAGTCTCCCCACCCATATCTGTGTGTCATGTGCTCTTCTCCTTCCTCTTCTCTCTTCTCCATTGCTGCATACACACACACGCTCTCGCTCGCCCGCTGACTTGTATACCTTATACATGCATAAGTGTATAGGGAGATGTTCACTGATTGAGTCTCCCCACCCATATCTGTGTGTCGTGTGCTCTTCTCCCTCCTCTTCTCTCCTGCACAGTTCCTTCAGTAAATGCCTTTAGAATGTGGTTTCCAAAAGAGGCTACTCCCATCCCATCTCCAAGCGTCCCATTCAAAGTTGGATTCACAAATTGGCATCACCACCTTATCAAGCTCTTTCATCACTCTGTAGACTAGTAAGATCTCAAAGCCATTCAGTTGAAATTGGATGGCTAAAGAGTCAGCAGTTTTCCAGCACTTCCTGTTGCCATCCCAGAATTGCTCTAGTCGAACGAGCCCCTTATTATTCACTTTCCTTGCCATTTCTATCCACAATAGGGGCTTTGCGGCGGCCCTAATATTTTAGAGAGCCAAGGAGACCATTGTAAAATGGAGTTCTTAAAGTATCTTGTTGCTTCCCCCCATTCCAAAACCTCAGTTGCTCTTTTGCACTTCCTCATCAGCTCCCCTGAGAGTCCACCAGATCTAAGATAAGACCACTTCGGGGCGAGAAGTTTGTTGTGCATCACAACCCCCTTTGGCACCAAGGGCCTCATCATGGGATACAGGGTTAAGAATCCCGAGCCCTCCTTGGTCTACCGGGCGAGCAACTACCTTCCATCTAGCCCACTTCCATGGTCGGGAGGTTTTTGTGTTGTTCTTCCAAAGAAACCTTTTCACTGGTTTTAAGAATTATTTCCAGTTACACTTAGCCATCTTGACCCATATGACGCTTTTAAATGAAAAGACTTTTTTGGACTAGATAAGTAGTCCTTAGTAACGGGTTGGATTTTGGGTGCATCTCTAAACCACACCATAAAGCTTGCAAATTAGTGCCACATGGAAAGCTATACTTTTTTTTTGTCTTTCTGAAAGAAGCCTTAGAGGAGAGTTGGCTTAGACATAGTTTGAATGTTTTGAGGGATGGGATGATTGAGACTTACCTTAAATGTTATTTTAATTTTATAATACTAAATGGATCTTTTTATTTCACCTTTCATTTCATATCATGATGTGTCTTGACTTTTTTTGCATTCTATTGTTTTAGAATGTTAAAGTGAACCTCCACCTTGCATAATTCTAGTAAATTCTATAGACACACACACACACACATACATACATATATACATACACATACATATATACATATATATGTATATTATGTATGTGTGTGTGTGTGTGTGTGTATATATATATATATATATATATATACATATATATATATATATGTATATATATATATATATATATATACATATATATATATATATATATGTATATATATATATATATATATATGTATATATATATATATATATATACATATATATATATATATGTATATATATATATATACACACATGTTAAATGATAAAGCCTTAGAGGCTACACAAATCCCAAAAGTCACATTTTCATTTTGAAATTTGAGAAGTTCTTTTATCCACCTTTTCATTTTGAGAATTTGGTTCACCCCTTGAAACTTGAGGTAATAGACTAAAGTTGTCATTTTTGTTAGTTAAAACTTTATGGAAGGAATTTATCATTTAGGGTTTTAACCTTTAAAGATTTTTTTTATTTTTTATTTTAGAGATTTTAAAGCTAAGTTTAGAACTTAAAGATGTAGAACTTTTAAAGTAAGGTCTCCAATGATCCAAGGAGGACCTAGAGTTTTTTTTTTATTAGAAGGTAAAACTTTGAATTAAAGAAAGTGAAAGTATTATATGGATCCACAAGTATGGGGAGGGTCACCCCGAGACGCTAGAGTTTTAAGACTTATAACTTTAAAGCTTTTGAAGTGGGATTTACAACTTACAGATCTATAGTTTTAAATTTATAAAAAGAGCTCTAGAGCTTAAAAATGTAGAATTTTTAAAGTGGGGTGTAGAGCATATGGATCTAAAGCTTAGGGTGTAGAGCTCAAGGGTGCTTTTTTAATTCAATTCTATGTGCTTATGGATTTTTTTATAAAGATTAGAGATGTAGTGATTTTAAAGTGGGATCTAACCTCATATCAAGACCTAAAATTGACGCCTATTTTTTTTGTCAAGGGCTATTTTGCCTATCAAAACAATCTCAAAATTGTGTGTCATTTTTTGTATTTATATCTTTAAGTTAATGTTATATATTGCAAATTATATAAGTTGATTGCATTACATAAAGCATATTGAAGGGGGCTTGAAAAATTGCATGTCAAAAAGAAATTTTTATCATGCTTGGCAAGCCTTGTGATTTTATCAATAGTTTAACTCCATTATGTTAAATAGCTACTTTTAGCTCATTTTTAAGGTTCCAAAGGGGAGGAGCTTATCACATTAAGCTTGTAAGGTTTGAAAACACCAAAGAGCTTCATAGCTTCCAAATTCACTCTAAGGGGTTACTCTAATGCATTATATTACTCCTACATGCTCCATTATGCATGATGGTTGACCATAGAAGCAATGTTAATCTCTCTCTTTGCTTAGTGTACGTCACCTATACCTTTGGCCGCTTACCCAAAATTATGCTACCCATAACAGAGAATAAGGAACTTGATTGTGAGTTTCTTTGATTGCAAAAAGCTCCATCATCCATATCTCTCTCTCTCTCTCTCTCTCTCTCTCTCTCTCTCTCTCTCTCTCACACACACACACACACACACACACACACATTTTCATCCATCAACAACGCTCACAAAGATTGTTGATATATTATTAATAAACATAACATGTGAAAAAAAAATATAGTTTATTCTTTCATGAAACAACCTTATATATCATGGCTTACCTACAAATTATTTTATATCATGATGCTAGATTACATGTATTTCTTGTGAGCCTTGTTTAAGCCTTGAGGGCTTACTCATTGTTACCTTGGTATGGTAGCGATGTGTGTGAGCATACTAAGGATCATATGGTAGTTGTATCTCTTACTAGTAGGTTTCTATATGTGCCCATCATTTGGGGACAAGCCTTACCTTTGTATTTTCATATTTAATAAAACTACTTCTTGTGTTATATCCCCTTGATCTTCTTCATCTTTATGTGCACTCCTACAATACTATGTTCCAACAATGGGTAGCAAAGAAGGCTTTGGCATTTTGCACAACATTACAACACCATCGTGGCTCACTTTTTGAAATTGAGGTGATATTTGCAACCATGGCTAACAACAGAAGGGAAAATTGGATCATGTTGCCTTCTAAGAAAAAAATGGATGGTGGTAGCTACCCATTGTGGGTAAATGATATAGCATGTTCTTGTTTCAAAGGGCATAGTGCAAAGTCATGATTGAAGTCTAGTTTTTATATATGGAGACTATGGATGATGTAGATTCTAGTAGTTTTTTCTATAAATAGATAAGGAGAGAGATTGAGCTCTTGTAAGAAGACATGTATACAACCAAGATAGAACACAATAAAGATGGAGCCTGAAAGCTTCTTCTTCTTCTCCATTACTCGCTCGTGCTTTCCTATCCATGCTTTTAAATGATCTACACAACGTACAAAGGAAAATACAATTTAAAGAAATAACTATATACAAAGTAAAGTGATCTACAAAATACGAAAGAGAATACAATTTAAAGAGATAATTATATACAATGGTCAATGTGAACCTGCTAGTGAGTGAGCTAGCAAGATAGCAGTCCGCCATTCTTCCTAGGTAGACCATGTCATTGAAGTCTATGGTACTATTGGCCATAATCCTCATGTGTTAGTGAATTGTCACAATAGACGTCTATAGCATAGATATATAGCACTAACATACACAATAATTTGATTACAAAGGGGTGAATCATAATTGAAGAGCTAATAGAAATCTTGGTCGACCAACCTTTGTGGAGAAGAATATGGCTAAAGAAAAGATTGGCAGATGAGACATACGACAATGTAGCACCACAACATATCCAAACCGACCCAACTTGCTACTCAATCTCTAGAAGAAGATTGTGGCAAGTATTTGCTGCATGGAGGGATTGCTCAACTATCCAC
Organism: Adiantum capillus-veneris; assembly: GCF_014529385.1. Taxonomy (NCBI): domain Eukaryota; kingdom Viridiplantae; phylum Streptophyta; class Polypodiopsida; order Polypodiales; family Pteridaceae; genus Adiantum; species Adiantum capillus-veneris. The sequence continues at coordinate 70,186,134 of NC_140941.1, forward strand.
TATTGGTGATCCCTTTGAACAAAAAATTCTCTCAAACACCTACATGGTTCAGGCATTGAAGGCAACAATCACTCTACTATAAGATGTTTCAGACCTAGCATGCCCAATGTTATCCAAAATTTCTAAAATGATCATCATTGCCATTCAAGTTTTTGATGTTGTGGAGCAGGTTGGTAATTCGTGGAGAGTATTCATGAAGGCAACAAGAGGATTATGTTGGGATCTGAAGAACATTCCATCAAAGAAATCATCATGGAAATGAGTGTAAGGATCGTGTTTTTGCCATCACACTACCTCCAATCATTTGAAGAGCGCTTGGTGAAAGGATTCATCAAGATTGAATTATCCAACTTTAACCTACTAGCACGGAAGATACAAGATAGGCATATTGTCTTCCAGAGCACCTTGAAGGGAAACCCACTACGATAGATCACATACAAAGTAGAGATTGAGGCCACGGTAGCAAAGTTTGATTGAGTTCTTGACGCTCTTAATGAGCATGTCTATCACGAATAATGTGATAGACAATCTTCGTGATAGACGATGACATACATCATCTAGGGGGGGAGTGTTTGAAGATGCTCATGAAGAATACCCCTTTTAGTTAATTTTCCTCTCATTTGAAATTTTATTTTTATAACCAAATTGTAAATATAGAGGTGCTCCACCATATTGTAAATATAGAGGAAGTCCACTCGATTGTGATGTAATCGGAATGCTCTCATTGAATTTTGATGTACTTGTATATTACCCATGGTAATTGAGCCTAGAGGTCATTTTTTAGAACCTTTATGCACAAAAACGTCTATCATTAGAAGGATAACGAGGGAAGATAAGATCTTTACTATGAGAAGCAAAGAAGAAAGCTTAGCTATTTTGTAATCAACATCTCTTGCAATCTAGTGATTCAAATGAAGTTCCATTAAGTGCATTGTGTTTATCTTCTCTTGCTCTATCTCTTAAGTATATTCAATTTCAATTTGGTAAAGCCTTAATCTATTGTTTGGGTGAGATATTCAAGTTTAAATTCTAATATTTTGATAAGAGGCTAATCGTACGTCTTAGGATAAGCTTCTAAATTGTTTACTTGCATCCTTTGATGACAAATCACAAAAAGATTGTGATTTGTGATACCTTGAGAACTAGGTTTTAATGGTCTAGGTTTGTTTTGGTATGCCTATCCTTTCATCTCTTAGGTCCTTGAAGCATGCCATGCTCACATCTGAGAAAACATCAAGTGATTATTTTGGTGTGAGGATTGACCATAGGTCTATTGTTGATTCGTGATTTCTCTCGTGTATCTTCCTATGTAGGTTCATTCCATTGTGATTGGCACTCTAACTCATCTATATGCCCCATCCAGGTTGCTTCCCTAAGTATTGTTATTGAGTGTATTATTGCCAAATGGCTATGCTATAGACATCCACTGTGGTAATCTGCTAACACTTGCGTGTATATTGCCTTTGAATTCCTTGATTTCTTGAAAAATTACCGAACTTATTGGAGAAGTACTCTCCCCCTCCATATGAACTTAAGTATTGTATATATCTTCTTGTGTGTTTTTCATTTGACATTCCATATTCTTCTTCCTAGAAACTTGTTGCCAACAAACCCATCTCTCAGTAAGGGACTATACTAAACCAAGCCCTTGACAAATCCTTGAGATTGTTAAGAAACTCTCCCTTTTCTTCTCATGAAGTATACCCATATCTTCCTTGTATAGTCATTAATGAAGGTGACAAAAAACCTACATCCACCCATAGATGTAGTCTTTGCAGGATCACATACATTAGAATGCACTATCTTCAACACATTTTTTCTTGCATAATTGTCATGATGAAACATTGTCTTTGCCTGCTTTTGAAATAGGCAAGCCTCACAAACCTTAGGGTAAATACTCAGCCTCAGTTTTGTAGTCATTTCCTGTTTGTAGGGGGGCTTATCCCTTGGAAACCCTACCACAATCTTGCAGCTTTGCATAGTTTTTAGACTTTGCACATTTAAATCTCCACTACCCTCATGCCAAATGTCTAAAACTACAGCAACTCATAACCCTTATGCAAACATGGCAATTTTCACCTCTACTATGTTTACACCAAGAGTGAACATTATGCCCACTTTTTTACCTTGTGCGATGAGCCTTCCATCCTTCTTGTATTCCTCCAAATACAAACCCTCAGAATCAAACTTGACCTACAAACCATGCTCAACCATTTAGCTAACAGACACCAAGTTCTTTGTAATGTTGGATATGTGCAGTACATTAGCCAATTACTTCACCTTGCCACATGTTAGGGAGAATGGAACATTCCTTATTTGTGCATTAGAATGTGTTGTATCATCCTTGGTCTCAACATAACCAGGACTATGTAAATTTTGCATGTCTCTTAACAATTCACAATGGGTAGTCATGTGGTAGAATGCACTTGAATCCACATACTATACATTATTACCACATTTTGGTGCATTTGTAAACAGGGTGTTCATCATATCCTACATAATAAACAATCTCTCTGACCCATCCACACTTCTCCAACTAGTATCTACATAGTTGTTTTAACTGCCTGCCACATGTCCAACATCCCTTTCCTTTATTTTGCACATTGTTTCATAAAAATTATCCTTGACCTCTTTGGCTCCCCTTCCTAGGGAGTTTCATCTACAACATGTATTCTCCTTTTGATTGTCAACTATACATTGATTGCCTTGATTATTTCCACAACCATGGCCCCCTCCTTGACTTGCACCACACCCTCTATATCTACCTTTATTATTGTAAAAGACCTATTTAAAATTTCCTACAACTTGTGAAGATGACTCTTCACCAATGTCATTTTCTTCCGTATTCAGTAATGACACAAGATCTGAAAAAGTTTCCTAAGTATGAATAGACTTCTTGAATGGCTTGTGAATTGGTCCTAAACCATGTAAACATGCTTCCACCTTGTCATCATAGGCGGCTGAAACACTAATAGATGCAAGGGATTCACATATATCCTTTATTTTTAGAGCATATTCATCCACTAAGAGACTCACTTTCTTCACTCTTTTGAGTTCTTTCTTCAACTGGAACTTCCTTGCCTTGTTGTTGGTCACATCTAACGAGACCAAACTCTTCCATGCCTCATTCTGAGAAATAGCATACTGTTGGGATTAAAGCCCAAGTGGCCTCTTATTACGGATATGGCCGCCCGCCCGCCTAACTCACTTATCACTAACTCTTTGTATATACTCACTTGTACTTTTGTGGATAATAAGGTTTTGGGAGATAACCCTTCAAACGATTCTTTGCGTACTGTGTAAGCTCTGTGTGTGTGTGTGTGTGTGTGTGTGTGTGTGTGTGTGTGTGTGTGTGTGTGTGTGTGTGTGTGTGTGTGTGTGTGTGTGTGTGTGTGTGTGTGTGTGTGTGTGTGTGTGTGTTTTGACAGGGAGCAAAGCGAACCCCGAACCCCGACGGCCTCTAAAACACCGGGGACCGAATGGCGCGCCTCGAGCTTGTCATGGTAAAGCAAACAGGGGCACCACCTAGCTTCAGCGGCTAGGACGCAAACAACACACCACCATAACAAAGTTTTCATCCAAGAGAGATGGATGCTTCGGAGTAATGATGAAGAGGAAAGGGAATGAGATCAAGTGAGAGAGAGAGAGAGAGAGAGAGAGTGAGGGAGGGGGTATAGCGGCTTAGTACTTAGGGACCACAAAAGGATGGCGAATCCGCACACCCTTCACACATACACAAGCTCACTCCAAACACAAGATTAGGTGGCGATTCCGCACACCTCACATGGGAAAAACATTGCAAGAAAACATACTCACAAAACCTCAAGCCTTATTTAGAGAATAAGGCGATGAAATGGGGAGCATAGGGTAGGGGAATGAGAAGGGAGAGAGTGGTGGAGCACATGGCGGATAGGTGGGAGTTGATGGCGAAGACTCGCACGAGGGTTATGGCCATCATCCTTCATTTAGTTGCCCTTCATCTTCCATAGCCAAGGGTGTAGAGGTCATGCTCAAGACAAGCATGGTGATTGCGGTGATGGTGATGATGATGGTGATGGTGTGGGTGTGTGTGTGTGTGCACTAGGCACACACAGTGCATAGTGTGTTCTTTGGTGATGTTGTGTGTGTATTTAGTGTGATGGTGACCCCTCTTTATATAGGGGAGGAGGGGGGAGGAATTCTAGAATTTAGAAATAAAGAAATCATTATCTACATAGGCCATGTGACTGTGGGCCCCACTTGTCTGGCTGTGTGTATATGTGCCAGAACAGCAGTCTCATGAGAGAGAGACTAAGAGAGAGAGATGGGTTGATGAAAAAAAGTGAGAGGTGACGTGGAGAAAAACGTAATTACAAGAGGGAAGAGAGGGGAGTGTGTTCAGAGGTGAATCTGTGTGCAGATGTGTGTGAACACAAGAAAAATCAGGTAACCACTGGGTGGGGATGGGTCTGTGGGCACCTTTTTCAGTGAAACTGAGTGTGTGTGAGTGTGGGGAAGGTTATTTAGCTACAAGACAAGAGATATGGCGCCCTTTAGAGAGAGGGGGGGGTATTTGGGTCATGGGATATGATAGGAGAGAGAAAGAGGGGGTGGGGTATACTATTTTGGAAGATAGGGTAAGTTGCATGTGAGTTAGGGTGCATTATTGGTGAGTTATAATGCATTATTGGTGAGAGGTGGGGTAGCTTGAGGGGAGAGAGAAAGGAGAAAGGACAAGGGGAAGAGAGAGGGGGTTGACCCCTTGCAGTATTGGTGAGTTATAATGCATTATTGGTGAGAGGTGGGGTAGCTTGAGGGGAGAGAGAAAGGAGAAAGGACAAGGGGAAGAGAGAGGGGGTTGACCTTTTGAGTGGAGGAGAGGAAAAGGGACACACGGCGGGGCAACAGTGAAGAAAAAGGAGGCAAGGCGGGGATGGGCTACCCCGCAGGCATGAGGTGGCCTATTTTACCTTTCTTATATATTTACATAATCATACTTTATTTTTTTCTTACTTTTTCCAATGCCTTTTATCACTCCCTCCCTAAGAGGGGGTTTTCATGGGGTGGGGACGAGAGAAGAGGGGTATGGGAGCTTGGCTTGTGAAAAGCCCCCATCATTAGCCCTCCCCTTTTGGCTAGAGGCATTCATGTCTCTAGCTCATCTGTTTAATCATTATCGTCGGAGGTGGCGGCTGATGGTGTGTTCTCATCTGGAATGTCAATTGGTGGAGCCTGGTCAAATCGAAGAAAATAAGGTTTAAGTCGCCAACCATTTACCCTAGTTTTATGAAGTTTTCCATCAGCCTCCATAAGCTGGTAGCTTCCATTGGCATACTTTTTCTTGACGATGAAAGGACCTTCCCATCGGAGTAGGAGTTTCTTATCCTTGCACGTGTCGAAGCGATTGTCGTAGCGGAGCACCAACATTCCTTTCTTCAATTCTTTTTCCGGAGATGCTCGTTAAAGCTAAGCCGTCTATGCTCTGCTTATGCTGCATAATAATTTATTGCTTCTTCTCTGTCCAGCTGCAGTCTTTCCAAGTTGATGATGTGATCTCTCAAATGCATGTTGGGCTGTTGAAGCTGGCTTGCCATTACTCTGAGACTTTGTAGTTGCACTTCAATGGGCAAGATTGCTTCCTTACCAAATACTAGATGACACGGTGTGAATCCCAAGGATGTACGAAATGAAGTTCTGTAGGCCCATAAAGCTGGTAGTAGATACTTATCCCAGTCTCCAGGATGATTGTTTACCTGCTTGGTAATAATTTTAGAAACCATTCCATTTACCTTTTCAACTAGGCCATTACATTGAGGGTAATATGGTGAAGAGTGCCTCCTTGTAATGCCCAGTTTCTGCATTAATTCTCCTACCAAGTCTGCTCTGAAACCTGTCCCTCTATCAGAGATGATCTCTAAAGGTGTGCCAAACCTACAGCATATGTGCTCGTAGATAAATTTAGCTACCTCTACCGTTGTGATTCTAGTGGTGGCTGTAGCCTCTGCCCATCTAGTCATGTAGTCGACCCCATGATAATGTAGAATTTTCCTGAGTTGGCCCTAGGTAATGGCCCAATGGCATCGATACCCCATTTTTCAAATGGGCCATATGAGAGAATAGGTGTCTGTGGTTCAGGCATAAGTGACCTAGTGCCGGCCTTTTGACACAACTTACACGTTTTGCACCAGTGGTGTACATCACGGTTGAGGCTAGGTCATATGAAGCCTGCCTGCAAGATTTTCCTACTTGTTATGTCTAGGGCGAAGTGACCACCACAAACCCCATCGTGACAACTAGCAATTACTCCCGTGATTTCCTGAGAGAGAGGGACCTTCCTGAGTATTTGGTCCTTACCCTTACAGTACAAACCGTCATTGATGAGTCGATACCTTGTGGCCTTCCGCGTCAGCCATTGCTTTTGTCCCTTTGTTAAATCTGATGGACATTCCCCTATTTCCAAAAAATGCATGATGTCAAGCAAGGCATCACTTCCTTGAAATAGAGGGAGCTTTAGTTTTATTGCTCCAACCACCACTTCCTGTAGTCTTTCACTTGCTAGGGCATCTGCTTCTTGGTTTTGAGCCCTTGGGATATGGTGTATTTGAACTTCTTCAAACTTACCCAACAAAGTTTTTACACCACTTAAGTGAGTCCTTAAACTAGGATTCTTGCATATCCATGCTCCATTTACTTGCCTTACCAGAAGTAGAGCATCATCAAATACATTCAGGCGTTGTACACCTTGTGAGACGCACCATTGTAGACCCTTGGTTAGTGCTGCATACTCAGCTTCATTGTTAGAATGTGAATCTAACAATTGGCCCAACGAAAATACCTTTGTCCCTTTGTCATCAAACACCACTATGACTGCAGCTGCTTTGTCGGACGCTCGCTTGTAGGCTCCATCAAAGTAGAGAGAGTATGCTCCTTCTACCATCGGTGGTACTGGAGGTAATCGGACTTCTCCTTTCTTAGATTGCTTCTCCTTCCCTTCAAAGACTTGGTAGGTCATGAGTCCCCCCAAACTTGCCCTTGTCGTGCTTTCTATCTGTACCGTGTAGTCAAACTCTTGCAGACGAACTATCCATTTAGTAATTCTAGCAGACACATCCATGTGTTGTACAACATAGGGAAATATTTCATCCGTGGTTAGAATCACAAATTGCTTAGGCAGCAAATATGACCTAAACTTTGTAGTTGCAAATCTAAGAGCTAGGACTAAGTGTTCCACATGAGTGAAACCTTTCTCTCCTGTTGTCATCATTCGACTAGAGAAGTAGATTGGCCTCATGAAAGATGTCGTCGTATCCTTTTGGAGTATCACAACCCCCAATGAGTCATCACCAACACTTGAGGTGACATAGAATTTTTCATCCCACTTAGGTGGTGAGATAGTTGGCAGAGTGGCTAAGACCTCCTTTACCTTGTTGTAGTGATGTTCGCTTTCCTCGTCCCAAGTGAAAGTTGATCTTTGAGTGAGTTGTTGCAGTGGTAGAACAAGTTGTGATAGTAGATGTATGAATCTACTTAAGTACCTCACCTTCTGTAGAAAAGAGACCAGTTGACGTGCGGTCGTTGGTGAAGGTAGGGCTATGAGTGCGGACACCTTACTTGGGTCGGCGTTGATACCTCTTGCTGAAATTTCATGGCCTAGTAGAATGACTTTACTCTCCCCAATGTGACATTTATCCACATTTAATTGCCCACCTAGGCTCTGCAACCTGGCCAAACCTTCAGTTAACTTTTCTAAATGTGAAATACGGGAGCTATATATACAAAAATCATTAATGAACACTCTTATGGATGTTCCAAAGAACGGTTGAAAAACATATGTGACATATCTTTGGAATGTGGCAGGTGAATTTGTGAGACCAAATGGCATAACCCAGTATGCAGAACAACCCCAAGGCGTGATAAAAGTGGTTTTTAGCTTATCTTCCAAGGCTATGCGTATTTGAAAGTATCCTGAATAACCATCACAGACGGTATAGCATTCAAAACCCGCTACTTCATTCAGAATTTCATCCAAGAAAGGGAGAGGAAAGTGGTCTCTCTTTGTAGCTGCATTTAGTGGTTTGTAGTCAACACAGACCCTCCACTTACCATTCTTTTTAGGCGTCACCACTACGGGTGACACCCATTCTGAGTTTTCTACAGAATAGATGAATCCCGCCTCCAGGAGTTTCCTTACCTCGGCCAAGAGTGCCTTTTCTTGTATGACCCCCAGTCGTCGTAGCTTTTGCACAACTGGTTTTATCCCTTCCTTCAGCTCAATATGATGTTCCACCACTGTAATGCCTGTGATTCTTTCATAGTTGTCAATGAACAGGTTAGGAAATCCCATCAACATTTGCAAAAAACTATCTTTCTCCTCAAGTGTTAATTCCGTAGACAACATACCCTTCAACCTACTTCCTCCAGGCCAAGTGATTTTCTCTCCTCTTCATTGGGTTTCCCTTTTGGTGATGGATCACCAGTTGTGCTTACCCTTTGTGGATCCTTCATAATGATACCCATCACATCAATGGAACTGTCACTTTCATCGGTGGATGTGGTCTCCTCCTCAGAACTGGAAGATTCGCTAGTGGTTTCATCTGCGGATGTTTCCAGATTCATTTGCTTCTGCTTGCCAATCCTCATGTCGTAGTAGATTGTCTCCCCTTTCTTACCGGTCATGCGTAGAAGGCCAGTACCCCAGTCCTGTTTTGCCTTCATGGCCATCAACCATGGCCTTCCCAAAATTAGTGGATAGCCCTCCCCCTTAGTAGGCATTACAAAAACATCTACCTCTACCTCAGTGTTGAAAGCTTTTATTTTCACGGCACTTACCACACCCACACACTTTACTTTTGCATTGTTTTCCATCTTTGCCTTGCATGGAGAACGCCTGTCAACCTCGAGCCCTAATCGAAGCATCATAGCTTCGCTCATTACACAGATTTGTGCACCTCCATCAATGTAGGTGTTTCCAACCCTCTTTCCTTTTATGTTTACGTTGACAATTGGAAGAATGCCATCCATGTTGCATCCCGAAATTGCTCCGGCTACCTTTGTTTTGGAGCATCTTGTACTTACCATTTTAGACCATTGTCGCCTTACTTTTGGTGCAAGATATAGCAGCTGTGGCCATGTAATCTTCGGTCCTTGCTCTGCCACATCCAATGTTAGATCATAGGGCTTAGAACTTTCCCCTAGCTGGAAGTCGGTGATGCCCAATTTCCGTCGTGGCCTGGATGGACTCTTGCTAGTTTCTCCTCTCATGCTTCTCTCATCATCTGATTGTGTAGCTTTCTCCCTCCTAGCTCTTTTCACAGTCATGGCTTCAAGTGGTTCTAAAAAAGGTTACCTTCTCCTTACCCTTGTCCCTCTCCTTTGCTCTGGGTGGATCCACTACTACGGTTTTTCCTTTCTCTTCTAGCCTTATGATGTTTGCAGGGCGATCAAGTGGTGGGGCTGGTGGAAGAGGTGGGATGGATGCTTGTAGTGGTGTCTAGGGTGGACGTAGAATTTGTGTTGGTGGGGGTGGTGCTCGGGGTGGGGGTGTTCTTTCTCTAGGGGGTGACAATTGGTTCCTCCTACCTCCTCTATTATAGTTTTGTCGTGGTTTGGGACAGTAGTACATAACGTGACCGTCTTCTCCGCAGTTGTAGCAATGATACTCCCTGTTTTGTCGTCGTGCTCTTCCAGGGTCTTGATCTCTTTCTTGACTCCTCCCTTGCTGTATTAATTGGACAGACAAATTCTGCAGTTGGTCAGTAATATGGGCCAACATATCTTGTTGGTCATCTCTTACCCCAAGAACCGGTGGTGGTGGTATGGTAGTTGTTGTAGTTACTGGTCGACGCGATGTTCCTGCTTCTGTTGACTCGGTTTCTTTGGCTTTCATTCACAGCTTCTTGTCCTTAAGGCGAGCAATCTCAACGGCTAACTCGTACGTAGCCGGGAATCTACCTTTCACCTTCTCCTTGAGAAGCGGCCATAAGCCATGCGTGAACCGATCTTTTTTTAGGAAATCGGGTGCGGCTTCCCCCCTTGCCAGTGACTGAACCCACTGTGCCCACAAATCCACAAATTTGGACTCATAGGTGGCATATTCTAAAAGACCCACCTGCTTCAAGTCTCTCAACTTGTCCCACAACTTTTCTGAAGTGGTACCTCCCCCAAAGCGCCTCTTAAAAGCGGTTTTTAAGGGTTCCCAGTCATCCTTGGTTGCTTGTGGAAGTGCATTGTACCATGATCTAGCATCTAGCTTCATGAGATGCTTAAAGATTCTAACCCGGGATTCATCCGTATCTTTGTTGCTCACTACACATGCTACTTCAAAGTCATCTAGGAAGTCTGTTACCAAATCCTCCCCCTTCTTTCCTTTAAATGTTGGAAATGCTACACTTGCCATGATTACTGAGAGAGAGCTAGAAAGACACACTGCTTAACTTGCAAAAGTTTTTTTCTTATTTACAAGGAGACGTGTATACCCTCTTATACTAGGACATAGATTAAAACTTCAAACGGTACATTGCCTTGTACCAAAGGTAAGACAAATGGTTGATCTGATGCCAGAACCACAAAAAATCGCTCCCCACCCAGCATGGTGTCAATGACGTGCTGGTAGTGAGCCTTCAAATCCAGTATTACCTTGATTGAGTGTACACGTGTTGGTATGTGTGATCTGTCTTGAGGTAGGTTGTACTGATTCATGTGAAGCTTAGAGGTGCTTAGTCACTGTCCAAGCTTGTGGGAGAGGGTGGTGTTCTTTCCTGAAACAAACTCAGTAGATCCCTAGTTTCTCTAGTGAGAGTGTGAGCCAATGATTCCGTTATCTGTGCTACAGCATCAGGTGCAACTTGAAAACTGACTGTGATAATTACCTCGGTGACTTGAGTTACCCGATTCTCAAAGTAGAATAGTGTTGATTCTCTATTGTGTAGAGCTCCTTCCATTTTGTTGTTGTGGGTTGGTTGTAGGTTGCGGACATGGTTTCGACCTTCTCCTTCTTCTTCTTGGCACTTGGCCTATGTATATCCACTGGGTTTGGCGTGTTGGTTGACTCTCCCACTGCAAATCGATTACCGTTACGCCTGGCACTCGAGCTTCGATGGAGATGCGGAGTTCGTCTAGTTGTGCTTGGAGCTCTTCTTCTTCTGTCGTCCAATTAGCAAATCCTGCTAGACATTCATCCATTCACAATAGTTTAAGGGTTTCAGTCTTGTAAACTGAAGGGTTTCATGAAAATATCCTCAGTGGGGGCACCAAATGACGGGAGCAAAGCGAACCCTGAACCCCAACGGCCTCTAAAACACCGGGGACCGAATGGCGCGCCTCGAGCCTGTCATGGTAAAGCTAACAGGGGCACCACCTAGCTTCAGCGGCTAGGACACAAACAACACACCACCATAATAAAGTTTTCATCCAAGAGAGATGGATGCTTGGGATTAATGATGAAGAGGAAAGGGAATGAGATCAAGTGAGAGAGAGAGAGAGAGAGAGAGAGAGAGAGAGTGAGGGAGGGGGTATAGCGGCTTAGTACTTAGGGACCACAAAAGGATGGCGAATCCGCACACCCTTCACACATACACAAGCTCACTCCAAACACAAGATTAGGTGGCGATTCCGCACACCTCACATAGGCAAAACATTGCAAGAAAACATACTCACAAAACCTCAAGCCTTATTTAGAGAATAAGGCGATGAAATGGGGAGCATAGGGTAGGGGAATGAGAAGGGAGAGAGTGGTAGAGCACATGGCGGATAGGTGGGAGTTGATGGCGAAGACTCGCACGAGGGTTATGGCCATCATCCTTCATTTAGTTGCCCTTCATCTTCCATAGCCAAGGGTGTAGAGGTCATGCTCAAGACAAGCATGGTGATTGCGGTGATGGTGATGGTGATGGTGTGGGTGTGGGTGTGTGCACTAGGCACACACAGTGCATAGTGTGTTCTTTGGTGATGTTGTGTGTGTATTTAGTGTGATGGTGACCCCTCTTTATATAGGGGAGGAGGGGGGAGGAATTCTAGAATTTAGAAATGAAGAAATCATTATCTACATAGGCCATGTGACTGTGGGCCCCACTTGTCTGGCTGTGTGTATATGTGCCAGAACAGCAGTCTCATAAGAGAGAGACTAAGAGAGAGAGATAGGTTGATGAAAAAAAGTGAGAGGTGACATGGAGAATAAAGTAATTACAAGAGGGGAGAGAGGGGAGTGTGTTCAGAGGTGAATCTGTGTGCAGATGTGTGTGAACACAAGAAAAATCAGGTAACCACTGGGTGGGGATGGGTCTGTGGGCACCTTTTTCAGTGAAACTGAGTGTGTGTGAGTGTGGGGAAGGTTATTTAGCTACAAGACAAGAGATATGGCGCCCTTTAGAGAGAGAGGGGGGTATTTAGGTCATGGGATATGATAGGAGAGAGAAAGAGGGGTTGGGGATTACTATTTTGGAAGATAGGGTAAGTTGCATGTGAGTTAGGGTGCATTATTGGTGAGTTATAATGCATTATTGGTGAGAGGTGGGGTAGCTTGAGGGGAGAGATATGTGACTACTAAAGATTATGTCAAACTTGGCAATGAGCAGGTTTGTGACATACTTGGAGTGGGAGATGTGCAGTTGAAGTTTCAGAATGGCTCTTCTTTATGGCTCAAGAATGTCAGACATGTTCCAGCAATCCGAAAGAGCTTGATCAATACAGGGAAGTTGGATGATGCGGGTTATGTGACAGTTTTTGGAAACAGCGCTTGGAAGATCTCCAAAGGTTCGATGACTGTAGCACATGGCAGCAAGTTAGGAAATCTGTACACTTTACCTGTTTCAGAGGTTAAAAACCATGTAATTAATGTGATTGAGCAGCCAAGTGTGTCACTGTGGCATCATAGGCTCGGACATATGTCAAAAAGAGGAATGGAAATACTTTCTCATTATGGTTATTTGCCTGGATTTTCATTTCAAGATTTCAATTTTTGTGAGCATTGTGTTTATGGTAAGCAAACACAGGAACCGCACAGATCAAAGAGGAATCGTAGGGATGAACGGTTAGCTCTTGTGCACAGTGATCTATGTGGACCAATGCCTAGTTTGGCACTAGGGGGAGTAGCATACTTTTGTACATTCATAGATGACTATTCTCGCAAAGTATGGGTTTACTTCTTGAAGCACAAGGATGAGGTGCTCAAGGTCTTTAAGACATTCTTGCAGCTTGTGGAGAATCAGACTAGTCAGAAGCTAAAGTGCTTGAGAACTTACAATGGTGGAGAGTACGTTTCCAAATCTTTTCAAGACTTTTGTGAAGCAAAAGGGATTAAGCGGGAACTTACTGCACCATATAATCCTTCACAGAATGGGGTTGCAGAACGTATGAATAGGACCATACAAGAGAAGTTCAGAAGCATGTTGTCAAATACTGAGTTGCCTGATGGATTTTGGGCGCAAGCAGTGGCTACATCAGTCCATTTAATCAACAAGTCTCCTAGTAGGGTTCTGGATAAGAGTGCAGTGGCCGAGATGCTATGGACAGGCAAGTCACCTTCGTATAAGCATCTCAGAGTCTTTGGTTCTGAAGCTTATAGCCATATTCCTAAGGAGTTCAGGAATAATTTAGAACCAAAGAGCAAGAAGTGTATATTTCTTGGCTACGGAGAATCGGGCGAGATGGGTTACCGGCTTTAAATCCTGAGTCCAAAAAAGTTATTCGTAGCAATGATGTGCATTTCAATGAAGCCAAGTTTCACGCTACGCTAGAGAAGAGAGAGGAGATCAGAAGAGTTGTCTTCAGGGAAGATGGACCTAGTGCTAGCACATCAAGACAACATGGTCAAGCTCAGGAACAGCCTATAGTGGCTAGAGAGGCAGAATCAGTTGTGATGAGACATTCTGAGCGTGTCTCCGAACCACCTGATCGTTATGTGCCATCTCTAAATTATGTCATGCTCACAGATTGTGGAGAACCATCTTGTTACAAGGAAGCATTACAAGTGGTTGACTCGAAAAAATGGCAGTTGGCCATGCAGTCAGAGATGGCAGCTCTGCATAAAAACTAGACATGGAAGCTAGTTAAATTACTATAGGGCAAAAAGGCTCTACCTTGTAAATGGGTTTACAGGTATAAGATCACCGCTCATGATAGTCATCCAAAGTACAAAGCAAAGCTTGTTGCCAAGGGCTTTAAGCAAGAACAAGGCATTGACTTTGATGAAGTCTTCTCTCCAGTGGTTAAGATGACTACATTGAGATGCTTTCTTGCATTGGTTGCTATATTGGATTTGGTGTTGCACCAAATGGATGTCAAGACAGCGTTCTTGCATGGTGATTTAGATGTGGAAATTTACATGCAGCAGCCAGAAGGGTTTGTTGAGAAAGGCAAGGAAGATTTTGTATGCCAGTTGTTAAAGAGTCTTTATGGCTTAAAACAATCATCGAGGGCATGGTACCATAAGTTCCACCAGTTTATGCTTTCTCAAGGCTACAAATGTAGTGAGTTCGATCACTGTCTATATACAAAGAAGGCTAAGGATGGCAATTGGTTGATCCTTATTTTGTATGTGGATGACATGTTGATTGCTGGCAAACACTTGGAAGAAATTTCAGCTTTGAAGTCAAAGATGGCAAAATCGTTTGACATGAAGGACATGGGTGAGGCACATCATATACTTGGTATGCGCATTGAGAGAGACAGATCAAAGAAGTTGGTTTGGTTATCTCAAACAGAGTATATTGACAAGGTTTTGCAACGTTTCAATATGGAGAAGGGAAAGGCATTGACTGTTCCATTGCCACCATATGTGAAACCTAGCAAACAAGATTGTCTTGTGTCTGAGGAAGAAAAGGCTGAAATGGATAAGATTCCATATGCGTCTGCAGTGAGTAGTTTGATGTATGCAATGATTGCTACACGTCCGGATATTGCATTTGCAGTGGGAGTGGTTAGTAGATATATGTCAAATCCTGGCAAGAAACATTGGGAGGCAGTGAAAGGTATCATGAGATACGTAAAACATACAAAGAGTATGCGCATGTGCTATGGTAGTCAGGATTTGAGTGTCAGAGGAACACTGACTCAAATTATGCAGGAGACTTGGATAAGAGGAGATCTACATTAGGCTATGTCTTTACATTGGCTGGAGGTGCCATATCATGGTGATCTCGATTACAAGATTGTGTTACATAGTCTACTACAGAAGCTGAGTATGTTGCAGCAAATGAGGCATGCAAAGAAGCTATTTGGCTTGGTAGATTGGTAGTAGCAGACTTGGGAATCAAAGCAAATATGCAAGAGTTATATTGTGATAGTCAAAGTGCTATACAATTGGCAAAGAATCCAGTGTTCCATTCGAAGACTAAGCATATTGATGTGAAATATCACTTCATTAGGGAAGTACTTGAAGACAAGCAGATACAACTCTTGAAGATCCACACCAAGGACAATCCTGTTGATCTACTCACAAAGGGACTTCCAGGAGAGGGCTTTCTGCATTGTCGTGAGTTATTGGGCATTGGATAGATGGCAGCCATGTAAATCTTTGTACATTTATGTTCATAGATTTACAGTTACTTAAAGTGCCACATTGGACTTTAAGTGGGAGGTTATTGGGATTAAAGCCCAAGTGGCCTCTTATTACGGATATCGCCGCCCGCCCGCCTAAGTCACTTATCACTAACTCTTTGTATATGCTCACTTGTAATTTTGTGGATAATAAGGTTTTGGGAGATAACCCTTCAAACGATTCTCTGCGTACTGTGTAAGCTCTCTGTGTATCTGTGTGTGTGTGTGTGTGTGTGTGTGTGTGTGTGTGTGTGTGTGTGTGTGTGTGTGTGTGTGTGTGTGTGAGTCAATCCACGCTCCGCTCCGCGACTTCACATACTATGTATCCTACTCATGTATTATCAACATTGACAGACAATTGTGCTCCCTTGTTCCAATCTTCAAAGGCTTTCACCTATGGAGGAGTCGAGTTATCGTCAAGTAACACTGGTGTGTCTTCTAGTTCACCTTCAATATACTCCCTCGGGGGGTTCACCTCTTAGACATGTAAGTTACCACGTGAGTTCAAATGAATGGGTTTTTTAATTGCCAAAATTTTAAACTTTCAACGAGATTATATTAACAAAAGGGTGTTTTTAATTGATTTTAGAGAAAAACCCGTAAGTTTTTTGAAGAAAAAGGGGTCATTTTGTTACCTTAAGCATGTAGGTCAAGGGGTTTTTTAATACTCTTTGAACGCACGATATATGAATAGTTTCTTAAAGGTGTACCCCTTCAGTATACTCCTAGTAAGCTTTACCCATCATGAAATTGGTAATTCTGACATTCCAAGCATGTAAGTTGTTCTTGTCTAGCTTCTCACTGATAATAGCACTTAGTCCATTTTCGATATCGATAGACAATTGTGCTCCCTTGTTCCAATCTTCAGAGGCTTTCATCTATTGAGGAGTTGAATTTTCATCAAGTACCACTTGTGTGTATTCTAGTTCACCTTCAATATACTCCTAGTAAGATTTACCCATCATGAAATTAGTAATTATGACATTCCAAGCATGGAAGTTCTTGTCTAGCTTCTCACTGATAATAGCACTCAGTCCATCATTGTTAGGCGTGTTTGCAAAAAATAAAAACTATGCACAAAACTTGCAGTGGACCAAAAATAGCATGTATTTGTCACAACCTATTACCACAATGTGCACACATACACCCAACACAATAGTTCACATTACTACCTATGTGGAAACTGCAATAGCAATCGATCTTTGTGTTACACTAAATGGAAGATTTATAGATACCCAAACCTTTGCATCCCTATACGTGAACATCCTCTAACTCTAGTTTGGAGGTTGAAATGTGCACAAAACTAAAATTTGGCTGCATAATTGTAGTTGAAAGAACTATGCAAAATGCCAATCTCCATGATCTTCCACAAATAGTGTTGAGATTGAAGACCGTTACAAATGGCCTCCTGAGAATCTCGGGAATGAGTGTAGTACCAACACACGAGGGAGGGGAATGGAGACACGCTTATCCTCAACTCCTTCTTTTGCTACTCCTACTTGCCACTCACAAATCCTTAGCCACAAGTAGACCCTGCTATCATGTAAACACATAGAGAAGAAGAGAGCTCCAGCTTTTGCAAGCACACAAGAACATGACCAAGAGAGCACGCAATGGAGATGGAGGCTAAAAGCTGCTTCGTCTTCTTCACTACTCAAAATGATGATAAAGTCTACAAAAAATAAGTGGGAAATGCAACATAATAAGAACTATACAATAGTTAATGTGAAACCACTAGTGAATGAGTTGGCTAGATAAGTGACTATCACTCTCATAGGTAGACCATGCTAGTGAATTTTCATTTTCTCAACATTTATGAAACGTATTGACACATGCTTTGTTAGCCCTTGGGTCAAGGGAGAACTTTTTTTTTCTTGTACCATGGCATTTACAATGATACATGGCTAGAAACCCTCATCCTTGTAATCCTTGAACTTTTTGTTTGCCTTTGATAGATGATACTCCCAAAGATTATTAGGATTTCTCTCATGATTCACACATAGAGTTAAGAACTTGATAGCTCGCTTCCCATCTTTACTCCTTATCTTGCCATAAGAAAAACCATCACCTTAGACCTTTGATTCCGTGTGAATAGTTATGATATATGGTTTCCCAAGGATAAGAGGACATTTTCTACACAAAGAAATTTGCTCATCCTTGACGTTTCTGATAGTCACCTTTGCAATTGGACAAGTTCCATACAAATCTCCAGATGAGTTGTTTGCAGCTCTAATCATCCATCCATGATTTGTATCCATTAAACAATTTCCCTTCATGTGATAGTCTTGGATATGGGGTTGCTTTCAAAACCATGATCTATCAATGCAACATTTGGATCTAAAGGAATTCTTTTTGCATTAATGCATATGGTGCAATATCATGGACCATGTAGGAGGGATTGTGGTAGCCTTAATGATTCAAGGTCCTTTCACAAGTCTTCACCATAAATGCCTCCTTCTCCTAAAGTGCCTACGGGGGAAGCATCAGTTGGAAAAAAGAAAGAGCAAGGAAACTAAAGCAAAGGGACCTACTTACATGTTACAATTTGACAGTAAAGCTACTACTGACTTTGAAGAAGGTATGGGAAGAGAGGATTTAGATCAAAAAGGTGGTGTTTACCTTGGGAAGCTCTTTGCCTAGCCAAACATGGGTTATATGAAGAGATTATAGATATCATGAAAAGGAAGAGGTAGACTCTAGTTGAGTCTATTCCTCCTCAATCAAAGGGTCAAGGAGAGATTCAAGGCATAATTTGTACATGTACAAGAGAATGAATGTGATGAAAGGGCGGTAGGATGCTACTAGTCTTCTAAAAGAGAGAAACATGTTAGATTTGTGGATGACAATGATAAAGATGAAGCCACACAAAAAAGGCACTACTCTAAAATTCATTGGGGCTAGAGATACATGGATAGCTTCCTTTGCCCTAATAATTCCTCTTCTTCTAATCTTGCTAGTTTAAGCTTCATTTCATGCATCTCTTCGACAAGATCATCTAGCATTTAAGACTCATAACTCTTTTGATTCACAATAGTTGGCTTAACTATGTTCTCAAGTGGGCTAGAGGTAGGAGTCTCACTATCTACCATCAATTTATATATACGTCATTGTCTCTTGGAAAGTAGTGAATCCAAGCCTTCAATGCCCTTCCACTCAGTTTTCAAACCTTGTACATTGTTCTTATCCTCCAAAAGTAGCTCCAACTTGTCTAAAGGTCTTCACCTATATCTTGTAGAAATAATTATATCTTCTCCATCTCAAGGTGCTTTGTTCTGTTGCTGACACTTGAGCATATCATTACTCAAACTCCCTTAGAAACTCTGTTTGAAAGAGTTCTTCTTTTGATTAGGCAGCCCATTTCAAGAAAAATCTCTTTGTAACTTGTTTGGAATCTATCCTAAGCTACTCTTACTTTAGTGCTTCTCAATCTTCTCCATGATCCACTCATACCTCCCT
Source organism: Adiantum capillus-veneris (assembly GCF_014529385.1). Taxonomy (NCBI): domain Eukaryota; kingdom Viridiplantae; phylum Streptophyta; class Polypodiopsida; order Polypodiales; family Pteridaceae; genus Adiantum; species Adiantum capillus-veneris. The sequence goes on from NC_140941.1 coordinate 70,205,103, forward strand.
TACACATGTGCTCTGACCTCAAGAACACATACGTCTGAAAACTCATTTTGATATTAGTTGTAGGCATCGTGTTTAGTTCGATCTCCTTTACATAATGCCACAAGTACATAATTACATCTTTCCCATTACTTTGATCCATTTTATCCACATTTGAGTGAAGGGAACTTATGGTAGATACTTCCCTTCTTTTTTAGCTTGTTATTGTTGCATTGCATGTGCAAATGCCTGTAACATGTGCATCGAATTGGCATTGAATCATTATCAAGGAGAGGCAGATATTGCACAAAAAGGATGGCCAGATAGCAGGCACTGAGCCTATGGCTATAGGGACTTGAGAGAGAGAAATTGACAAAAACACACATAGATAAAAAAACTTTGCACTAAAGAACCCTTTAAACACTATGCCTAAATTACACAAAAACTAATACAAGACACTACCTTTGTTCTTTGATCACAACTTTCCTCTTGATGACAAACACTATGCTTACAAACACTTCATCCTAATTCTCTATCTCTACCCCTTGATTTTTAACTATTCTGAGCTACACCAAAACAATGAGTCTTTGTGTTCTTTCTAGCTCAATTTCCTTTTCTCCTCACAATAGGCCTTGATTGTCCTCGTAGCTTGGAAGCCCACTTGAAAGACTTGCTACTCTATGTCTGATTTGCTTACTCTTTTATTCTCCTCCCTCCAATTGGCATCAAGCCCCCCTCATATAGCTTCTTATCTCCGTGCTTTTAGACCTCACGAGGTCATGCTATAAATGATTCTTAACTATTGCTTTTAAACATAATCATGCATGGGAAATGGTTTGATGATGTGGCACATTTGTATCTTTGAATGCATCAATACCTGCTTCTAACACCGTAAAGTTGCACCCAATGATTCTAACCATCTTTCATCTCTTCATTGTTGCCATCTAGTCACCACATTGGCAGGGACAAGCACAAAAGCATCATTGGTCTCCCTTTGCTACAGCCCCTTCCATGATCATATGGGTAACTTGAAAACTTGGTATGCACTAAGTACAAGCATCTAATCAACATTAGACTACCTTGAATCATACCCCATGGAACCCTTGCAACCTCCCTGATAACCCTTAAAACAACTTTTAAATTGATTGCATTCCCCAAAAACTCTTTGAAACTCCTTGCACCCTTCAAAACCTCTTGGATTGTAGGGCATCATCAAATATACCTATACCCTTGAGTACATCTTTGTATCCTTGTAGCACAATAGAGGTCTTTTGTTTGGCAGCCATGTCTACTTCATCTCTATCATCAAAAGAATAGCTTCACCCCCTTTAGCCTTCTAACCCACATTAAATATCCATACATCATATGGTACTCAAGAAGAATCTTTGTTTGGCACAAAATCTTTGAGAACCTCATCCAAAATGTGGGTTTATTTGGCCATGGTGAGGGATAATGCAAAGCAAACATGGCTAATATGAGCAAATTAGACAGAGACGAGAGAGAGAAAGAAATTGAATGAGCTCCACAAGATGACAAGGGAAATCTTGTATATGAAGCCTTTTTAAAAGTCTTCATACACGAGCTATATCATAGGAGTTGAGTGAGGAGAGTTTTTTTTGTCCCCAAATGATTTCCCTTTACATCATGGATGATCCAACCTCAAGGGTAAACCCTATGTATCGCGTGTGTTCATAACATGCTTAAAAAACCCCTTATCTATAGATTTTTCAGAAATAAAACATCCCCCTTTTTTATTCAATCAGTGTAAACCACCTTTGTTCAATGCCCTTCTATATGTTTAATAAGGGTAGAATCTGTGGTTTTCAAACCCCTTAAATTGAACTCACATGCTAGACTGCATATTTATGGGTGAGCCCCCCCCCCCCCCCCTTGCAAGGATCCGACCCATTGGTCCTAGAGGGGGTACATACAAGGACTTATTCCCAACAACCCTCCCCTTAAGCATGAGGTATAATAATGACTCTAGATAAGGTCACTTGTGGGTCCTCCACTTGAACAAAGGAAGCAAATTGATAAACTTCCTTACGAGCAACAAGAGGTAGGACAAACCATCCTGTGCCAACAAACAAACTCTTATAGTGACCCCTAAAATAGACTAGGTACAATGAAGAAGCTCCAACAAAACAAGTGTGACATATACAATAATTTTTGAGGTGTTCTTACCGCTTGAGATCTACTAGGACTGAGGGTAGTGCAAGTACCTTATACATATTTTTTGTTTTTAAGACTCCATGCCTTGGGTAATGACTTGCTTGAAAAGTGTTGGGGTAAAGGCATTGTGCCTTTGCTCGGGGCCGAACATCCGGTGTCTGACCGCCCACTGACCACACTAACCTTATTCTTCATGTACCAAAGAATAAGGAGCACCCCATTTCTTGGATGTTTGCTCCACCCACACAGCAGAGCACTAAATCCTCCTCCCTCTCTCACACTGCACCACACACACACGCATTCCGCACACCACACACTCTTTTGGTATCATAGCAAGTCGAGAGAAATTGAAGGTAGATGTGAGCAAAAGGTAGCAAGCTTAGGATCTCCATCTGAATTGAACGCAAGGAAAGATTGGAAGCAGATAGGGCTATTTGCAGCAAAACTGAGTTGCAGCTTGAACAATCAAGCAAGGTAGTCAGTTGAAGATCTCCAGGAGCTCACGAGATTGAACATCTTCACTCAATTTGGCTAAAGCAACAACAGACAACAGAGAATTGAGAGAGGGAAACCAAGTTGCTGAGAAGAGGAATCTCTATAGAGTAAGCTTTTGAGTTCACAAAATTGAAGCCAAAGCAAGCTTGAAAGAAATCAAGCAGCAGTAGGAAAGGTTGTGTGGCTATGTGTGTTGCACACACACACACATTATAGTCTCAATACGGATAATATCATGTTGGCTTAGTGGCATGATGGTATTTCCTTTGGCCGACCATAGTTATCCTTTTTTTATAACCAAACATAAAAGACCTTATGGTTTTTTTCATTAGGTTGGCATCATTATTATTAGGCACTATTGTATGGCTCTGTACAGGTTTAGTCAAAAACGGAAATTACTCTACACCGTTGTGAAATGGAGCTGCGAAGTCGGGATTTTGCACTATTCTTGAGATTGTCTATTGGCAGTGCACATGGCCCGTTTATGGGAAGCATCCTCCAAATGCATCATTAGTAGCTTGCTCATTAGCAAAATCAAAGCTATCAACATTAATTTCACTCTCTTTACTATTGTCAACCATTCTAACAACTTTTAGGTGTAAATTTTTTAGGTGTACTTTGGCACTTCAAGCCCTAGTTGTTACTCCTCTTTACCCCTTTACAAAAATCACTCAAGCTATTGTACACGTGGCTCGAATACCATTAATTGCAAGGAATAGAAGAGAGGGTCGTTCAACACAAAAATAGCACCGGCTCCTGTCAAGCTTCTAATAGCTCAATAGTGGCTAAGCCGTAGGCAAGCCCCATAGGACTCCACTATTAAGACCATAGATCTCGATGGTGATGCCCTGTTAGCTGCACGAAGGCAGGCACACTGCAAGGCTGAAAAATCCCTATTCTACTTACTCACAAGCAATTAATAATACCAACCATTTATAGCTAACTTGAGGACCTCCCTTCTTGAGCAAGAAAACAGAAACCTTGTGCTCTAATACCAATGTAACATTTAATGGCCTAAAAACTTGTTTGTAGCGGAAATTAGCATGAACATAGTGGGCATTCCATTATAATAGATTCCTAATGAGAATTACAAGAGCGCTTGGGTGGAGAGAGCAACAAAAAGCATAACACCTAGCTAGATAGCATGAACAATACTTTCAAAAGAGAGATAGAAATTAAGCTATTGACAACAGTTGAGGACCGGATTTGCATGGAGTCGGTCCCCCCTCCAAAAGGCTTTGTATTATGGTTTCTCCCATCAAGAGAGACATTGTACAATACAATTCTTTGTGTTCCTTCAAGACTAGCTAGTGCAATGAAGATGAAAGCTTCATGCACTAAGCAAAACACTTAGCAAACACAACATCAATTATTCCCGGTCTTAGACCCAAGACCTCACACACCTTCAAAGATGGTGAGGGCTAGCAAGGTATGAGAGTAGATTAAGAGGAAGTAGGAGTATTCTTACGAGACAGATGTACATCTCCTCACATAATCACTCATATCAGCATAGATTAGCTTAGTAATTAGCATGGTAGAGGAGATGGGCATGCATTGAAGCTTGGCTCTTGGTTGGATTTGCATCACAAAGCCAAGAGTTGTTGGTGTAGGCCTCCCTTCTCACAAGCTTGGAGTAGGTGATAAGCTTTCCATTAAAGCTTGAGAAGGAGAGAGAGTCTTCTTTACTTCACACATGAGATTGTGTGAGTGTGTGTGTGATCATCCTTGCAAAAATCAGCCCCCCCTCTCTCTTGGGCGACCCCTCTTGTTATTTTCTCTTGCTACCCTCTCATTGGACCTACCTACGGCTAGCCAATGACAATTAAGCAGCATAAGTGATAGCCTTCTTACATGTGTCCCCCTTTCCCCTTTTGTGAGAGCTTTAGGTTATTTAATAATTCAACTAAACTCTCATTGGACCCCTTTGCCTCCTGGCCAATAGGAATCAGGCAAGCCATGGGGCTACTGAATGCTCATTGGACCCTTTGGGAGACTGTCCAATAGTCTTCTAGAGGACTTTATTCTCATTGGTTCGTTTATTAAGTGTTTTTAAATTAATAAAACTAAATTTACTCTAGCCTAATTCTCATTGGTCCACCTCCAAGGCCATCCAATAGGAATTGGGTACACCTTGTGGGCATCTGGCCTAGGGAGCTGACATGTGTCCCTCATTCCCTTTGTGTAAAGGGAGCTTTTGTGTGTGTGTGTGTGGCTTTCTCTCTCATCCCCTACAAGCAAGGCTCGCCCCCTCCTATGTAGGGATTTGTAAAGACTTTTTTGACACACACAAAGCATCCAATTCCCCCATGGTTGACCTTTGGACACAACCTTTGAATTTTGGAACCTTAGCATTTTGGAAGTCTTAATGGGTTGAACCTTAGGGTCTTTTTATCCCATTGTTGCACATGGCTCTTTTGCAGAGAGCCCCCCCTTTGGATCCCTACTGTGGCCGGTCTGCTAGCTTAACCAATATTCTAGCTTTTTCTCCCCTGGCACTTCCCCATATTAAATGATCAGTTTAACATGAGAAAATCATTTAGGAGAATTAGATATTGATTATTATGACATTACCTCTCTCTTGAAATCATAGTCGTCCTCGACTATGGTGTAGAGAAGATAAAGCATATTCATGAGTCCTGTTCTTAGCGGGTAGAGGATCCCTATGTTACCCTACGACATCATTCCACAATGGATGACTAGTCTATTTGGTGCTTGAGAGCCTGAGGCTACCGCAAGCATGCCTGCACATTAGTCCTATCAATCTTCCATAGTAGAGTGAGAAGCTCTACTTGGTGTTTGGGAGACGTCGTCTCCGCAAACTTGATCTAAGCATGCATGCTACTTCATTTTTGTGCACAATAAAGAAAAAGAGAGTCTTATAAGACAAAAAATTTGTTCATTTTTAACATTTTGTACATTTGCTTACTCTTGGGAAGCATTGTAAGCAGTGACAAGATTTAGGTTATCCTTTAATTGTATGCCTTGCATCCATTTAGCATTTTCAAAAGGATAATTCTTAAACTTAATAAGATATCGTTGGATAGTCTTACCGCCTCTAATTTAGGTTATCCTTTAATTGTATGCCTTGCATCCATTTAGCATTTTCAAAAGGATAATTCTTAAACTTAATAAGATATCGTTGGATAGTCTTACCGCCTCTTAGTACCTTGTCTTCATGTCGGAGAATGGACTTGGGCTGCGGACTCGGGTTGCAGCACCTCCTCTTGGTCCTCGATCTCCGTTGGGTCTTCAATAGTTGGTTCTTGAAGTGGCTCTCCTTTGTAAGGCTTTAATAGGCTCACATGGAAATCATTGTGTATGAGCCAATGATTGGGCAACTTGAGTTGATAGGCCATCTCATTGATTGGCCTAAGAATCTGAAAGGGACCATAGTACCTTTTTGCTAGTTTATCATAGTACTTTTGGTGTCCCGTAGGATTCTTGCCCATCGTGTGCCTTAATCGAGCCTTGGGAAATTTTAATAAGACCCAATCATTTTCTTTAAAGGCTTGGGCTCTTCTGTGCTTGTCAGCAGCAGCCTTTTGCCTTTGTTGTGAGATAGAGATAGCATCCTTAATCTTTTAAAAAGATTCTTGTAGGTCTCGGCTATACTCATCTGCAACAAAGATCTTCCCATGTACCTTAAGTAGCAAGGGACTTTTTGATCGTCCCTCAATTACCTCGAAAGGTGCTTTTCCCGTGGAAGTATGTATAGTGTTATTGTAAGCATACTCCACTAAGGGTAAGTACTTCTCCCATTGGGATCTTTGATCTACTTCCGTTACATAGGCTTTTAGTAGATCGAGAATTGTTAGGTTAGCTATTTCACTTTGGCCATCTGTTTGTGGATGATAGGCCAAAGAGAAGTTTAGCCTTGTCCCTAAATTCTCAAAGAGACCCTTCCATAAATTACTGGTCATTCTAGGATCTCTATCCGACACTATGGACATTGACAAGCCATGGTACTTGAAAATTTGTGAAATGAAGAGGGTTGCCATTTGATGGGCTTTGATAGTCTTCTTGACAGGTATAAATGAGCTTGTTTACTGAAACTGTCTACTATCGTCCATATTCCCGTATTCCCATGGATAGACTTAGGCAATCCAAAGATAAAATCCATGGATATGCTCTCCCATGGTGAATTAGGGATTGGCAAGGGTTGAAGCAATCCAAGTTGCTTCCCTCTATCAAATTTTGTCTTTTGGCATACCACACATTTAGAAACATACTCTTGTATGTTCACTTTCATGGTAGGCCAATAGAAATATGTTTCAATTCCCTTTAAGATAGACTGAATCCCTCTATGCCCCGCATAAGGTGGAGCATGAGATTCATACATTACTTTCTCACGTAGTGAGTTAGTAACACATAGTCTATTACCGTAAGGAAGATAACCATCTTGTAAAGTAAATGGTTCTTCTTTCTTCCCTAATGCAAGGGCTGAAAGCACATCTCCAAAATCGGGAAATAGCATACTCATCTATCATTGAAGATAGATCATTGTGAGTTGCTATGGAAACCGCATTCACTCTCGATCGTCTTGAGAGTGCATCGGCTACTTGATTATGCTTGCCAGCAATGTGAGCAATATGAAAATGAAATTGCGAAAGGAAATTTGCCCACCTCATTTGTTTGTCGGAGAGCTTAGTCTGCGTCATGAAGTACTTAAGACTTTGGTGATCCGTTCGCAGAATGAAAGGAGTCCCCAATAGATAGTGCTTCCATGAGTCTAAGGCATGTAGAACTGCAAGGAGTTCCTTTTCGTATATGCCTAGAGCTTGCTCAACAGGGTCGAGCCTTCGACTTTCATAGCCTATGGTGTGCCCTTCTTGAAGCAAAACAGCTCCAAGGCAATCACCACAAGCATCACATTTCACCTCAAATGGTTTTGAGAGATCCGGTAGTGTAAGCACAGGTTGAGAGATAAGATTTTCTTTAAGATTTTCGAAAGCATTGTTCTCCTTAGCAGACCATGTATACCTAACACTTTTCTTTGTTAGGTCATGTAATGGTCCTGCAATTTGTGAGAACTTTTCTATGAAGCGTCTATAGTATGCACACATACCTATAAAGCTTCTTAATTCATGAAGATTCTTTGGTTTAGGCCATCCTTTTATTACCTCTAACTTTGATGGATCCATTTGGATGCCATCTTGAGAGATAATGTGACCTAAATACTGAATCTCTTGCAAGAAAAAATCACTTTTCTTTCGATTAACATAAAGTTTATTCTCTCTTAAAACTTGAAATATTACCTGGAGGTGTTGCTTGTGTTCGTCTAATGAATTAGAGTAGATGATAATATCATCAAAGAACACTCCAGTGAAGGTTCGATGAGGCCTGAACAGCTTCTCCATCAAGCAGTTGAATGTGGCTGGTGCATTGGTCAAGCCAAAAGGCATGACAATGTATTCGTAAAGACCAAATGTGGTGCGAAATGCGGTCTTTACAATGTCTTGATCAACTGTCCTTATTTGATGATAGCCACTTTTTAGGTCAATCCTACTGAAGTAGGTCGATCCTTGTAGCTTATCAAATAGGTCTTCTACTCGTGGAACGGGAAACCTATTCTTGATAGTGATCCTATTAGTGCTCTATAGTCGACACACATACGATATGTGCTCTTCTTTTGCACTAATAGCACAAGTGAGAAAAATGGAGATGAGATAGGCCTAACCATGCCCTTCTCAACTAACTCATGCACTTGCCGCATAATCTCCTCTTGTTGAGCTTGAGAAACTCTATAAGGAGGTTTGTTAGGCGGTGAACTTCCTGGAAGAAGTTCAATTGCATGGTCATCATTACCTCGTTTAGGAGGTAGCTCACAAGGGATGTCGTCAATAAAGACATCTTGAAACCCCTTGAGAAAATTGGATAACTCTAATTCCTTTTGGTTGCTTTTATTTTCTTTTGCTAAAGCATTAGGTTCATTTTGAGAATCTTTAACAAAAATCATGTACACGGAAATAGAGCTCTTTATTGACTTGTTTAAAGCTAGTGTATGTACAATGGGGATAGTGTTACCCATTTCCTTAGCATCTATATACATATCTTTTTCCCTGAACTTCTCCTTTCAAGGAATTTAACATTGGCAGCCAGGCGATCAAACCATGGTGCCCCTAGGATTACATCCTCATGCTTGAGATGAGAGATAAAGAAGTCCTCTTTGTCCACATAGCTTTGGACATGAAGCCTCAATTTCCCGATTAAGGGAGTGAGTGAAGCTTCTTGCCCCTTGAAAGCACTGTCTGCGGGGGTAGAACATCTCCCATCTCATAGGCTTGTATGCCTAGCTTGGTGGCCAAATCGATAGATATAAAATTGTGAGTAGAACCAGGGTCAAAGAGAATAAAAGCATCATGTTCTCTTACCTTTCCCCAAGCATGGCATAGAGGAGATCCTTTGTGGTGAATTTGGTGAGTCTCCTCCTCTTGGATTTCAACCAAGGTAGCTCTAGGAGGATCTTGGCGGTTGTTCTTTTGGGGACAAGCGCGGTACGCATGCCCTTGTTCGCCGCACTTGAAACACCAGTTATCCTTGCGATAACGCTCAAGCTCTTCAGGAGAGAGTTTGTTTTTACCTTTGTAAACTCCCTTCTCTTTAGCTTTGTTGGAGTTGCCCTTAGGAGACTTTTGGACATTGTCCTTTCCCTTAGGCTCGTTGGAACCCTTGTTTTCCATGGGTTTATTATTTCTTTTAGCCCCCATTTGGAAATTGATTCGAGAGGCCACCATAGTATGGTGTATTACCGCCGATATGGTACGTGGCCTTTGGGAGTTGACATACTCCGCCATTTCTTCAGTTAAGCCCGCACAAAATTGTTGCTTTTGCTCTCCAAAATCCAACTTTTTGAAGACAGTGGCTTTGAGTTGTAGGTCCCAAAACTTGTCTATATATTTGTGGATGGATTCATAGAGGAGAGAGCTTTAAGCTTCGCCATTCGGTGAGTACTTTGTCTTTGGCATCGGTGGCCAAAAACAGCTTCATAATGGAAGCTCTTAAAGCTTTCCATGTTCGCGGAGCTTCACCGCTGGCTCGTAGGCTAGGCCACCATTGCCTGGCGGACTTTTGAAAGTGCATAGCTACATGGCGTAGCTTAGAGGACTCCGTGAAGCTCTCATCTCCGAACGCCGCATCAAACTGTTGGATAAAGGCCAAGACTTTGTCCGTAGCACCAAAGGTGCCATCATAGGTAAGGAAAGAGATGCTCTTCCCTCCCTCTTTGAACTTCTTCAGCTTGGACGACCTCTTCCATGCGGCATAGGATTTCCTATCGCCTCTTCTTTTTTATGGTTCAAAGGTTGCACCATCACTTTCTTCAGAAGGTGAAGAATTTGAAGAAGGTGGAGAAGAGGGTGACCTCTTTCTCGCCTTTTTCTTGTCTTGATCTTCGTCGTGCTCACCATCACTTTCATAAGAGGAAGAGGATGAAGAAGATGGAGAAGAGGGTGTCCTCTTTCTCGCCTTTTTCTTCTCTTGCTTTTTATCATCCCTCTTTGAATTATGGTGTGAAGAAGGGTGCGTTGGTCTTCTCCACTTTGGTGGTGATGGAGAGCGTTTAGCCCGCCGTCTTCGTGGAGCCATCTCCGCCGAGGTGGCGGGAGACTCACTTCTTTCTCGTTCCTTCAGTGGAGGCTCTTGAGTTCTCCTTTGGGAAGGAGATGCATCATCAAGAAGTAAATTCTTGAGCCCTTCATATGGATTCTCTTCTTCTTCCCGAATTGGAGAGAGACCTCTTTTGGAAGTCTCACAAGGAGGCTTCCTAGGTGTTCTCTCGTCATGGTGGTGAGCTTGGAGAATCCCATGACCACGGAGCTGCCGTTGCACTTCACTTTGGATAGATGGATTGCCCATGGCTTGTTGAAGCCTAGAAACAAGATAGTTAACAAGCATCGGAGCATCATTAGTAGCTTGCTCATTAGCAAAATCAAAGTTATCAACATTAACTTCACTCTCTTTACTATTGTCAGCCATTCTAACAACATTTAGATGTAAACTTTTTAGGTGTACTTTGGCACTTTAAGCCCTAGTTGCTACTCCTCTTTACCCCTTTAGAAAAAGCACTCAAGCTACTGTACCCGTGGCTCGAATACCATTAATTGCAAGGAATAGAAGAGAGGGTCGTTCAACACAAAAATAGCACCGGCTCCTGTCAAGCTTCTAATAGCTCAATAGTGGTTAAGCCGTAGGCAAGCCCTGTAGGAATCCACTATTAAGACCATAGCTCTCGATGGTGATGCCCTGTTAGCTGCACGAAGGCAGGCGCACTGCAAGGTTGAAAAATCACTATTCTACTTACTCACAGGCAATTAATAATACCAACCATTTATAGCTAGCTTGAGGACCTCCCTTCTTGAGCAAGAAAACAAAAACCTTGTGCTCTGATACCAATGTAACATTTAATGGCCTAAAACTTGTGTGTAGTGGAAATTAGCATGAACATAGTGGGAATTCCATTAGAATAGATTCCTAATGAGAATTACAAGAGCGCTTGGGTGGAGAGAGCAACAAAAAGCATAACACATAGTTACATAGCATGAACAATACTTTCAAAAGAGAGAGAAATTAAGCTATTGACAACAGTTGAGGACCGGATTTGCATGGAGCCGGTCCCCCCTCCAAAAGGCTTTGTATTATGGTTTCTCCCATCAAGAGAGACATTGTACAATACAATTCTTTGTGTTCCTTCAAGACTAGCTAGTGCAATGAAGATGAAAGCTTCATGCACTAAGCAAAACACTTAGCAAACACAACATCAATTATCCCCGGTCTCAGACCCAAGACCTCACACACCTTCAAAGATTGTGAGAGCTAGCAGGGTATGAGAGTAGATTGAGAGGAAGTAGGAGTATTCTTACGAGACAGATGTACATCTCCTCACATAATCACTCATATCAGCATAGATTAGCTTAGTAATTAGCATGGTAGAGGAGATGGGCATGCATTGAAGCTTGGCTCTTGGTTGGATTTGCATCACAAAGCCAAGAGTTGTTGGTGTAGGCCTCCCTTCTCACAAGCTTGGAGTAGGTGATAAGCTTTCCATTAAAGCTTGAGAAGGAGAGAGAGTCTTCTTTACTTCACACATGAGATTGTGTGAGTGTGTGTGTGATCATCCTTGCAAAAATCAGCCCCCCCTCTCTCTTGGGCGACCCCTCTTGTTATTTTCTCTTGCTACCCTCTCATTGGACCTCCCTAGGGCTAGCCAATGACAATTAAGCAGCATAAGTGATAGCCTTCTTACATGTGTCCCCCTTTCCCCTTTTGTGAGAGCTTTAGGTTATTTAATAATTCAACTAAACTCTCATTGGACCCCTTTGCCTCCTGGCCAATAGGAATCAGGCAAGCCATGGGGCTACTGAATGCTCATTGGACCCTTTGGGAGACTGTCCAATAGTCTTCTAGAGGACTTTATTCTCATTGGTTCTTTTATTAAGTGTTTTTAAATTAATAAAACTAAATTTACTCTAGCCTAATTCTCATTGGTCCACCTCCAAGGCCATCCAATAGGAATTGGGTACACCTTGTGGGCATCTGGCCTAGGGAGCTGACATGTGTCCCTCATTCCCTTTGTGTAAAGGGAGCTTTTGTGTGTGTGTGTGTGGCTTTCTCTCTCATCCCCTACAAGCAAGGCTTGCCCCCTCCTAAGTAGGGATTTGTAAAGACTTTTTTGACACACACAAAGCATCCAATTCCCCCATGGTTGACCTTTGGACACAACCTTTGAATTTTGGAACCTTAGCATTTTGGAAGTCTTAATGGGTTGAACCTTAGGGTCTTTTTAGCCCAGTGTTGCACATGGCTCTTTTGCAGATGGCCCCCCCTTTGGATCCCTATATTCCCTCCTTTGGATCCCTACTGTGGCCGGTCTGCTAGCTTAACCAATATTCTAGCTTTTTCTCCCCTGGCACTTCCCCATATTAAATGATCAGTTTAACATGAGAAAATCATTTAGGAGAATTAGATATTGATTATTATGACATTAACTATCGTTGGACCGTCATAGACTCCATTGCTTCCATCGATAGTTTTTCTTTGAGCCTTTTTATACACAACCTTACCCTCCTCCGTGGTGTAGGATTTAAAATGATTGGGTGCAAGGTGTAAGTCTGTGGGGTCTTGTTGTTCTGTGGACTGTTTCGCTTCCTTTTGTTGTTGAGCTACTCTCAATTTTGTCGTCTCCTTATGGCACGGCTCAACTTTGGCTTCTCTATAGCCTCTAGATGTGTGATGTCAATGGCTTGTGGACTACACCACATAACGCTTTGAAGGTATTCACCCCAATTATCTACCAGCTTTCGATGAGCATCACATGCCCCTATATAATTAAGCCATTCCACGGTAGATTTCTTTTCAACTATTCTAGCACGCACATTTGCTTGATAATTTCGCCTCTTATATCTCTTACTCTTTTTGTCTAATTTTTAATTACGGAGATCTCTAGTGAAGAGTCACTAGATGAATCGCTACTCGCGTCTTCTGCTCTCTTGGATAGATTGTCATCTAGGGTACCACTAGGCCCTGAATGGTTTGTCCCCACATTCGCATTAATATTGACTCGGATTCTTTGTCCTCAGATTCAATTTCAATTGATGATTCTGACTCCGAATCGTGTGGGCTATAGTCTTGTGAGACGCTACTGGCTCCAATGTCAGTCAAGCCTTCATTGTGTAGGTCATCAGAAGCTATATGCATTGCTTCTAGCATATTTAAGGGGACAATTTGTGGCATTTCATCCCCCCTCAAGTGTTACCCAAGTCGTCCCCCTATTTTCCCAAGTGTCTATGGTTGCTGCTAGGTGGACCCAATCCACATTGACAGATTCAGTAATCCCAGGTAGAACATCCATATAAAGAGAATCTTCCCCAACATCAGTGTCCATTTTACATATGTAACAATATTGCAATGGGGCCGAGTGAATTGTGGTGTCACATCTATGATCAATTATAAATCTGTTTCCTAGAGGATGTGCAAGATCTACTCGAATAACAGAGTCCTGGAACCGCAAGTAGACATGGTTTTTAGACCATTCATGCACCATTTTTGCTTCCCTCATGAAAGGACGTCCTAAGATCATCTCAGATGCCATAATGTGCTTGGAGAACTCCATAACAATGAAGGTATTTCTTATTTTATGTCCAAAGACCTTGATCTTGAGATCTTCTATCATCCAATAGGTTTAACAATAGACCCATTAGCCATCTTTACTACTATGGTTGTGGTCCCAAGGTGAGGTCTTCCCATAGTTTCCCAACAATTTTTAGTCACAATGCTAACCCCAACGCCACCATCAAGGATTCCCTTCACAGTTAATCCCTTGGTAGTGATTGGTATGGTCGCATTGGCCCTCAAAGTATTGTCCCAACTTGTTGTTAACAGGTATTTCTACAACAGAGTTATCATCTAGGTTGGGTTGTGGATCTAAGTGTTCCTCCTCTATTGGCATCTCCCTAGCTCCATCCATCTATGCAAATTGTGGTAGCCCACTTTCAGTTCTCCATTGAGGAAATCTCAAAGAGCTAAGAATAGCTCGGGGTCTCCATATAGTTTGGACATGATGGTGGTTCTAACTTCGGAAGCCATGAAATCCATCAATTTGGCAATATTTAACGGCACCTTTTGGGCTTCAGTCCCTTGACGTGGGGAAGATGGGATCTCCATTTCTTCGATAGGGTCAGGTAGTCCCTCTGTAAACATTCTTTCCAACAAGAAGTGAGTACGCCCACTTTCCCATGACTTTAAGTCACTTTCTTCTTGGATGACACTAGGTTTGGCTAGGGGTCTATGAAATTTGTGAGGTTGTTTTTGCATAGGGAACACTGTGTCTATAATCTGGATCTACCTAGGTGTTGGCTCTAGATCCCTTTGGGTATCTTCTACCAAACTCCTTAATTGCTTGACTCGCTCGATCTCCTCTGTTGGCTTTGGGTAAGTTCATATCTTCTTCTTGGGTCCTCGCCATTGTGGCTCATGACGATCTTCCTTGTTGGTTTGTTTCCTAGTGGTCATTTTGGTCTCCATGGTTTCACCTGAATCCTTTTCAGTGTCATTCATATATATGGGGTCGTCACCAGTCCCTATGTTGGTCTTTGAACTAGGGTCTAACGTCGCTCCTTTTTGCGATCTCTTCCTTCATGTTTTCTTCTTCTTCTGAGATTGGGAAATTGATGCCATGTCTCTTTCCTCAAGAATATAATTTTGTTTTTGGAGCATGGCTCGTGTGAGTACAATTACTGGTACCACAAGTGTACTTTGTGATGGCTCCTCGGTAACCTCAATCAAGTTTAATGGTGTGATCTTCGGTGCATTTGGATTATTCGAACATTGGGCAATCAAATGGTCTATGCCACATCGATTACACATGAGTATCGGCATTGTAGACGTGCTTACTTGATTGGTTTGCATTAGTGTAGCATTCTTTTGTAGCCTAATAGGAAACTCGGCTACATGATGTGGACCCTCACACTCATAGATTTGCAGAGTTGGTCTCTTGGCAGTGTAATTGATATTTTGGCCTCTTGCAGCAAGAGCCACTACTTCATAGACAGGTTTGACTTGTCCCCAATAGTCCTCCATGTAGTATTGTGGACTTTCTTCAAGTGCATCAATCTTATAGGCAATATTAGGGTCTATATCTTCCTCACAACCTTCCAAGACAACAATAGATGACTCACAGTCCACTTGATTCACAGAAGTGATTTTCGGATGTGGTGGTTGCGGTCCTAGCACTAGAGGTGGTAAGGGTGTTGTTTGAACAACATTTTGGGCCCTAGGGACTATGTGTTGTGATGTTTGTTCAAGAGGTGGGGCTGGCATCAATGCAAGCACTTGAGGTGTGTCCGTCCATGCTAAGGTTGGTCTATTGGCCATCGCGCGCTTAAATACTATGCAATCCTTAGCTTGATGACCATACCTCTCACAGGCATTGCAATTCCCATTTAATTTTACTCTAAAAAGGGCATTCACTGGTACTATGCGGGCCATAGCAAATTGAGCACCATTGTTGCTCCCTTCTTGGATACATATGATTGTTTTGTGGAGCATGATTGTCTCTATGACTCTCTTGAATGGCCTTGGTGAGGTCTGCTAAAGTCATCTCAGATATCTTTGGCTCCTTAGCAATAGGCTTTAGGGTCATTGGATGATGCCCCGATGCTTGCAAGCTAGTAGATTTAGGCTCAACAGACACTCTTTCTCCTTGAATCATTAAATTATCCTCCAATTGGATCGCATTGGTGGTGACTGCTTCCCAAGTGGTGATACCTCTAATGACTAGGCCATTGTAGATATCCTCATGTCGTAATCCCCTGACGAATCTATCAAGCAATTGATTATTATTGAAGCACTCATTTGGATTACAACGAGAATTTAAATGCTTCAAGCGACTAATAAAGTCTCTCACGGACTCTCCTTCCTCTCGTTGGGCTTTCTGGAGCTGAGATGCTACACCCCAAAGCACTCCCTCTCGTATGTATTCTTTCAAGAACAGACTCCTAAGAGTAGGGTAAATCGTTTTTTCTTCCACCCTTAGGCTTCTATACCAATCCCCAGCCTTCCCACTTAAGGTTAGGCTTAAAGAATTACTCTTATGCAAGTCATTGTGTTCTCCTAGAGAATCACATATTTGTTCAAACACTTTGATATGCTTCCTCACATCCCCGTCTCCACTAATTTTTTTTGGTAATCTTGGCTATTTGTACTGTCTTACTTCTAGGCTCCCTATCAAGTGTGTTACGCATATTCTCAGCAATAGATCGATCAATAGCTTGAGCAAACGTTGCCAACAAGTCAGCTAAGTGAGTAGGCACCGTGGGTGAAGGCGCTCCAGAGACTACATGTGGAGTAGGTATTGGCATTGTGCTTGGCGCATAGGAAGCCCTTGGGTTCCAAGTTCGGTACGGTGTTGTGCCATTTGGTGGCACAACACCGTACCAAAGTTCATATGTGTGGCCCTAGGCATAGCAGACGTCAGATGTGACATGCTAATGCTAGCCGGTATGGTCTCATTGAAATCCCCATGTTCGGAGCGAGTGGCTCTACTAAAGGTTCCTTCAAGTGGCTAAGCATGCTCGGCTTAGACCGTGGACCCATGGCATGCATGTTTTGGCTTGAGCTATCAGGATTAGGCATTGGGTAACCCTTCATGACGTCGTAGTCAGAGGAAGAGTCACTAGACGCAATATGTGGGTCCTGAGTGGTATTACCTTGGCTTCTCGTCGAGGACCTAGAGCCTAAGGTAGAGGAATAATGAGTGCCCACGTAATTGGAGACACTCGTGATGTGCTCGTCCTCTAGCACACGACCAGAGTGCAGGTGCATGTGACCTCAACACTTTAGAGGTGTTCGTGAGTGCCCATGAAGGCCGCTCACCTAGTTTTTTAAGTGTTTACAACCCAAATTTTTTGTATTTTTGGTCCCTTTTTTTAACCGAGCCACAGAATATGGCGTGTGATAGTTCAAAACGAGTGCTTTGGCTAGGGGGACTGCCGTGCTTTATAGCCCCCGATTCGGTTATGTACAGCCCTCAGAATCCTAAAACTAGTCTTTTCCTAGTGGGGAGAGGGCTAAAATTAGTAAGTCCAAAGGGTGAGTGTGAAGGGGATGGTGGAGGACTTGAGGAACTTGTCCCACATGTCCTCCCTTCACTTGAGGTCCTAGTTCTTATATATAAAGTGATGTGTATAGTATATCATAGGACTGAGGACTGAGGCATAGGCCTGGGCTTGGGAAAAGATCCCGATCCCTTCCTTTTAAGATAAGATTTTCTTTTAATTTTTGTTTTGAGTTTTCTTTTTAGTCCCAAATATCCCAAGCGTTTTTTTATTATTATTTTTAATTTTACTTTTTTTTTTATATTTTATTTTGCAATAAAAACTTTTCTGAGGATAATGTGGCCGCGTGGACGCCGAGCTCCCACGCGCACACAGCAGCTCCTAGGAGCTCTATCTAATCTCCTTGCAGCTAATTAACTCTCTAACATAGAATTGCACACTCACACAGACAATCAACTCTACTGCTCACTGTCTACTCTACTTCTCACTGTCTACACCTGCACATTAAGGATCTAGCAAAACTAACAAAAACCATTACAATGTCGTACTAACAGAGCTACAGCCACTAACAATATCTGACAAAAACCTGCTAAAACTGCACATTACAGTCACTTAACAGAAACCTGCTAATTTGCCCATTGTAGCCACTTAACAGTTCTCACAGAACTCAGCAAAAAACAGAAAACAGATGGAAGAAAAGCTTCCAGAGGTAGCACTGAGTGCTCCTCAAGCTTTATGCAAGGCATTCCCCGGAAGCGGCGCCAAAAACGTATGGCAAAGCGTACATTTTTGCGGTGCCAAAAACGTACGCTTTGTTGTACGTGTCGAAGCTGGGAACTTGCCTGTGCACTGTGTGTGAACCTCGAAAAGATGCAAACACACAACTAGAAGAGCCTAGCAAGCTCAAAGGGGTAGCATTGTGTCACTCACCGTTCAATGCTTCCGTCGTGAAGGATCATGTGCTACGAAGAAGAAGGAGCCGCCGTTGATGCCGCCCTCAACCGCCTCACTGCCGCCGATGCTGCAATTCTCGAACACACACGATGTCGTTGCAATGCTCGACCACTCTCTCTCTCTCTCTCTCTCTCTCTCTCTCTCTCTCTCTCTCTCTCTCTCTCTCTCTCCTCTCTCTCTCTCTCTCTCAAGCATACACACACACACACACACACACACACACACCTGTGAGCTCACAAAGGAAAAGGAGACAGAAATGGAGCAAGAGCACTTCTTAGCTTACACCTCCCAGAATGAGGATTTTTAGGTCAAATGGACCTATTATAAGAGTTTGGCCCATTCACACATGGGCGCCCACCGTGGCCGGTCATTGCAAAACTACTGTCAAAATAAGATAAGTGGTGCGCCTCTCATTGGCGATCACCTACACACCTATTGGACTGACAAGCCCGGTCCATGACTCAATCAAATAAATAATATGTTTTTGTTAAAGGTGATAGGGTGTCCGTGAGGGTTAACAGAGGTTGTTGGGGTAAAGGCGTGTGCCTTTGGGACATCCAATGTCCGACCGTCCACTGACGACACTAATCTTATTCTTCATATACCAAAGAGTAAGGAGCACCCCACTTCTTGGAGGTTTGCTCCACCCACACAACATCGCAATGACTCCTTTTCCCTCTCTTGCATCGCACCACGCACACACACACACACACACACACACACACACATTCTGTGCACCACTTACACTTTCATGAAGGTTCTCCCTATGATGATGTATATTGGAGATTTTATATACCCATCAAAGTTTTTGATCTTTGGGTACCAACCACTATCATGAGATAAATATATTTGCTTCTATGAGAAAAAGGCCTAAAAAAATTATCTGATAAGCTTGTATAAACACAATTGAAAATATCTAGCCATGTGAGGGTTAGAATGAAAATGAGTTATTTGTGTGAAATGGCTCCAAAACCTCATAGGTTTCCCTTTTCTTCATAGGAGTTGATTAAGGAGAGATATTGTCAATCCCCAAACAATTTCCCATTACATCATGGATGATCTGACACATTGTTCTTAGAGGGGGTACATACAACACATTCAGGTGAGAGCTTATCCCCAACACAAAAATTTGCAAAAAATCAGTATCATCTTCTTTCTATTGTTTTGAATTCATGTTTTTGATAAGTTGAAATCCTTATTAAGCTTCATCCAAACAAATTATAAGCTCTACATCTTCTTTATCTTAAGAACCCTTCTCATCATATAGAGAAACCTCAAGAATATGCATTGTAAACTCTTCTTCAATACTCTCACCTTCTTTCAAATACTCTTCGCCTTTGCTTCATAATACCCTAGTACATGCTCTTCAAAAATAGCATTTATTTCCCTTTTCATATCATCATCATACCCCTTGAACTTGTTGGTAGGAAAAGACTGCAAATCGTCTTGTACCCGTGTGAATCAACCCTTTCCCCATCACACAACTCTGTCATTGGCATAGAGTTGGGATCCTTTTTTTGTTTCAATTCATCACATTCTATAACCTTCCAATCTAGATAAATGCTTCTTATTTTCATCTTCACATAGAGTGGAAATAGTGGCCATGTCACATACCAACCGTGAATATATTTTTTTCCCTTCTATTCCATCCTCTAATGCCACTTCAGTCTATATAGAAGCACCCATAAATATTTCTTTATCTACACTTTGATAATCTTAAAGTGTCATCCTTGCAAACATGGTTTCCATTATGTCCTCATCACTAGATAAAAATAGCTTGTTATCTTGCAAAAGACATGCATATAAAACAACTTGAAACTTTTCTTCATCCAGTTTTTGAAAACTTGGCATCTTTAACAGTGAAGGACCTTGTGGGAGTGGTGCAAGCTTAGTGTGTGCTAGAAGTGCAAAGTGCAAGAGCTCCATCTCCTTCTCCAAGCTAGTAGAGAAGTTGAGAGCCTACACCAACACTCTGGGCTATGGAATGCAAATCCAACCAAGAGCCATGCTTCAATGCATAAACTTGTCATCTTCTCCATCTTCATTACTATGCTATTATGTAAGCTAGCAAGAAGAGTGATGATAAGTGAGGAACTATTTCTTTCTCCTATGAATGTTTCTTCTTCCTCTTCCCTACCCTCATTCCCCGCTAGCTCTCTCCACCTTCAAAGGTGTTTGAGGCCTTTGGACTGAGGCTTGGTATAGTTAATGCTTTTTGCAAATTTTATGCTATGCTCGTGATGCATGAAGCTTTCCATCTTCATTGCATCACCTAGGTCACAAGGAACAGAAAGATTGTAATGTACCAAGTCTCTCTTGATGGGAGAATCTATAATACAAATGCCTATTCGAGGGAGAACCGACTCCACATAAATCCTGTCCTCAACTGTTGTTATGTTCTCTAAACTCTCTCTCTTGCAAAAGTATTGTTCATACCAAGTTAAATAAGTATTATGATTATGTTACTACCGTCAATTAAGTTCACCCTCTATGATCTCAAAGTAGTCTCACAAAAATGTTATCTCTAATCTCTTAATTCCGCTATTCTCAAAGTTCATAGGCCATTTCCATTACATTGATATCAGAGCATTTGGTTTCTCTTTTCTTGCTTAAGAAGAGAGGTCCTTAAGTAGCCTATTAATGGTTGGTTTTGTTAATTATATTAAGGTAAGTGGGATTGGGATCTATTATCGGTTTTGTTGAGCCCACTATGTGGAATATGGTGCACACCTCGGGAGCTTTGGTTTTAATAATGGGGTCTTTTTAGACTTGCATACGGCTTTACCATTCTTGAGCCATAAGAAGTCTGAGAGGAGCTATCCCTTGGCAATTCTTCAATATTAGACCCACCTTACTACTCTCTATAATTAACCAATTCGAGCCGTGGGTGTAGATACTTAAGTGTTGATTTTCAAAGGCTAAGAGGAGTAGCAACAACTAAGGTTTTGAATTTTCAAAGAATACACTAAGTAAACACACAAATTTTGCTAACATGGTTGACAATAACCAAGAGAGTATAATGAACATTGATAACTTTGATTTTGCACATAAAGGTGCTAATGATGATGCCTCCATGTTTGTCAATTATCTTGTTACTAGGTTGTAGCAAGCTATAGGCAACCTGCTTTGCAAGCCGAAGTTACTCAACAACTTCGTGCTTACGGGATTTCCCTTCCTCTCCAAGAGGAGAGAGATTAGGAGGCATCTTGATGAGACCCCCAAAAGAAGACTCTCTCCCATACGGGAGGAGGAATCCAAAGAGCAAGAATGTAATGAATCTTTAAGTTCCTCTGAAGATGTGGCTCCAGGAAGACGACGGTTTAGATGGTCGCCAACTCCTCGGTCAAACCCACAGTCCTTCTCCTCGTCACTCCGAAACGGAAGAGAGGAAACAAAGGAAGAAAAGGGCAAGAAAGAGGTCACCCTCTTCTCCTTCTTCTTCACCTTCCTCCTCTTCTAACAAAAGCTATGGCTATTCTCCTAGAGAATACAAGAGGGGAGGACATTGTAAATCTTACCCTGCATGGCCACAAAAGCTCAAGAAGTTCAAAGAGGGAGGAAAGAGTATCTCTTTTCTCACCTATGATGGCACCTTTGGTGTCACCGACAAAGTATTAGCCTTCATCCAGAAATTTGATGCAGTCTTTGGAGACAAGGACTTCATGAAGTCCTCCAAGCTACATCATGTAGCTATGCACTTCCAAAAATTGGCTCGTCAATGGTGGGCTAGCCTTCGTGGCAACGACAAAGCCCCAAAGACATGGAAACTCTACGAGTTTCCATCATGAAGCAATTTCTTGCAAGCGATGCAAAGGACAAAGTGCTTACCGAATGGTGCAGTTTGAAGATTCTCTCCCATGAGTCTATCCACAAATATGTAGACAAGTTTTGGGATTTACATCTCAAGGCTACTGCCTTTCAAAAGATAGACTTTTCCAAGCAAAAGCAACAATTCTGTGCCGGATTACCTGAAGAGATGGCTGAGTACGTCAACTCTCAACGTCTTGGTTCTTTCATCGAAGTAATCCACCACACCATGGTTGATTCGCACATCAATTTCCAACAAGGGGCTAGACAGAATGTCAAGCCCATGGAAAACAAAGACAAGAGTTATGCAAAGGGAAAAACCAATGCCCAAAATGATTCCCAAGGCAATTCCAACAACAACAACAACAACAACAATCGGTCCAAGGAGAAGGGAGTCTATAAAGGTAAAAACAAACTCTCTCCTGAAGAGCTTGAATCTTTTCGCAAGGACCATAAATGTTTTAAGTGTGGGGAGCAAGGACATGGCTATCGTTCTTGCCCCAATAGAAATGCCAGTAATGAGACTCCTAGAGCTTCCACCATCGAAGCTCCAAAAGAGGATGCTCATTGCAAAGGATCACCTCTCTCCTATGCTTGGGGATAGGTAAGGAAGCATGATGCCTTCATCTTGTTTGACCCTGGATTTACTCACAACTTCATATCAACGGAGTTGGCCACCAAGTTGGGCATTCAAGCTTTTGAGATGGGATATACTGTAACGGCCAACACCGCTTTCAAGGGACAACAAGCCTCTGTTACTCCCTTGATTGGGAAGTTGAGGCTTCATGTCCAAAGCTATGTCGACAAAGAAGACTTTTTCATCTCTCCTCTCCAACATGAGGATGCTATCCTAGGGGGACCATGGTTCATCTGCATGGCTGCCAACATGAAGTTCCCTAAAAGGAGAATCTACTTCACCTACATGGAAAAGAGCATGTATATAGATGCTAGTGGACTGGTCGTACTATACCACTTGTAAATCCTCCTACTTTTGATAAATCAATGAAGAGCTCAATTTTTGCGTACATGATTTTTGTCAAAGAGCCCCTAAAAGATCCTAATATTTTATCAAATGTAAATGGTAGGAATCAAGAAGAGTTAGACTTGTCTAATTTTCTAAAAGGATTCCAAGATGTGTTCATCGATGATATCCCTATGGACTTACCTCCAAAACGAGGGGATGATGACCATCGAATTGAGATCCTACCAGGAAGCTCAGCGCCTAACAAGCCTCTTTATCGAGTTTCCCAAGCTCAACAACAGGAGATCATGAGGCAAGTACAAGAATTAGTAGACAAAGGGATGGTGAGGCCCAACTCCTCTCCCTTTTGTTCTCCAGTCCTTTTAGTACAAAAGAAAGATGGTACATATCGTATGTGTGTGGACTATCGAGGACTAAACCATATCACTATCAAAAACAGATTTCATGTGCCTCGAATAGAAGATCTGTTTGATAAGCTACATGCTCTATTTACTTCAGTAGGATTGACCTTAAAAGTGTCTATCATCAAGTAAGTATAGTGGATGAAGATATCCCAAAGACCGCGTTTTGTACAATGTTTAGTATTTATGAATATCTAGTCATGCCTTTTGGCTTGACCAATGCACCAGCCACATTCAATCGTCTAATGGAGAAAATATTTAGAGCCTATCACAAATTCAATGGGTGTTCTTTGATGATATCATCATCTACTCTAAGTCCTTGGAGGAACACAAGCAACATCTCCAAATGATTTTTCGAGCATTGAGGGAGAACAAGCTTTTTTTGAATCAAAAGAAAAGCAAATTTTTCCTTCAAGAGATTCAATACTTAGGTCATATTATCTCTCAAGATGGTATCCGGATCCAAAGAATCTACATGAGCTAAGAAGATTTATTGGTATGTGTGCATACTATAGACGCTTCATAGAAAAATTTTCTCATTACATGACTTAACAAAGTAGAACGTTAAGTATTCATGGGCTCCTAAGGAGCAAAATGCTTTTGACAATCTAAAAAAGAAGCTTACCTCCCAATTAATCCTCATGCTTCTGAATCTCTCAAAGCCATTTGAGGTCCAATGTGAAGCTTGTGGTGATTGCCTTGGAGCAGTCTTGCTTCAAGAAGGGCATGCCATAGCATATGAGAGCCTAAGGCTCAATACGGATGAACGGGTCGTCTTGGGCATTTATGAGAAAGAGCTTTTTCTTGTTCTACATGCCCTAGACACATGGAAGCACTATTTATTGGGGACTCCATTCATTTTTTTACGAACAGACCACCAAAGTCTCAAGTACTTCATGATGCAAACCAAGCTTTTTGACAAACAAATTTTCTTTTGCAATTTTATTTTCATATTGCTCGCATTGCTGGTAAGCACAATCAAGTGCCGATGCACTTTCACGATGACCAAAAGTTAATGCGGTGTCTATAGCAACTCACAATGATCTATCTTCTATGATAGATGAGTATGCTATTGACCTTGATTTTAAAGACATAATGTCAGCCCTTGCTTAGGGGAAGAAAGAGAAGCCATTCACTTGAAGGATGGTTATTATCTTCATGGCAATAGGCTATGTGTTACCCACTTCCTTCATGGGAAACTCATGTATGAATCCCATGCTCCTCCCTATGTGGGGCATAGAGGTATTCAACCTACTCTCCAAGGAGTAGAGACGTATTTCTATTGGCCTACCATGAAAGTGGACATACAAGAGTATGTTTCAAAATGTGTGGTATGCCAAAAGACTAAGTATGATAGAGGGAAGAAACTTGGATTACTCCAGCCATTGCTAATCCCTAATTCACAATGGGAGAGTATATCCATGGATTTTATCTTTGGATTGCCCAAGTCTATCCATGGGAATACGAGAATATGGACAACAGCCACAGGTTTAGCAAGCAAGCACAATTTATTCCTGTCAAAAAGACTATTAAGGCACACCAAATGACAACTCTCTTCATATCCCAGATTTTCAAACACCATGGATTGCCAACATCCATCGTGTCAAATAGAGATCCTATAATGACCAGTAATTTTTGGAAAGGTCTCTTTGAAAATCTAGGTACACGATTGAATTTCTCATCGGCCTATCATCCACCACAGACCAATGGCCAAAGTGGAATAGCCAATATTACGATTCTCGATCTACTAAAGACTTATGTTATAGAAGTAGATCAATGCTCACAATGGGAAAAGTACTTACCTCTTGTAGAGTATGCGTACAATAATACTGTACATACTTCTACGAGGGAAGCACCTTTTGAAATCATTGAGGGAAGACCTAAAAGTCCCTTGCTACTTAAACTACATGGGAAGATCTTTGCTACCGATGAGTATAGCCTTGACCTACAAGAATCTTTTCAAAAGATTAAGGAGGCTATATCCATCTCTCAACAAAGAAAAAAAGCTACTGCTCACAAGCATAGAAGGTTCAAAGAAAATAATTGGGTCTTACTAAAGTTTCCCAAGGCTCGATTGAGGCAAACAACGGGCAAAAATCCTATGGGCCATCAAAAGTATTATGCTGAACTAACAAAAAGATACTATGGTCCTTTTCAAATTTTGAATCCAATCAATGAGACGGCTTATCAACTCAAGTTCCCCAATCATTGGCTCATACACAATGCTTTTCATGTGAGCCTACTTAAGTCCTACAAAGGAGAGCCACCAAGTGAACCAATTATTGAAGACCCTCCCGAAATCAAAGACCAAGAAGAGGCGTTACAAACCGAAGCTATCCTTCAACATGAAGACAAGGTACTACGACATGGTAAGATTATCCGACGGTATCTTATTAAGTTCAAAAACTATCCGCTTGAAGATGCTAGATGGATGCAAGGAGTACAGCTAAGGATAGTATGAACCTTGTCAATGCTTACAATGTTACATTAGAGTAAGCAAATGTACAAATTTCTTTTAAATGACCAATATTTTGTCTTCTAAGACTAGTTCTCTTTTTATTGTGCACAAAGTTAACTAGTATGCATGCTTAGAATCATGTTTGTGATGACGACGTCTCTCAAACACCCAAGTAGAATTTGTCACTGTACTTGAGAGAATGAAATGGACTAAAGAGCATACATGCTTGCGGCAACTATGTCTCCCAAGCACCAAATGGATTAGTCATCCGTTTTGGAATGATGTTGTAGGGTAAAAAGAAGTCCTCTATCCACTAAGAAACATTGACTAATGACTACGTCTTTATCTCTTCTACCTCATAGTCGAGGACGACTATGATTTCAAGAGAGAGGTAATGCCATAAAATCTATTATCTAACCAACCCAAATGATTTTCTTATATTAAACTGATCATTTAATGTGGGAGAATAGATGGGAACAAGGGTTAGAATATAAAAATGTGCTCTCAGGTCTATCTCGACAAGGTTAGCTAATGGAGCTTAAAGACCTTAGGGTTAGCTTCATTAACGACCTCCAATGGCTAGTGTTAAAAGTCTTTTGACCTTAGGTAAGCTTGGGTTGTGCTTGAGGTGGGAACCTGGCCCAAGCTTGAGGTGAGGAGCTAGAGGTGCTTGCTGACTAAGGTGCTTGAGGTGCTTAATGACTAAGGTGCTAAGGTGCTCCATGATTAAAGTGTTTGAGGATAAGGTGTTAAAAAAGTCAAAACTAATCCCTACTCATGAAGGGGCAAGCCCTAATTGTAGGGGCTAGAGAGAGCGTGCACACACACACACTCACACAAGGCAAGCTTAGTACCAAGAAGGCAAATAGGACACTTGTCAAGGTTCTCCTCATGTTTCCCTCATGGTGTGCCTAAAGCCTATTGGTTGCCTCCCAAGGGGTCCAATGATAAATTAGTTAATTTAATTATTTGTTTTTGCATTTATCAAGTCCTCTCTCTCAAAGGGGAAAGGGGGACACTTGTCCCAAGCCTACCCTTGTTGCTTGATATACCTCTTGCATGTGATTCGCTTAGGCCTAGAGGGGTCCAATGAGCTTCAAGAATGTGCTCCAAGGGAGGGGGGGGGGGGGGGGGGGGGGGTCAATCAAAGCAAGAAGGGGGGTTTCTTGGGGGGTATACTCTCCCACACACACTCTCATTGTGTGAAGTGCAAAGTGCAAGATCTCCATCTCCTTCTCCAAGCTAGTAGAGAAGTTGAGAGCCTACACCAACACTCTGGGCTATGGAATGCAAATCCAACCAAGAGCCATGCTTCAATGCTTAAGCTTGCCATCTTCTTCATCTTCATTACTATGTTGTTATGTATGCTAGCAAGAAGAATGATGATAAGTGAGGAACTATTTCTTTTTCTTATGAATGTTTCTTCTTCCTCTTCCCTACCCTCATTCCTCCCACTGGCTCTCTCCACCTTCGAAGGTGTTTGAGGCCTTGGGACTGAGGCTTGGGATAGTTAATGCTTTTTGCAAATTTTATGTTATGTTCGTGATGCATGAAGCTTTCCATCTTCATTGCATCACCTAGGTCACAAGGAACAGAAAGATTGTATTGTACCAAGTCTCTCTTGATGGGAGAATCTATAATACAAATGCCTATTGGAGGGGGGACCAGCTCCACATAGATCTTGTCCTCAACTGTTGTCATGTTCTCTAAACTCTCTCTCTTGCAAAAGTATTGTTCATGCCACGTTAACTAAGTACTATGATTATGTTGCTACAGTCAATTAAATTCACCCTCTATGCTCTCAAAGTAGTCTCACAAAAATGTTCTCTCTAATTCTCTTAATTCCGCTATTCTCAAAGTTCATAGGCCATTTCCATTACAACAAGTTTAGGGATATTTCATTATTAAAGTGCTATTTATGAGCTATGGTCCCTTTATGTTCGAGTGGACAATTTGTAATCATTTTGAGCATTTAAGAAGTCTATAAGTAAATACGTGCAAGAGGAAAATGCTCACTCTTGCATGAGGAGAGTTTGCACATAGTGCCTTGTGCTCCTCTTCTCTTCTCTCACCTCTCCTCTCTCCATGCTTGTGTAGCACTTCCATCTAGGAGGTGCACTTGCATGCATTCTCATGACTCTCTCCTCTCTCTCTCTCTCTCTCTCTCTCTCTCTCTCTCTCTCTCTCTCTCTCTCTCTTCCCCCCCCCCCTTTTTCATGCTCTGCTCTCTTCCTCACGATTCTCAAGGCATGTGCATTTCAATTTGATGTTTGTATATTTTTTGATAGATTTTGCAGGGACGCCTCACCTTCCGACTTTTGCAAAAATCCATCTTGATATGCACGCGCATGAAAACAATGCTGCGCTCTCAGACTCACGCTCTTCACTTGCTACACTCTGTGCACAATACAAAGAATATATACTTTATTCCAATTATATATGTGTGCTTCACCTAAGATCGCAATCCTTAGCTCTGATTGGAGAGGGAGGTCACCCGAGAAAGAAGAGCACAACCATAGCCAACAACCATAGCCAAGCTCTAATACTAGTTGAAGGACCTTGCAGGAGCGGTACGAGCATAAAGTGTGTTGTGTGTGAGAGAGAAGGGATGTGGGTCAGTCGATCTCCTCGTCAATATCTATATCTGATAGCGAGAGAGCTCCTTAAATTGCTTTGTATATAAGTAATAAGGGAAAATGGAGTGGGCGGTTAGAACGTTCAACCTTAGGTGCAAGGCACACCACATTTACCCCAACAAACAGTTCTTGATTTTTTCCACTTGTATGGTATCTCCATCTCTAGCAGCATATTGCTTTATCTTGATTCCCTTACCCTTTGATTCTCCCTCCTTCAATTGGCACGAAGCTCCCCCTCATATGGCTTCTTAACTTAGTGCTTTTGACCATCATAAGGCCTCCCTCAAAAGCTTGTCAACTTTCACTTTCAAACAAAATCCTATGTGGAAAATGGTTAGATGGCCTTGAGATTTTGCACCCTTGAATGCACCAAATCTTGTGCGTTTAACATTGAAAAGCTAGATCCAAGGATTCTGATCATCTTCCGTCTCTTCACCATCACCATCCAGTCGCCACATTAACCGGTGCAAGCACAAAAGCATCTCTCGTCGCCCTCCCCTCCCTACCAACACACTGCTCATGAGATTTTTAAACTCCTCTTTCACATTACTTTCATACAATGGGCATCATTTAGTGGCCAAAGCCCAACTCCCTTCCTTTCACACTTTAAGCCCAAAGTGAGGCACCCATTTAGCGGTCTTGAAGGGGTGTCAATATCCAAAAATCCTTGCAATATTTTCTTGCAAAATCCAAGCGGATTTTTCTTGTCTCCTCTCAATGAGCTACTTTGAATTTATAATTGGATCAAGACTAAGCTGAGACGCACCTTTTGCAAACACTTTATTCCCCCTCTTTTCCTCTTGTGGATGTGAAGTGAGTCGTGACATGATGTCACCCCCTTGTTGATCCATAGCTTATAAGATTTGCATTAAAGCCTTTGAGCAAACCCTCACCCTAGCCTATTTTGCATCGGGTTCACCAGAAAGTATGTTCAGATGTTTGAGGTATGACTGGAAAAGCTGGTTGGAAATGTGTCGAGCATATGAAAGTGAGAGCCCCTGACTTAATCAATAACAATCACGACTTATTCAAGAGAGAGAAGTAAAGAAGAACATCTTTAATTCAACCATTGACACTCCACTCATACACAAGGCCAAAAACAACTTAAAACTAATACCCACATTAGCTTCAATTTTCATCCAACTATACTTTGATAGAATATCCAATGCATACTGCCTTCGATACAACCATATGTCCTCTTCCATGTGCATAATTTCAATGCCCAAAAAGTAGCGCAATTCTTACTAATCCTTCATGTCAAATTATTGCTTTAAGTTTACAACAATCAAGTCATCCACTAAAATACTTATCATTATAATACGTGCCATTCTCCCACACATACCAATAGTCATCTCCATTAACCATGCAAAAACCAATGATAACCAAGTAAGCTACAATCCTTTCATGCCAAGCTCTAGGTGTTTTGCTTCGACACATTAAATTCTTTTCTTATTTTGCATACATACTTGGAATGTATCACATCCTTGTGGCTACTCCATATATGTCTCTTCTTGAAAATCACCAATGCAAGAATGTATTATTCACATACATTTGATGCAAGATCTAGCCTTTTGTTGTAGCCATGGCAATAATGGTATGGGCATTTGCCATTTTAGCAAATTGAATGTTTCCTCATAATCAATGCCTTAAGTCTCTACATAGCCCTTTGCTACCAATCTAGATTTGTATAGGAGCACTAAGCTAATTGCATTCTTGAGATCCTATTTTCACTTTGCATCTCTCACAACATCCTCAAAACAAGCAGGCTCTACATCCTGCACAAACTTTGCTATATATGCACAACGGCAAGACAAATAAAGTCAATCTTTGCACTTAATTTCTACCTCTCTCAGATTTATGTGGTCTAGGATTACTACAAGGTTGCCCTATTTTTTTATTGCATTCATGGGGGTGCACTATTGACAACCCCCTCTATAACGTGCGCTCCAGGGGTATTTAAAAAACCCCTTTTTAATGTGTTTGAATGAATAAAATGACCCCTTATTTTAGGAAATTTTTCCAAAATGGGATATAAAAACCCTTTTTGTTAATGTATCTTTTTTAATTTGATAAAAAAATTTACGTTTAAAAATCCCTCCCACTGAATTCACATGATACATTAACATGATTACATAGTGCACTCTTGCACCTGTAGTCTCCACAGAGTGTATACTAAATTTCCCATGAAGACTTTGCTATGAACCACTAAAATAACCATCATCATAAACTGCACTCAAATTTGGGATCTTTGGGGTATCATCAACATCTTTTTAACGTATTTGATGAAATTGTAGGAGTTACTCTCTCACACAATTTGCTATTCCATGGATTCTCAGCATGACTTGAACTAGGTGACCCTTGCATTCCATCAAAACCTATGACTACACACCTACATCTTTTGTAGCCACGTTCAAAAGTTTCCACAAAGCTTTGGGCTAACTCGCCTTTGAGCATTGATCCAATTCGGGCATGGAACTTCCTTATACAAGAGTCATAGCCCATATCACCGCGTCACTCCTAGGGGGGATTTGTTACTGTGATATGGTATTGACGTGTGTGAACACACTTAAAACCACCGAGATCTTTTTTTCCTTATTAGGAGGTTTGTATATACACCCATCATTGTAGGGCATGCTTCATCTTTGTATTAGCACACTCTGCAATACTTCTTTTTGTGTTGTGTGTCCTTGAGCTTCCCCTTCCTCTTCTGCATCCTTAACCTTGTCCTTCAAGAGTAGTCCTACCTACCTTAAAGCTTCAGAGTCCACTTCGAGAGATATGCATAATGAGGAGCAGCCGAGCACGTGCACGTGAGTCTCATTCAAGGGATGGCCCTCCACATGCTTTTGTTGCTTTGCGCTGGTATTCAAGCTGCCCAATGGGAATGCGGGTCTGGGCGGTCTTCGCGCCCTTGCGCTCGCTCGCCCCTCTCCTCTCCAGCTTGCAAGTTGCAACTTCTGCGTCGACATGAGCTGGGCATGTGGAACCAGTATCCGCCTCGTCCTTCGTCAACCAGGTTCTCTCTCTCCCCCCCCCCCCACTATTATCATGTAATAAGTTCTCTCTCTCTCTCTCTCTCTCTCTCTCTCTCTCTCTCTCTCTACACACACAGACAGAGCATTTCTTTGGTACACCCACACGCGCGCGCGCGCTAACAAATGCACATCTCTCTCTCTCTCTCTCTCTCTCTCTCTCTCTCTCTCTCACACACACACACACACACACACACACACACACACACACACAAAACACACACACACACACACACACACACACACACACACACACTTTGTGGTAAATCTGTTTTGGTTAATTTACCTGTGGGAAATCTCAAGACGAGGAAACCCACCAAAAAGATCACAGACACACACACACACACACACACACACACACACACACACACACACACACACAGGGGCAGTGCTTACTGTCTCTCTCTCCCTCTGACTTCTCCTCTCCCCTCCTTGTGTATCTAAATGCCTCCTTCTCCACAAGCCCACACTTTGGAGTAATGCGAATAATGCCAATACGTAGGGAGTTGCTGTCTCCAACTTTGCAATTTTCAACTGTCGACGACCAGTGCAGGTATAGAGCATGCCCTGGGCGCTTCGGTGTGTGGGTGTAGAGCAATTCTTTGCAGGTTCTTTAATGGCAACTTCTAATTCTCATACTAATGACAGGCTTAATACCAGTAGCATGTCAAACTTGCCTGCTGAATTCTCAATTGCAGCAATTGGGTTGCATTCCTTGGTAAGATAAATTGAAGGAAAGTGGAACAGGGGGCGGATTTGATGATGGAATCACCTCTTGAAGAAATGGGTGTTAAGGTATCTCCAGCCGGAAACAAGGAGAGTGAAACAGGAGTTGAGCAGAGCCATGCAGAAGAACAGTATGATGAAGGAAGGAGTCTTTCTGTAGGAGCAAACCAAGAGAGCGATACGAACAGTGATGAGCTCGATAAGGGCTACAGTGGTGAACATGACAGCAACATAAAGTTGAACAATGAGCAAAGTGTTTCAGATACTGACACGTTAAGTAGTAGCGATGCAGCGCCTGACGATGATAACACGGGAAATAACGGTGACTTTTCTGGGGTTTCTCTACTGGAACATGTTGATCAAGGAACTCTTGGCAAAGAGGAAGAAGGTGAAGAGCTTGGAAAGCCTCCGCCACCTATAGGTGATATGACATCTGAAAGTGTTGAATTGGCGGGACAGCTTTCTGGTGAAAATGCAGAGACTCCTAGCTCATTAACTCAAGAGGAGTGTCAAAGCAATGAAAATCCCTCATTGAAGAGTCTTACGGTTTGCTCATCTAAAGAGAGCAAACCATCGATGTCCCAAGTGAAGAATGCAGGACCCGAATTACTGGAATTCGATGAGCATGGAAATGAAGAGATGGTGAAGTCTGAGGAAGAGTATGTCAAAAAGGGTTTCATGTGTGGTGGTGATGCTGATGAGGAAGATGAAGAACTTCGAGAGTATTGGACCCGGGCAATTCAAACGAGTACATCAACTGGAGAGATAGTAGAGGAGATTGTGAAAGTGCTGAAGCATAAGCAGAAGACACATGATTTATTGTGCCCCGTGTGCGGTTCTTGTGTGACTAGGAGAGTGATATTACGCAAAAGGAAGAGGTCTAGCCTCATTTCTGTTGAAAGATGGTATCGCGATCCTTTGGATGAGGGTGAAGTACAGGAGGAGGGTGCTTTACCTGACGTTGCAGAAGTGGAGCGTGAGGAGCAGCCGGACACTGAGGACATTGAGGCTTTTGGCTGCTTGTCTTGTTTTTCTCTTTTCATCAACAAAGGTGAGCATTGCTGTTCATAACTAGGAAGATGTTCCAAATGTAGTACACATTTCATTTGTACCTATAGCATTCTGCTTATCTGTGCCCATCTATTGCAGGCCGCCAACTATTGAATCAATTGCAAGAAATTGGTCCAGATACCTTCAACTGTTTACCTTTTTTCTTTCCACCATATCCATGGGGAATGACTCAGATGAATCCCAGAAGTGCAGGTATAACCAAACTTACTGATTCTTGCATTGCCACAGGACAAGGGAGTTTTTTTGTTCGCGTATTTTCTCTCCCGACAAGGGATCAATCTGCTTCTCATAGACAAGCGTTACTACGTAGAACCCCGGAGCTGTAGTTTGTACGGCTGATATAGGTTTTAGGGATGTGGCAGAAACTCATGTTGGTTTGGGATCCCACATAATCATCTATCCTGATGGCCTGTGACTCTCTCTTCAGAGGTGGCACGCTTGATGCTTTGGTAGTCTTTGCTGTGGGTGGCTGGACTTATCAGATTCCTTTATCACTCTTTGTGGCCCCTATCTTTATCACTCTTTGTGGTCCCTATATCCCTCAGCTTGTGATGATCTGAGAGGAGGTGTGGAGCTCATCTCCTGGGTTTCTTGCTAGGATCTAAGAGGCAGTTTGCGCGAGCTGGGGTTAACCCCCGTTTGATAACCTCAACAAACTTTGCCAGCAACCTATAACTCTGCCGATTTTGGCAGAGTTACAAATCCCTTTGTAATACCCTGCCACGCAGCCCACATGAACATAGCATGCAGCAGCACGATGACAAACTGATCTCGTCAGCTCAACTATGCCTTGTGACATGCGAAACTCCTCTAAGGAGAGGGGGCTTCTTTGCCTCTGTGCCTGGCCTTGTGAGTGTCATTCCTTGTGTAGGACCCTAGGCAGTGCCCATTTTTGTCCGTTTTGGTCAGGTTTTATGCTACTTGTAGAGGGCGCCCCCTGTTTTTTTAAAGGGTTGTGACCCTTGTATTCCATTTTATGGGTTCGTGGGGTATTTTGTGAGGGTCAGGCAGCCTGGTTTCACCCTATATATGGTTGGGTTTTTGAGGGGGGGGGGGGGGGGGGGGGGGGTGCCATCATCAGGTAGATGAGCAGCGCCTTTGATTCCACTCTTGTTGCAGTGTGAGCCCTCACATGGCCTGTACCATCTCTCTCTTTATCCTCTCTATTCTCCTCTAGTCTATCTTCCCTGTGCTTCCGTGCCACCACATCTGCTGCATTTTGACTAAGTTCTCACCCATTGTGCTGTGCTGGTAAATATCATCACTTTGGTATTGCCTGTGTTCAAAGACAAATTCTTTAAGCTGCATAGCTCCAGAGTGTATCCAGCTATCTCTATAGCCCTCTGGTAAGTCAGCAATAAGACAATATGATACCTGAACAATATATGTTGAAAAGTGTATAAGAGAGCGGACATCCTGGTGGAATGAACTATCCTCTAAATTATGCACTCGGCTTGTCATAGACTCGCAAAGTGCTAAGATTCTCATGTAATTTCACTTGGGACACCCAAATCGTACCATCTATGATCTATCTTGCTCTAGGTACCGTATCAAAAGCCTTGTGGAAATCCACAAAGGAAGAATCCTGTCCTGAATCCAGCTTGCCTCCGTGCTCAGACAGTCTCTCTCGTTGTCCAGTGACAACTTATGCTCGAGCAAAATAGTGTAAAGCTTGGCTAGTGTGTGGCCTAACATGATGGTACTATATTTAGTAGGGAGCATATGATCTCTAGCCGTCAATATTAGCACAATATGTCAGTGCTCCAGCTCTCAGGACAGCCTTTGCATATGGCTCTATTAAGCATGCATGCCAACATAAGTGCCAATGTTTCTTGGGCATGCCTAAATGCTAACAAGACCCTCGTGGTTATATGATTTTCCTGGGTGTAGTATATCAATGGCGTCACGCACCCTAGTGATAGTGAGAAGGTCAAGGCTTGAGGTCACGACACCGGTGGCAATGGCAAGGGAGATTGAGCTGGCTCTGTATCGAGACTAGTCACATACAATTCCAATCCGTTTTCATGTAATAATGGGAGTAGGTGCTCGTTCCTCGTGGAAGAGTCTCCATGCCTTTGTAGAATCCTGGCTAAAGAATAGCTGGTACAGCTTCTTGCTCAAGCCAGGCTAAGAAATCTCTCTTTTTTGGCCTTCCAAGATGCTGGAAGATAACGTGTGCTTGTCGATGTGTGGTGTCCCCTTTTGCTCTAGTCTCTTGACAAACATCATCATACTTGCTATTTTGAGGCGTAGTGCCACTACCATGTATCCCTATATCGCAAAGCCTGTGAAAAGGTTGTAGGTGCAGCTGCACGAATAGTTATTGTATGTTGGTGTGTAAACTCGGTCAAAGGTGCATGGGGGATCCTCCTCTACTAGCAAAGAATGGTGGAGAGAGAAATGAAATTATATATTAACGTCTTCAAAAAGGCCAAAGTGACCTATGAGACAAACGAGTTTACAAATGGTGAATCTGATATAATGTCTTTGTAGAAGACTGAAAATTGAAACTGAATTGAGCTAAAGTGAAATGAAGTGGAATGAAATGAAAGGCTGAAATGCTGGAATCAAGATCCTATCCTATGATATCCAGCTGGCGAAGCTCATCAATGTCCTCCTCAGTGAGTACTCTGACTGGGCGTCTCTCATGACGTGCTAGAACAGTCCGGACCTTGATGCAGCTTCCATCGATGTCTCGATGACCCTCGCAATCGTGGGCGTCTGGATCTCCCAAGCTCAGTGGCCCTGTTAGTTAGTGTACCCCTGGTACAGGTGGACTCTGAAGTCTGTTGTGATGCTTGCTCATTTGAATGTCACATTTGTAGTATGAAGAAATCAGTGATCTCCCTCTGTGAGTGTCTCCTATTGTCTGGTCTCCTCAAGAGGCTCTCCCCATGTCTGCGCAGCTCTAGCCCAAGGCATTTCTGATCCTGATATCTCATAACTTTGGCGAGTGGTTCAAAACCTTCTCTGAATAGGCAGTGGAAACAGCCTCGTATCTCATAGTAGACTGGGCAGTGACATATGTGATGTAACTCTGTCTTTGGCTCAATATGGCATAACTGACAAATCGTGGCCTTTGCTGGTACTCCTCTAAATCTGCCAGCCTCAATCTCTAACTGATGTGACGATGTGCGCATCTGTCCAATAACACATCGTAATCCATGGGATAGATGAGTGTCCATGTAGGCGGGTCTGGTCACAAAACCATCCTCTGTAAGCTCAAGGAGATGCTCTCTGTAGAAAGCCATCTTTGTGCCAAGCACACGCATAGGCTATATCCATGTCCTCCTAGTGTCTAACTGATCAAGTCCTTTCTGATGAGCTGAGTGATCTCGGTCCATGTGGAGACAAGGAGGGTGAGTCCAACGAATATCCTTGTCAAAACCATGCATCTTGAACCAAGCTGTCATTTGTGCATACCAACAAGAGGTGTCTCCCTGCGAGGCAAGCTATCGAGAAGACTCCAAAGCTAGATGGGCATATCTGTTTCTGGGGAGATCCCAGATACTGTGTATGAAAGAGAGAGAGAGAGAGAGAGAGAGAGAGAGAGAGAGAGAGAGAGAGAGAGAGAGAGAGAGAGAGACTAGAGTAGTAATAGTGGTAAACTAGAATGAAAGAGAGCTGCACATGTATTGCAGCAACTCCAATAGGTCTCCATGAGATAGACAACTCCCGCATACGTGGTGTGAGAACTAGTGGGGGAATTACATAATCCATTGTCCTAACACTAAGCCGGTGTGCGTAACATGTAAACCCTTTTGATAATGGTTATCTAGCTATGCCATTGAATATAGCTAATGCATGTGTGGCACCCATCTCTAGGACATATTTACCATAATTTGTGCATCTACATGAATCTTCGTAAACTCTTGATGCCAAGATGTGCATGGTCCTACGTGTGAAAATCTTCCGCTGATGTATAAAAAAAGGCAACCTGAGAAGGGGCTCTTCTTGCATTAAAGATCACAACTAGCATGATAATTTCCCTCTCATGAGTGCTCCATAATATCATCATTTATGATCACATAATGCGATTGCCTATTTAGACTAGCATTTTCAGAGGTAGAAGGTACGAAGTAGAATAACAGCAATATGAAGAGGACGGAAATCCACTGCTTGAACTTTGATCCACCACTAGCAAGCATGCCCATCCCTCCGTATTACCTATATAATAGGATGCCTGTAAATCATGGCAATTGCCCTTGATCCCCTACTATATTTCCCATGAGCTTTTTTTAGCCATTGATTCCTATCTATGCCTTGAGACTGTAGGAAGCTCCTCATCTTACATTGATGAGTTTCTAAAAATAGAACAATCTCTCTTCCTTTAACGTCTCCTCAAAAGCACCTACATCTAATCGAAGTGAATACATTACAATTTGATAAAGCGAACTTTAGCATGGTCCCATAGGTTGTGCACTTTGTTTCTCCACGATGATTACTTTGTCATCTCGATAATCAACCCATTTTCCAGCCTTTCTAGCGTCAAGAATACGTGACATGCATTCTTTCCGATTACTATTAGTGATTTCTCCCTCCACTATTGACGTGGCACTTGTACGGACTTCCGCGATTTGCGCTGCAGCTTTTGGCACATTGGGACCAGATGCTTTTGAGACTGAAGATTTGCATCTTAATGCTTTTGGGGCTCTACTTTTGAGCATCCCTTGTAAGAATAAAAGAGCCCTTGGGGTCTCACAGAGCATCTGGATGCAGAGTTTGAGAGAAGAGGTCCCTTGGGAGTTGTACTTTGAAATGATTAATGATAAAGAAATATCAAGAGGTGTGCCTGACTTTGGGGCCAATACCTTTGGGCATGGAACTACTCCGAGCCGTGTCGACTCTCTCTCTCTCTCTCTCTCTCTCTCTCTCTCTCTCTCTCTCTCTCTCTCTCTCTCGTAGCTTTGTGGACTTCCGCAAAGCTTTCAACACGGTACCCAAAGCTAGACTGATGCGCAGATTACAGGAAATGGGAGTACCCACAGAACTCATTTGGGGAATCATGGCATTGTACAGATCAGTAGTAGGGCATGTACGCACCCCGGAGGGACTTTCTACACCGGTTCACTCCACTATTGGGGTGAAGCAGGGCTGCCCGCTCTCTCCTACCCTTTTCGGTATGTATGTGGATGAGGTTTCTGACTACATTGACAGCGATGGGGATAAAGGTGCTCAGTTGGCAGGGACATGGATTCCACTTTTGTTATATGCTGATGACATAGTGTTGATCTCCGAATCCCCAGAGGGAATGCAACGTCAATTGGATGCTTTGCACACGTTTACACACGAAAGTGGTTTGTCTGTCAACCTGGGTAAAACCAAGGTTATGGTGTTTAACACCACCCCACAGTGGATCAGGAGGTCAACACCTACATTCACATACGGCCAGGAGACTGTGGAGTACACAGACGCTTACACTTACCTTGGAGTGGTTTTTAGTGGACCTACCTCTCACTCAGAAGAGCAGCAGAGACTAGACTTACTAGAGCCCACGCAGCATTGGGTAGATTGGAGAGGATGTGTTCGCAGGTTCAGTTTCAGGAGCCCCGGACGAAGCTCTGGCTCTTTGACACCTTGGTGGCTTCAACACTGCTCTATGGAACCGAGATATGGGGACCTTCACTGTCATGCCTCGTAGCTGGATGCTCTGAATCTCCTAGGGAAGGCTTGAAAACTGTAGTGAGTCACCGAGAGTACGGGGGCTTGACTCTCTGCCATGGGACCCCAAGAAACATGAGTCTTGCTACCAACCAAGCGGCCTCTCTATGTGCTAACCATGGGGTTCCAAACAAGAGGCTTCGTCAAGTGCTCCTCCATGCAAGTGGGCTGGTGTTGCTCCAGGCCACTCTACAGCTGCTCCCAGGACCTAAGCAGGCTCGCAGCAAAGAGTGTGGGATCGGTCGGGTGATGAGGCTGAGGATCCAACAGGGGAAAGGGATGGAGCGAGAGTTGGGGGGATGGCGGCGGTGAAGCTGAGGCTTATATCTACTTGAGCTACACTGACATAGAGATAGTCTGCTGAGGAGACATGGAGTACGACAGTCACAGAGACAGATCACAGACTTCTTTGGATCGAGGGAGCCAGGAGACCAACCACCAGCACAGGGTTGTACCCACATTCATACCAGAGGCACCCTCATTGACAGGGCGACTGAGCTCGGGAGATCGAGACGACCACGACCGAGACACAGGAGCACACTCCATCGACGGAGACTCCAGCAGAGGATCAGAGGCATTCTAGCACGACACCCAGATTGTCATTGAGGGCCTATTCTACATTTTCACATTTCACATTTCACACTTCATTTTCAGTTTTCATTTTTTACATTCAGTACTTTTTGTACTTGTACTTCAGACATTGTATTAGATTCACCACTTTGTACCTGATGGTCTCATAGGTCATTTTGGCCTTTTGAAGACGTTAATATATCATTTCATCTCTCTCTCTCTCCTACTTTTTCCCCCTCTTTCTCTCTCTACGCAACTTTCCCCCCTCTTTCTCTCTCTACGCAGTTTCCCCCCCTCTTTCTACGCGCTAGAGAGAAAGAAAGAAAGAAAGAAAGAAAGATTTTTAACGTCTATGTCAAGCCGAAATCGGCCTATGAGACAAATCAAATGTACATGGCGTGTATGTCATCCGTCTATCGGAAAGACAAATGAAACAAAACTGATACAAAACTGAACTGAATGTAGGTAATGGAGTATCTGAGGAGGGATGGGGCTCTATCTTTAGGGGTATATGCATGTCTATATGCTCAAGGTAGTACAATCATGAGAATGCATCAAGCTCTCTAGCTCCATCCTGTACAAATGGGGGGATGTAAGATGTGGTACATGGGCGGGGCTGGTGCCAAGGCTACCCGGATGAAAGCTGTCGGGTCGGCCCTCATCTGAGCTACTCGCTCCTCAGTGGCACGGCGCTCCCGGGCTCGGATCTCCTCGATCTGTCGATGGTGGGAGCTCACGCCCCTGTAGCCTGTGACTCGTGGTCGTCGTCTAGCTCGGTTCACCTCCGCCTGTGGGAGTGTCACTCCTCTCTGAGTATTTGGTGAGGTAGGGGTGGCAATCCTCTGAAAGAAGTCTGTGAGCTGCGATTGTCTCCCCTCTGTCTGTGTAGCTGTGCGTGGCTGTAGTAGTGTGTCCCGATGGCTCTGTATCTCTAGTAAGAAACGTCCGAGCTGTCTCTGATCTCGAGAGTCCATGATCTCTCGGAGAGTGGGCTGTCCTCTGAATAAGGCCTCATACCTGCCTCTGATCTCAGTGTACGCTCTGCATCTACATACAAAGTGCTCCTCACTCTCCACCTCCTCTGTGCAGGCTCTGCAGACTCGCTCCTCCCTGGGAACACCAGTATGTCTCCCGATCTCAATCTCTAACCTGTGTGAAGCCACTCTCAGCTGACCAATCGCCACCCGTGAGCTATGTGGCATATATGTGTCCATATAGCGTGGTCTCTGTATGAACCCCCCAGACAATATGGTGAGAAACTGGTCTCTGTAATCTAACATCCTCGTCCCCAAACCAGGTGACTCCCAGACTCTCCTAGTGTATAGCTGCCACAGATCCTGTCTCAATACCAAGTTTCTCTCACTACGAGAGAGGTGAACAGATGGTGAGTGGGGGTCGTACTGGAATGGTGGTAGGCTCTCCATGTCAAGACCGTGTCCCTCAAACCATGCTCTGACCTGTGAGTACCAAGCTCTCGCATGCCCACTCTCTGATAGCTGTATAGCTGCCTCAAATGCTCTACGAGTAAGTCTGTCAGGAGGTAGCGCTCTCATCCTCTGGATGAAGCAGACTGTCTGGAATAATGCCTCTACAACCATAGGTGGTGTGGCGAGCTCGGCTCTAATAATGTCATGTGGCACTGTCTTCTTGCTGCGGAGCAAGCGTGAGATCATACATACCTGTGGTCTCTCAAGCTGTGTCCACTGGTCATCTGTCAATCCTGGTGCCCATACTGCCGCCGAGTACATCAGGGCCGGGGTGACTAAGGTGTCAAAAAGCCAGCCCTTCGTGCGGGGCTCCTGAAAGTGTGCCTGGTGGCATCTCCGCTCTAGCATGGTCAGAGCTGCATATCCTCGGGTGAGCCTGTCAGCAGCAGCCTGCCTCATAGTGAAGGGTCCTGGTAGGCTGGTGAATGTGATGCCAAGATAGACATAGGAGGTGACTACATCAACCTGTCCTCCTGCTGCTGTGAAGGTGGCAGCGCTCCTCACTGCACTGGATGTGTGAAAGATCATGACCTTGGTTTTGCCAAGGTTCACAGTCAACCCCTTGTGTGTGCTGAATTCGTCCAAGGCCTCAAGATGGCGTTGCAAGCCCTCGGGTGACTCTGAAATCAACACAATATCATCAGCATATAACATGATGTGGACCGGAGTACCTGCCAAGTCGCTCCCCTCTCCCCCTGCTCGTAGTATGTAGTCGGAGATCTCGTCGATGTAGAGCCCAAAGAGTGTCGGGGAGAGTGGGCATCCTTGCTTAACACCAATGGTGCTAGCAATGGTCTCTGAAAAGCCGCCTGGGCAACGAACTCGACCCGTCACCCTCTCGTAGAGAGTATATATGGCCCAAATCATCTCTGTCGGTACCCCAATGCTGTGAAGGCGCTGGAAGAGTCTCTCGCGTGGGACTGTGTCAAAGGCCTTGCGGAAATCCACAAAGCAGCAGTAAAGCCTCTTCTTCCGCGCCTTTGCCCCATCAATGAGGCAGCGCAGAACGAAGATGTGGTCAGTGGTGGAGAAAGCTCGTCTGAAACCTGCCTGGCCTGGAGCTCGTAAACCCTCGGTCTCTGCGTAGCAGCTAAGCTGTGCCTCAAGTACTGCTCCATATAGCTTGGCCATCGTGTGGCCAATCATGATAGTCCTGTAGTTCCCTGGGTCCAGGGTGTCGCCAGATTTGTGGATAGGCACTATGGTGTGCTGTGTCCACTCCTCTGGGAAGCCCTCCCCTATAGCCCGGTTGAAGACATGTGCAATCAACGGGGCTATAGTGGAGGCCGCATAAATGATGTGCTCACTCTGTAATCCAGTGTGGTCAGCTGATCGTCTGTGCTGCATGCGGCGTATGGCCCTCTCTACCATCTCTGCTGTAAAGAAGGAGGAGCACGTGGGGCGTGGCTCATGTGGCTGTGGGATAGGAGGCTGCCCTGGCACCTCATAGAGGCGCTCTGCATAATCATGCCATATCTGTGGATCCTCAATAGCTGTGGTCGGACGTGACTCGCGCAGGGTGCGCCATGCCGTCGCGCTATCTATGCTCATGAATAGGCGGTATAGCTCAAGCTCCTGTGCCTCTTCGAATGCTCACCGCTTTTGGCGTGTCAGCGTCTTCATATCTCGTCTGGCCTCTCTCTCTGTGATCTCTCCTAAGGCTCGCCGTGCACGGAGGCGTCGGTATAGCTCTCTGCACTCATCATCATACCAGCGGTTCTGAGGCATAGTCCCGGGGGGGGGAGTGCGTCCTGTGTGAGTGGTGTGTGGAAAAGAGCTAATAGCTGAAGTGTGGAGAACGGAAGAGATATGTGATGTGAGAACTGAGAGTGGTGTGGATGGGTGGAGGAGGCATAGGCCATGCTCGACCTCGGCTGAGTAAAGAGAGGCTAGCTCATGTGTGAAATGGATGGTGGTGTGTGGAGTGTGTGCTGTGGAGCT
Source organism: Adiantum capillus-veneris (assembly GCF_014529385.1). Lineage (NCBI taxonomy): Eukaryota > Viridiplantae > Streptophyta > Polypodiopsida > Polypodiales > Pteridaceae > Adiantum > Adiantum capillus-veneris. The sequence goes on from NC_140941.1 coordinate 70,248,021, forward strand.
ATGTGGGATGGTATCTCCGGTGATGGAGAAAGAGAGGTATGTGTGGTCGGCTCCGATGGGTATGGGTGGAATGGTGAAGGATGTGATAAGGTGTGTAGCCTCCCTGGGTCCCAGAATATAGTCGACTGTACTCCCCCCTCCCTCTGTAACTCCATGTGGCATACAAGTCAGGCCCCCTGAGGTGGGCCACTGGGCCATCCCGTTATAAATAACGAGACGGTGCTGGGAGCCAAGTCGAAGTAGGTGTCGTCCGTAGGCTGTGACTGGAGCTCTGTCTGCTGTATCTCTCATAGTAGCCTCCTCATCTAGAGTGTGTAGTGCCTCTGGGTCCTCGTGGTCATATGTCTCACACTGCTCACTGCGCGTACGAGCATTGAAGTCTCCCATAAGGAAGACTTCACCCAATGTGGAGTACTCCATAATCTCCTCCGTGAGGCATGCGTACGGTGACTCCTGCTCGATAGGGGCGAATCTGGAGCCTGTGGGAGCAAAGTAGCAAAGGGCAATGTAGACGATCCTGTCTCGTGAGAGCTCGAGGCGAATCCACATGTATCGGGCCTGTGGGTCCCGGGCAACAATCTGTAGTCTGCTGTGAAGCCCCTGTCTAAAAAGTATAGCCACTCCTCCTGAACCGCGAGTGGTGTGCTGGCGCATACATCCCCGATGTAGAGACTCCCATTGGAAACCATGTATCCGTGGTAACCCTCTCTCTGGGCTCTCGTGTGTCTCTGTAAGTAGAATGATGTCTCGACCTCTCATCACCTCCTCAAGTCTCTCTGGGTGTGTCCATAGGTCTCCATTGCAATTCCAAACCGTGACATGAATCTCCTCGTGTGTCCCACAGGCCGCGAGTCCCTATGCGATGGTCTTGCCATCAATGATAACCCTACCATCTCGATATACTGCCTTCTTCCCTTCTTTGCGGGCCTGGTGGACTCTAGGCATGCACGTGCGGCGGTGATCTTGTTGCATCTTTGTGAGGTCATCATCAAGATAAATCGGGGGGCCTTCTAGCCCTCTCAAGATGACCCTCTTTCGGAGGAAAGAAGTTCGAGACTCCTCGGAGGCGAATTGGAGGATGAGAGCTCTCTTCTTTGGATCTTTACCGGCTCTCCAAACTTTGGAGAAAGGGATCTCTTCTTCCTTGTATCCCACTTTCTTGCATAAGGCTTTCCCATCGCTCTCGGGTGTGGACCCTTCTTCTTCTTTGATGCCGGTCACTCGCACATTGAGACGGCGAGCTTGTCGCATTTTCTCCTCCTCGATGGTTGTGTGTACGATGAGTACCTCATCTTTTTGGGCTTCCTCTCTTGCTACCTTCTTGATATTCTTTTTGACCACTTCGACCCATCCTTCTTTGGTGGCTTCTAATTTGTCCTCAATGCTTGCGGTGAGGGCTTTGGTGATCTCCTCCTTGAGGGCTTCCTTAGCCTCCTCTTTAATCTCTCCTTCCTCGGGGGTGAGGGATGTGATGGAAGCATGAAGGAGGTCGATTTGTGCCTTCATCTCTTCTTTCTCTTTCCTCCATCTCTCCCTCTCCTTCTCGTTCTCCCGTGCCCTTCTCTCCTTCTCCTCTTTGAGGTTTTGGATTTCCGCTCTCATGTCCTCTTTTTCTTTGTTCCATAGCTTGATGAAGGTGGCTTTCTCCTCCCTCCATATCTCTCTCTCCATCCACCATTCTTTCATGTCCTTCTCCAATTGTGCAAGCCTCTTGTTCGTGAGCATGAAGGTTGTCTTCATTGTCGATTTCGGCGTCTTGATGATGGGGGAAGACATAGTTGTATTCGGAGCTACCCTCTCTTCATATTGTGAAGAAGAGGGGAGAAGGGGAGTACGTGTATGTATGCGTGTATGTGTGTAGTGTGTGTGTGGGTATGTATCCGTGTGTGTGTGTGTGTGTGTGTGTGTGTGTGTGTGTGTGTGTGAGAGAGAGAGAGAGAGAGAGAGAGAGAGAGAGAGAGATGGCTGTGTGATCGGGAGAGAGGAGGGGCTGCGTGAGGGGGAGGCTGGGGGGGGGCAGTTCAGCAGCAGGCGGGGGCAATGGCGGGAGCGACGCAACAGGGGGAGTCGGCAGCGAATGGCAGCGGCGGCAGAGAGAGAGAGAGAGAGAGAGAGAGAGAGAGAGAGAGAGAGAGAGAGAGAGAGATTGATTGATTGCTTGCAGGATATCAGACAGTAGTGTTGAGTTCAGAAGTGGCTGACGAGATACCAACACTAGATGAACAAGATGCTTCATCAATGGTTGTAGCACCTGATTTTACATGTGGGATCGGTTCAGCACTTCTGCCAGATTATCCTTGGGGAACAACACACTTCATATCAAAAGGTAGTACACCATGTTTTCTAAAAGTACAGTGCATGTGATGAGGTATACCATGTCTGCAAGTTGTAGCTAGTATAGGCAAAAAACACAAGTCTGTCCAAAAGAAACCGTACAAACTAGCACGCTATGCTGAACAGGTCTGTCCAAATTATGATCTAGTATGCTATGCTTAACTGTGAATCCATGTTCTTAAAATTTTCTTCAAAGGTTGAAGTGTGCTTCAGAAATATTAAGAATTAGAGATAGGCAGAAAGTACCAGCTTGATGTCGTGATATTTTGTTATAGCTTATCATATGGACAGCTTAGTTGACAGTGGATGGATTCAGTAACCTGTTTGTGCTGCTGAAATGAGGTCAACTCCCTTGATCATGTCATTTTCTGAATACAAGGGAAAGATTGAAAGAGTTTTACAGAATATTGAAGCTCTTAAGATGGGATGGTTTTCAATTTGACCCCGCCTCTACATCTCAATTCACTTGGACCTATTTGCTGCTTAAGTTGCAAAAATCAAAACATTTTGTAGCAGTACCATGATTGATGTATTGAGGGGTAGATTGCTGGCTAGGTTTGTAAGAGAGTTGCCAGGTGTGGCTAATAAAGTGGTGGCCAGTTTGTCAACTGCCACCATTCATGCGAAGGTAGAGTGGGGATGCTCCACATTGGTGCGTTTGAACAATGCTATATGCCCATTAATGAGCTCTAGGGCCATGCTATCACATGTAAACTCAATCTGTGTGCCATGTAAACTTTCTGTAGAGCCCAACTGTTGAAGTAAGTCTTAAGAAAACAAAAGGGTTCATGGTTTGAAATCTTGTTTGTAGAACGTGTACATTTGCACAGATCCATTCGTCTAGAGTCAGATTGTGCATAACCTTTTTCTTTGCAACTGCCTCTAGGAGGTGTAACTGGGTGTTAATACACTATAATGGGCAGCTAATGGCATCGGCAGATATCCTAGGACACATAGTCCTCATGTATCTGGTCTTGTGTCTATTGGATCAGGAAAGCATGAGAAGTGCACCAATGTGTTATTTAAAATCATTACTTTCAGCAGGTAAAAAATTGGGCTCTTGAAGGGAAACAAAACTAAAGTCATTAAGAAGTATAAAAAAAGAGGTCACCCTGCTTATGGAGTGCTATGGGATTGGAGAGCATTTGGCATGTTTTCATTGGAAGGTCGCCCCAAGCAGTTGGCTCCCTAATATTCTGTTGGCAGGCTGGCAGCTCATATTTGGAGCCTCAGAGAACGTTCTTGATACTTATGCTTTTCCTGCCCCTTTATGGCCTTAAGCTGGCTCAAAGTTATGGTGTCCCTGCAAACAAGTAGAATTATTCAGAAATATTTAATGGATTGGCTAATTCCTCTTTGGAAAAATTGGGGGGTTGGGCTGTCCTCACCTCCCATCTGCAACATGGTGCCAATCCTGGGACTTCATCACAGGGCGTTTCTAAGCTGCCTGCCTTCTAAGCTGTGTCTTCACATCTCACTTCCGGCAGTGCCGTTCGTCCTTGGGACGCCTTCTTTAATATTGTACAGTGTGTTGTATCGTGTAGCAATATACGATCATATAGTACAGTGTATTTGCATGATATGGGCATTCGTACATCATACAGAAACTGTTGTAGGAAGAAAGTTTCTATCTTTTGGTATCATGCATGAGGAGCGCACTTTAGGCTGTAAAAAGTGCTGAGAGATCTAGGGGCTATGAAACTCGGAGGTTGTTTCTCTTACACCTTCTCTAGGTCTCCATTCAAGAAGGTAGATTTGACATTTATTTGATACATGGCCATCCATGATGAGCTCCTAGAGCTATTACTATCCCAAATAGTGGCCATACATGCAGTCAGTGCAAAGGTCTCGTCGGTTGAGTCAATCCGGGATTGCTGAGAAAAGCCCTCAATTACAAGTCAAGCTTTGTGCTTATCCTAGGAGCCATTTGATTTTGTATTGTTCAAGGTTGCATTCCAAAAGCATATTTATCATTCTTCCCATACCGTGCAATAAATTACGTATTAGTATCCAATACTTTACGTATTGGTTGTTATTTATACACACACAAATACACATGCATGTATGCTTGCATGTATCTAGGGTTGTGTACATATGATGTATACATGCATGTGTGTATGTATACATGCATTTACATGTATGCAAGCATGCATAAGTAAATATGCACGTCTATTTGTATTCAATACCTAACGAATTTTTCAAACTGGTAGTGATTACCCATGTTGCATAATGTTTTTCAATGTTTTTTTCGTACTGTACTTATCGTACCTATCTACCTTGAATTTGTCATGTGGAGTAACTTAACACCAATGACCTTTCGCTTCTTTGGTCTTGGAACCAACTCCCAGGTATCTTTTTTCTAAATGAAAACAATCAAGGCTTGGATAGGCTCTTTCCACTTTGGCTACAAAAAGGGATTTTGGTAGAGAGAGGTTCTCTGTTCCTTGTGATCGTAGTCATCAATGAGCAATGGACACATAGTAAAGCCCCATCCATTTCAAAGTTTTGTAAACGTTGAGACTATCTTTCAGTACTTTGAGTACTACAATCTAGAAGAATCTTACTTGCATAATGCATTGAAACTTCAAAGAATGTTCAAAAGCTTCCTAGGAAGCTTTATAGGTTCACCATATGGAGAAGCAATTGGAGTATAATCATTCTTAGCACTAGTGTCTAAACCATCATCTACAAGATCTACAAGATCATGAGGTGAAATTCCAAATTATCTCGAGATGTTGGGGGAGAGGAATCATAGAAGGGCTCATCCATAGGAGGATTCATCGATGGGATCATGAAGTAGAGGCAATATCGAGGATAAAGTGGAGGACTAGGTAATCGAAGGCCCTCTCAAGTACATGCTTGTTAGAATCTCTTGGCAAACTATAATATCCTTTTGTTTCAGGCTATAAAAACCGTAGCCTTTGGAAAGAGTTTTGTAGTGGACAAAAATCAAATTGTGGGACTTGGAATCAAGCTTCCCTCTTTGTTTTTGAAGATCATGGACATAGGCATCACTTCCAAAAATATAGAGATGTGTCAGATGTTACGGAATTGGAGAATAGGTTGAATCAAGCTTTCACACTTGCACAATCCTTTGTTCTTTCCTTGCGATAATGAATACAACTTTGCATTATTGATGGGTCCTATTAGTTACTTGAAGAGAGAAGGGGAATGAAGTCGAGGTGGAGGTCGGTGTTGGGGAATGGGGTCGGGGCAAGGGTCCAGACGGAAAAATAGGGAACGAGGTCGGTGCCTAGAACGACAAAAATAGAAATCATTGTTTCTCTTTTTTTTTTGAGCTACATGTATGTACCGTAGAGTTAAGAACACTTTGAGCATCGAATTGCACCAAAGTAAACAAGAAACATAACTCATAATAGCAAAATATGCCAATAAAACATTGATGGGGTGATGGCGAATACACGTAGGTAATTACATGCCTTACGAGCTCAAAATGGCAAATGATAAAGAGGCAAAAGCCTAACTAGGGAGAGTGTGGGCCCACAATAAAACATCAAGCCCCGGAATCTAGTGCTTGCCTCATTAGAAGGTGGAATATGAATCTCCACATCTTGAAAGTCGAAGTCATCAAGGATGAGATCAGGAGCCATCTCTACTTGTGCCTCTCCCTCTGAATGCTCATTGGACAAAGTGGCCTCACCTGTGCTATCTCCCACTCAGTGAAGGGGTCTCCGTTCTTTGTTTGTCCCTTGCAAAGCATGTGCAAGTTAGAGCTCACAAATACTAAATCATTGGTCCTTTGGACCCCTAGATGGTTCCTTTTCCTAGAGATACCGTGGTTGTACACACTTCAAAGTTGCTCCTAGCAACTAGAGCTCAAGGCTTGGCCAGGACTACGAACAACAAATTGCTGCAACTCAAGCTCATCTCATCCATAATCCTCCACCATGGTGGCGGTCCTCATCTACCACAAGCTTGTGGAGCTTGTGAGTCGTCCGAACCATGGCCTCATAGACTTTGCCTATGCATGGTTGTATGCCATCAATGACACGAAGTAGGTGGACAATGGGCTTCACCATAGCATCAAGCGTCTTCACCTTCTTCCACCATTTGGTATCGTCAGCCCGGGCTCTACATTCTCTGCCACCCGCTATGGAAGACTCTCGCATGCAGCTATACTCATCTCTAAGGAATATCCCTCTCAGTGCTCCACCTCAAGTGGACAAGCGGCCAAGCATCAGGAAGTTGTAGGCAAACTAAATTTTTGAATACTTCAAGAGGGAGAGAGAGCTACGCTTTGAGAACTCATGCCTCACCTTTTGGTGGTTGAGGAAAAAGGTGACCAGATGGTTGACCTCGGTAGGTGCAATCCATGACAATGCCCCTATGTCCTTGAGAAGGTTTTCGAGGCAATGCGCCATGAAAAATGAGAAGATGATTTGCGGATCCATGCACGCGATGATAGCCCCAACAGCCCTATTTGATGCTTCTCCATTTGCAATCATGCCCACTACATTCTCAAGCCCAACGATCTCAATGGTCATCGTCCATTCGGCCACAAGCACGTTAGCGGCCTTTCCACTACCGGATGCATCATGAGAGTTGATAAGTACGTCTCTCTTCGAGAATAGGCCACTACTCCATGGATAGATCTCTTGCGAGGGTCTCTCCATCCGTCAACAATGAGGGAAACCCCATTGATAGCCCATAATTCCTTTGTTGTCTCCGTGGTTTGCTCTACATTCTGCTTCTCCCTATCAATCAAGGACGTACAGAGTGTCTCCGATGATGGGGGCACATAAGTGGGCCCATACTCCCCAACGCTTGTAACTATGGTGTAGAACCTATTACAAATAGAGAAGTTCTATTAGTATCAATCAAAGTGGCCTTCCAATGTTGCATAGAATTTGAAATTTTGCACGCATTGAGCCACATTTAAGGCGATGTGGTTGTGGTAGAGGAAGAGAGCGATTGACCTATCCACTGCTTCCTTCAATCAATTCTTGTTGAGGGTGGATTGGTGACGTGGACGATTGGCAACGAAGACCCTCAATGCGGAAGGAGCATGATGATGTGCTTGAGAGCCCGAAGGCTCCTCAAAATTGGAGCCACCATCCATCTCCATCAGCACCAATTGCTCTCGCGGTCCCGTCATGGTGGAGGGATCAACAGCAACACGCCAGCCTCTCTTTGCTGCCTTGACGACCTCAAGCACCTTGAGCTTCTCAAGAAGCTCTGCTTTTTTCTCGGGGGTGACACGTGCAAAACTTCACGTGGACACTATGGTGTCGGTGCTTCTCTTGTAGAAGCAAAGCTTGCAAGTCCAAGCTCTTGCACTACCACCTTGGCCTCTACCACCGGAATTCCCCTCATCCCACCATGTCTATATCGACGGGCCGTCTTCGAGAGGTGCCGACTTGAGAAGACACCATTGATGCGGAATCGATAAATAAATAAATAAATAAATATATATATATGTGGATGGATGGATGGATAGATAGATAGATAGATAGATAAAATGTTATATTAACGTCTTTAAAAAGCCAAAATGACCTATGAGACCAATCTGTTACAAAATGTTGAATGTAGTACCATGCCTGGGTACAAAAGAACTAGAACAAAGATACTACTACTAGAATTAATCCTCATCTGCACTCTGGATATGGAGAGAGTATGGCTCGAATCCTCTGCTGTAATCTCCGTCGATGTTGTGTAGCCCCTCTCCTCAATCGTGGCCGTTTGGATCTCCGTAGCTCCAGTGCTCGGTCATTGAGAGTGCCGGTAGTGGTCGAATGAGTGTCGGCCGAGCTCTGCAGTGATGGCTGCTCCTATGGCTATCCCATATCTAGTGAAAATAAATCTGTAATGTATCTCTGGGACTGTCTCTCTCTATCTCTCCCAGTAAAGTGTCTCTATATCTGTGTAACTCAAGTAGATATAGCCCAAGACATCTTTGATCCTCATAACTCATGACCCTAGAGAAAGGACCGAAACCCTCTCTGAATAAGCAATGGAAACGGCCCTATATCTCATAGTACATTGTGCAATGACATATGTAATGTAGATTTGTCTCTGGCTCTAGCTGGCATAAGCGGCATATCCTGCTGTCTGCTAGTATTCCTCTGAATCTACCACTCTCAATCTCGAGCTGATGTGAGGATGTGTGTATCTGACCAATGACACACCACAAACCATGAGAGATAGGTGTGTCCATGTAGCTGGGTCGAATCACAAACCCATCTCCTGTGAGGTGGAGAAGATGCGCTCTATAGAAAGACATCTTCGTGCCCAACTCTTGTGGCGGCTCTATCCATGTCCTCCAGGTATCCAGCTGGATCAGGTGAATTAAAATAATATATTAACGTCTACAAAAGGCCAAAATGACCTATGAGACCAAACTGATTACTATGGTGAGTCTAGTACCAAGTCTGGGTACAAACAAAGAAAACTACAAACTAGAAACTGAGATAGGAGTGCTACCGACTCCTATGGGTGGCTGGTAAGCTGAGCAATGGTATAATGCCACAAAGGTACAAAGTGGGGATAAGTGTCACCATGATACAATATAGCAGTAGCATGAAGCCTATCTTGATCGACACTTTGGGTGTCGTGCTAGAATCTTGTGGATCCTCTGTCGCAATCTCTGTCGGTGCTGCGTGGCTCCCCTCCTTAGTCGTGTTCGTCTCGATCTCCCCAACTCTATAGCTCGGTCAATGAGAGTACCGTTGGTGTGTGTATGGGTGGGAACCGAGCTCTATGGTGGTGGTGTCCCCTTTGCCTCTGTGGTACTCGGACTGAAGAAATCTGAGATGCGTCTCTGGGACTGTCTCTGTCTATGCCCTCTCAATAGAGAGTCTCTATGTCTCTTTATCTCAAGTAGAAATAATCCGAGACATCTCTGATCCTGATATCTCATGACTCTTATTTAACGAGTCAAAACCATCTCTGAATAAACAATGAAAGCGTCCCCGTATCTCATAGTAGACTGTGCAGGGACATATGTAGTGAAACTCTCTCTGGCTCTGCATGGCATGAACAACATATCCTACTGTTTGCTGGTATGCCTGTGAATCTACCTGTCTCAATCCCAAGCTGGTGTGAAGATGTGCGAATCTGGCCTATGGCACATCGTAACCCATGAGATAGATGTGTGTCCATGTAGTTGGGCCGTGTGACAAATCCGTCTGTCGTGAGTTGGAGAAGATGCTCTCTATAGAAAGCCCTCTTCGTACCCAACTCCTGTGATGGCTCTATCCATGTCCTCCTGGTATCAAGCTGGATAAGATCCTGCCAAATGAGTCTAGTAATCTCCGTGTATGAGAAATGAAATGATATATTAACGTCTTCAAAAGGCCAAAATGACCTATGAGACCATCAGATACAAAGTGGTGAATCTAATACAATGTCTGAAGTACAAGTACAAAAAGTACTGAAAGTAAAAATAAAAAATGAAAACTGAAATGAAGTGTGAAATGTGAAATGTGAAGATGTAGAATAGGCCCTCAATGACAATCTGGGTGTCGTGCTAGAATGCCTCTGATCCTCTGCTGGAGTCTTTGTCGATGTAGTGTGCTCCTGTGTCTCGGTCGTGGTCGTCTCGATCTCCCGACCTCAATCGCCCTGTCAATGAGGGTGCCTCTGGTATGAATGCGGGTACAACCCTGTGCTGGTGGTTGGTCTCTTGGCTCCCTCGATCCAAAGAAATCTGTGATCTGTCTCTGCGACTGTCGTACTCCATGTCTCCCCAACAGACTGTCTCTATGTCGGTGTAGCTCAAGTAGATATAAGCCAAGGCATCTCTGGTCCTGATATCTGATGACTCTATCTAGGGGTCCAAAACCCTCCCTGAATAAGCAATGGAAGCGCCCTCGTATCTCATAATACATAATGCAGTGGCATATGTAGTGTAGCTCTGTCTCTGGCTCTCTACCGCATAGTTGACATATCCTAGACTCTGGTGAGAGAGAGAGAGAGAGAGAGAGAGAGAGAGAGAGAGAGAGAGAGAGAGAGAGAGAGAGAGAATGAAATGAAATGAAATGTTATATTAACGTCTTCAAAAGGCCAGAATGACCTATGAGACCAAACTGATACAAAAGTGGTGAATCTGTTACAATGTCCGGGTACCTTAGTACTAAAGTACTAAGTGTGAAAGCGTGAAAATAAATGTGAAAAACTAAATACAAATTATTAAATAAACTTCTAAGGAGCATTCTGGTGAAGTGTGCTTCTGCATCTCGGTCGTGGTCGTATAATGGTTCTAATCCTTTGCTGTAGTCTCCTCCGGTGAAGTGTGCTTCTGCATCTCGATCGTGGTCGTCTCGATTTCCTAAGCTCAATCGCCCTGTCAATGAGGGTGCCTTCGGTATGAAAGTGGGTACCTTTGTGCTGGCTGCTGGCCTCTTGCTTCTCCTTCCACTCCTGCTTCTCTCGATCCGAAGAAATCTGTGATCTGTCTCTGAGGCTATAGTGCTCTTTGTCTTCTCATTAGATTATCCTTGTGCCGATGTAGTTCCAGTAGGTACAAGCCTAAGCATCTTTGATCTTGGTATTGCATGACTCTATCTAGAGGTCCAAAGCCTTCTTTAAATAGGCAATGGAAATGCCCACGTATCTCATAGTATACGGTGCAATGGCATATGTAGTGTAATTCTGTCTCCGGCTCCATTCTGCATAACTTGCAAATTCTGCTCTCAGGTGGGATTCCCCTAAATTTGCCAAATTCAATTTCCAGCTGATGTGAGGATGCACGAATCTGACCAATAGCACATCTCAAACCATGAGACAGGTGGGTATCCATGTAGCTCGGGCGAATCACAAATCCATCTTCAGATGGCTGTAGGAAGTTTTCTTTGTAGTCGGCCATCTTCGTGCCCAATTCTTGTGTAGGGTCTACCCATGTCCTCTTAGTATCCAACTGTATAATATCCTGACGGATGATTTTATTAATCTCCGTTCGTGTAATTGCCAGTGATGGAGCCGCAAGAGAGTATTGGAAGGGGGGTAATCTTTCCATACTGAACCCGTGTCTTTGAAACCACGAGGACAATTGCGCATACCAGCATGATGTATCCCCTTTCATTGCTAATTGTCGAGAAGATTCGAGGGCCAGTCTAGTATATCGGCAATTATTTGTATCCCACAAACCATGTATAAAGGACACTGATCTGGTAAGAGCTTCAATTTCTATCGGAGGGGCAGCTAGGTAATCGCGTGTGGTACGGAGAGAGAGAGAGAGAGAGAGAGAGAGAGAGAGAGAGAGAGAGAGAGAGAGAGAGAGAGAGAGAGAGAGAGAGAGAGATGAAATGAAATGTTATATTAAACGTCTTCAAAAGGCCAAAATGACCTATGAGACCAAACTGATACAATCCTTGTGGATCTGATACAATGTCTTGGTAGAAAATAAAATGAAGTAAAATAAAAGCTAAAATGAACATTAGTGTTCGAGGATGTCCAACATCAGGCGTTGTGCAAGGATGTACTGCATCGGGTGCTGAAGAGCATCGTCAATATCTGCCTCTATAAATAGTCAATTGGACGTCTCCCATGTCGTGCTAGAATAGTCTTGATCTTGTGATGGAGCCTGTGTCGATCTCGTGTGGCCCTTGTAGACGTGGGCGTCTAGCTCTCCCAAGGTCAATGTCTTTGTCAGTCAATATTCCTCTGGTATAGGTGGACTTTGAAGTCTACTGCGAAGCTTGCTCATCTGACTGTCGAGTCTCTGCTCTGAAGAAGTCAGTGATCACCCTCTGAGAATGTCTCCCATTGTCTAATCTCCTCAAGAGACTCTCCTTGTGTCTGCGTAGCTCTAGCAAAAACAACCCGAGGCATCTTTGATCGTGATATCTCATGACTCTAGCTAGTGGTCCAAAGTCCTCTTTGAATAGACAGTGAAAACGGCCCAGTATATCATAGTATACCAAACAATGACATATGTGATGTAACTCTGTCTCTGGCTCTATATAACACAACTGGCAAATCTTGGCCTCTGCTCTCCTAAATCTACCAGTCTCAATCTCTAGCTGATGCGATGATGTGCGCATGTGACCAATAGCACATCGTATCCCATGGGATAAATGAGTGTCCATATAGGCAGGTCTTATCACATATCCATCTTCTATGAGGTGGAGAAGATGCTTTCTGTAGAAAGCCATCTTCGTGTCAAGCTCTCGTGTCAGCTCTGTCCATATCCTCCTAGTGTCTAGCTGGATCAAATCCTGTCTGATGAGGTGGGTAATCTCGGTCCGTGTGAGGGACAAGGAGAGTGCATCCAGCAAGCATTGGAAAGGGGGTAGTCTGTCCATACTAAACCCATGTAGCTGAAACCATGATGTAATCTGTGCATACCAACAAGACGTTTCTCCCTGTGAGGCAATCTATCATGAAGACTCAAAAGCTAGGCGAGCATATCTAACCTTGGGGAGATCCTAGATATTGTGTATAAAAGATACGGATCTGGTAAGTGCCTCTATTACCAGCAGGGGAGAAGCAAGAGTAAATAGAGTCTAGATTGCAGTAGATACTAGATAGTAGAGGGAGCTTGAATCTTCAAGCTTGAGCAATGAGCCTTGAAGGGAGCTTGACTCTTGAGCCTTGTTGCAATTTTCAAGCAAGGAGCTTGAAGGCCGAAGTGGCAACGGATCTTGAGGCTTGAAGGCCCAAGTGGCAAGGAGCTTGAACCTTGAAGCAATGAAGGGAGCTTCTCATTTGCAAGTGAGGTTGAGGCTTGAGCATTGCAATGAGGAGGCCTCCTTTTGTAGGCCTCCAAAAATGCACCTAAATGAGTCCCTAAAGAGGTGTAAAGGGCCCTACCCCGCCCCCCCTGGCCCAAAAAAAAAAAAGCATGTTTTTAGCCGTTCCACATGTATTTTTTTTGGCTGCTGGCCGTTCCGGTCAGTGTTACCCACCGGCTGCGGTTTGGAACGGCATTCCCTATGACCGGCCTGAAAATGACCGTTCTTGGCCGCCCCTTATTGGTTCCTGGCCCTAGGGCCCCATTCCACATTTTGGTGTTTCTATGAGTTCATTAAGTTTGGGCCTTGTAATAATGACTTTGACATGACTTCAAAATACGTCATTTAAAAGTATTTGTTTTAGTAATTTATGTGGAGAGAGAGTTTCTGCGTGAAAGTGCTGCATATGCCTACCCAGGTTTCCGATTGTGGTGGAAACTGGTTGTATTGGACTTCCCTAAACTAAATCTACATGCTTGTACTGCTAGATGCAACCGAAGTGTAATAACATCTGTGAGAATGTGTGTACAAACCATTTATGCAAGAGGGTTCCAAAACTGGAAAACTTATCTAATGGACTTGTCCAGGCATGTTGGTTCTACAATTAGGCTCACAAAATGGCCGGTCCTAAATCCCCTAGGCTCTATAACACTACTATGTACAAGATTGGCTGCGGAAGTCGACATAGCATGTCCACGTGGCCCACAGAGCCATGTGCATGTGACAAAATGTGTGCCAAGGAAGCCAAAGTTGTACGAGCATGGCTGAGTTTCTGAATAGTCATGGCAGCTGCCTCTGTCCACACTGACCTAGGTAGCTCTCAACACTTGAGCATCTTCCGGGTCATCTCAGTCGCAGTCCTATTCTTCGCTTTAGCCTTCTTCTTTTCGGTTGTAGAAGACTGAGTCAAAGCCTTGGAGCCACTTTGGTGAAGAAACAATTTGCTCCTCCTGGTCAAGTGCCATGGGAACTATCTCCTCATATGTGATGGTGTTCAATGTCAAGACGCCCACCTCAACATGAAATGATGTAAAACAGAAGCCATCAGTAAAACATTCCTCTTTGTTGCGAAAAAGCAGTGTCTTGAACAAGCACCAATCAACAATGAAATGATGTAAAACAGAAGCCACCAGCGAAACATTCCTCTTTGTTGCGAAAAAGCAGTGTCTTGAACAAGCACCAATCAACGATCTTACTCCTGAGCACGCTATAGCTCTGAAACCATGTAAAACAGAAGCCACCAGCAAAACATTCCTCTTTGTTGCAAAAAAGCAGTGTCTTGAACAAGCACCAATCAACAATCCTACTCCTGAGCACACTATGCTCTGATACCATGTCAAAGTGGGAGCAGCAACTAATCGGATGATGAAAGGGTCTGTGACCGTTGTGATGACACTGCTCTCCGAGTATGGACTCCAGCAACCCACAGTACATCTCCCTCAGGATCAGCCACCAATGGCTGTGGAGCCCTCCACCCAACTACATCTCCCTCTAGGGCAGCATGGCAGCCCAAGGAGATGTGGAGAGGACAGATTGGGGGTAGCCAAGTCAAAGTTAATTCATTCTTGCAGCTACAAGGAAAAATCCGAGACAGGAGACTGAGAGAGCAAAGGAAGTGAGATGACGGGTACACAGAGAGGAAACGCTGGGCAATATGATAGAAAAGAGGGAGCAATAAAAAATCCTGGCTCAGCAAGTGCTGTAAGTTGTCACAAAACGGGAGCGTACACGAGCACTTAGAAATCTGAAAACTAAGATACTTTGCAAATGTGAGAGAAGGGAGAAGATCGACACAGTATTGGGGACCAAAAGATGGGCTGGTCCCCCCCCCCCCCGTCAAGAGTATTCTTTATTCAGGGAGAATTCATATACAAGCACGAGAACCCGAGGAAACCCCTCCGTTATGTAATCTTAGACCCGAAGGTCGTGCTTTCCCGTAAAAGGGCTTGGGCACAAGGCCGTTCTTTCCTGTAAGGGACTTAGGCGTGAAGCCGTACTTTCCCGTAAGGGACTTAGGCGTGAAGCCGTACTTCCCGTGAGGGGCTTTCCCGTAGAAAGGGAGATTCCTGCAAAACAAACTACACAAAGCAACAATTCTCAATGCGTATCAACACATTATACCTGTCGCTCCTTGCTCGGAAAAGCGACCTCCGTACTCAGTCGTCATACGAACAGTTGCAGATTTCCGTCGCCAGCACTTGCTCCAGAATCTTCAATGCTAACTCCTTCTGCTACTCCCGGCGTGCCTAAAACTGGAACGCTTGCTGCCTTTTTATAGGCTTGGGCACCCGGCGGAAATAGGGCACAAAAAGCAGAAGCTCTGGCGCTTCTAGAGAGCGGAGAGAGAGAGCTCGTTGATTCTGGCGCTTCTAGAGAGAGGAGAGAGAGAGCTCGCTGTTTTCAGCCCATGCGTAGCTTATTAGCGTTGGGTTTTTAAAGAGCCTTGCTTTATTTTATTATAAGAGGGCTGGTCACTTAAAAGTGACCGGCCACTTTATAAAATAAAGTGGGAACCTGTTCAAACTTTAAAAACTCACTTAGTTAGTGAAAACAATGCTACACGAACACATTCCAGGCGTCCCCGGGTGCAAAACACGGGCACATATGCAATGCAGACACAGACTCCTCGCGGGAAAGCATTTGCACTCCCGCGAATGTTCCTGCTTTTCGTAAAAAGCTTCATCGAACCCATCTTTATTCTTGTGCTTGAGTTCTTACGCATATTTTCTTACTCAGTTCGGATTTCCTCCTTAGCCTACGGAATGCCCCCTTTCTGATGCACCCGTGACCCATCATGTGACGCATCAGGGGCACTCGTAACCCGGCCCTTTCCACCGAACTTACGGAAACTCTTTTGCGATGTTTACCGTCATTAGAGTTGTCCGTTCTTGATGGCACTTCGTGTAGCTACAATCTTTTAACAGTTCTTAGTGTACACAATAAAATATCCTAGAAAAAGAGATTAATCATTAAAAAAATTAAGAAAATAGTCCAATTAGCAACATCCCTCTGGCTTCTAAACAGTTGACCTCAACTGTAGTGCTTGGACATATACCTCCAGTATCTCAGGATAAGCTGCTAATTCCTCCTTTGTCATCCACTGAGCATCTAAATTCGAATAGTTCTTAAACTTAACCAAATACTTCCGTGTTATTTTTCCGGACTTGAGGGGTCGCTCCTGATGACTTACTATCTGCTCCGGTTGGAGTATTTCTTCTGTTTCCTCAACCTCAGGAGGTTCCTCAACACTAGGCTGACTCGGAGGTGGTCCCACATACGGCCGGAGTAAAGTGACATGGAAAGCATTATGGATCCTCCAATTAGGCGGTAGCTCTAATCGGAAGGTGACATCATTCACTTGCTCAGTGATCTTAAACGGCCCATAATAACGGGTAGAAAGTTTTACCACCTTTCCCTTATGAGACGCTTGTTTCTTAAGTCTTGCCTTCTCAAACTTTCTTAAGTCTTGCCTTCTCAAACTTGAGTAAGACTAATTGTCCGACTGTTAAGTCTAGATTCCTCCTGTGCTTGTCTGCAGCTTTCTTATGCTTTTCCTGAGAGCGTAGAATAGCTCGCCTAACTTGCCCGTAGGCTGTGTCCAAATCCTGGACAAATTCATCTGCTGCAAAGATCTTATCCTCAGTTAAAAGGATTGGTGGAAGCAAAGGCGTACCATAGAGAATCTCAAAAGGTGCTTTCCCCGTCGATGAGTGTATGGTATTGTTATACGCATACTCGACAAGGGGCAAATATTTCTCCCAGTCAGATTGCCGGTCCGACACATAAGCTTTTAACATATCCAATACTGTGGAGTTGGCTATCTCACTTTGCCTGTCCGTTTGAGGATGGTAGGCAGATGAAAAATTCAGCTTCGTACCAAGATTATCCATCAAAGCACGCCAAAAATTTCCTGTCATGCGAGGATCTCGATCACTCACAATAGACTTAGGCATTCCATGATGCTTAAAGATCTGTGCCAGAAAAACCCTAGCCATATGATCTGCTTTGATCGTTTTCTTGACTGGTATAAAGTGTGCTTGCTTGCTAAACCTATCCACAATGGTCCAGATCGCGTCATTTCGAGTCTGAGTTCTAGGGAGGTCCATGATGAAGTCCATGGCAATACTTTCCCAAGGTTCATTAGGCACAGGCAATGGTTGTAGCAACCTAGGCGTCTTATGCTGATCATACTTCACTTTTGGGCAAACCAAGCATTCCCTGACATACTTATCAATGTCTGTTTTAAGGCTAGGCCAAAAGAAATATCTTTCCATTGCTAAGGTCGTAGGGAGACTAACCCGATGACCCGCATAAGGCGAAGCGTGTGCTTCATCCATGATCTTCTTTCTTAATGGTTCCGCCACACATATGGCCTGATGGTGGTAGAGATAACCGTCCCGAATGGAATAGGGAAACTTATTCTCTCCACGATGTAGCTTTCCCCAAACAGGGGAGAAGTCTGGATCATTCGGATACAAATCCGATAGTGCTTCTAATTCTTGGTGATACACTGAAGTGATAGCGTTCACCCTTGGCCGCCTAGACAATGCGTCCGCGACCACATTCTTACTCCCAGCCGTGTGAAGGATCTGGAAGTGAAACATAGACAAAAGGTTTTCCCATCTCATCTGCTTCTCATATAGTTTCCTTTGCGTAAGAAAATACCGCAAAATCTGGTGATCAGTCTTGATCACAAAATCCGCTCCTAGAAGATAGTGCTTCCAGTTGGATAAGGCGTGAATCACAGCCGTGAGTTCCTTTTCGTAGATTGATGCATGCAACTCTGCATCCTTAAGCCATCTGCTTTCGTAGGCCACTGCATGGCCTTCTTGGTTTAACACTGCTCCGATGCAATCACCTGAAGCATCGCAGTGAACCTCAAATGGTTTCCTTAAGTCAGGCACTATCAAAATAGGTCCATGGCTTAGCAAGTACTTGAGCTGACCAAAAGCTCCTTGTTGTCTCGATCCCCATCTGAAAGGAATCTTCTTCTTTGTCAAGTCATGAAGTGGTCTTGCTACATGGGCAAATCCTCGGACAAACCTTCGATAATACGAAGAAGCTACGTACATCATGTACCGTAGTGGGAATAGGCCAATCTTCTAGCACTCGGATCTTGGCAGGATCCATACTCACTTGATTGTGAGAGACTATATGGCCGAGATAGTGTATCTCTGAGAGAAAGAACTCGCTCTTCTTTGCATTCACATGCAACTCATGCTTTCGCAATTCTTGAAACACTAGGTCCAAGTGCTTCCGGTGTTCCTCTTCTGACTCAGAGAAGATGAGTATGTCGTCAAAGAATACTCCGGTAAAAGATCGATACGGGCTGAAAATGCGGTCCATCATGCGATTGAACGTCGTAGGAGCATTGGTCAAGCCGAAAGGCATTACCAAAAATTCATATAGTCCAAAGGTTGTGCGGAAAGCAGTCTTATGGACATCCTCAGGGGCGATCCGTATTTGATGATACCCACTCTTTAAGTCTATGCGACTAAAGACACTTGCACCCTGCAACTTATCAAGTATATCATCAATCCGAAGGATCGGAAAGCGATTCTTGATCGTGATCTTGTTTAAAGACCTATAGTCTATGCACATTCGAAACGTGCCATCTTTCTTCTGCACTAGTAGAACTAGAGAGCAGTAGGGTGAAGCACTTGGCCGTACTAACCCTTTCTCTAGAAGCTCGTTGACTTGCTTCAAAATTTCCTCTTGCTAAGCAAGACTCACCCGATAAGGGGGTTGATTGGGAGGCGAGCTACCCGGTATGAGATCTATGCGGTGATCTTCCGGGCGTACCAGAGGTAGTTCATCAGAGAGTGTTTCCGTGAAACAATCTTTGTACTTTTCAATAAATTGAAAACACTTAATGTCCAGACTAGAGAGTGAATCCCCACTAGTTTTATCCTTCTCACGTGCAAAAATCAAGTAAGCAGAAACACACTTCTTCATTTCTTTCTTAATGGAGATATGACTTACAATTGGGAATTGCCAATCTCCTACATCAGCATGAATCTTTATTTTCTTACCCCCATGATCAAAAGTGAGGGTCTTTTCCACATAATCGGGAATAGGTGTCATGTGGAAATGCCATGGCATACCCAAGATGATATCACATCCCTCGATGGGTGCCATCAAAAATGATTCGCGGTCCTTGTACTTGCCAATCCGAAGATTGAGGTGTCCTGCACGGGAGTTGCATTGGTTGTCAACCCCTCGAATGCCGATCCGGATGTAACCGGTGTGCCAAGCTGAGCCGGTGTGAGGCACAAACGTTCTGCAGTATCCAGGGAGATGAAGTTATGCGTGGATCCTGGGTCATAAAGAATCAGTACTCGCTGGTTGTTCAGAGACCCCCAGCCCTTCAGAAGCTGACGCTTCCCCTTCTCCGTTGCTGTGTTTCCTTGAACATCTGGAATTGAGTTCGAGCTTGGTGGAGCGGGTTCCTTCCTTGCTTTATCTTGCCTCGTAGAGGCTTGTTCTTGCCGTTGTTGCTTTAGAGGGCAGTCCGGCTTCATATGTCCTTTCTCTCCACAGTAGAAGCATCTTCCTTCCTCTCTGAAGGTTTGGAGTTGAGTAGGAGAGAGATACTTAGTTCGCTTGCCATTGCCCTCTGGCTTCTTAGAATGATCATGATCCCTAGATGGAGGACGTTTTCTTCCTTGGCCCCCTTGGTCATCGTAGACCCCTCTTTGTCTTGCACGGTAAGTGCTATGCTCCATTTTTCTGGGTGTCCCAGTTGAGTGCAAATCCTCAGCAATGATTGCCGACTCCATCATCCTCTAAAGAGTGTCATGCGGATACACTTTCATACTCTTTCGAAGCTGCGGTTGGAGACCCGCTTCGAACTTTCGTTTCTTTTCCTCGTCGGCAATCTTCATGAAGGGAGTGACCTTCAGAAGAACCGACCAATACTTGTCCACATAGGTCGTGACTCTCTCATGTTCCTTCTGGGCGAGCCAGTCCCATTCCTTCCGTATGTCCTGCTCAAAGTCAGGCGGAAGAAACTGTTCATAAAATTCAGATTTGAATCTCTCCCAAGTTCTGGCCTGAGAACCTTCCAGAATCTTGGCTAACCACCAATTACTTGCCGTTTCCTTGAGGTGCATCCCCACATGGCGCAATTTGGATCTTTCTGTGAAGTGCCCATTGGTAAAGGCGACTTCAAACTGTCTGATGAAGGACAGTGCTTTGGAGATATCTCTCCGTCCGTTGTAGGTTTCGAACTTGATGTCCTTGTCGCCTGATTTGAAGACTCTCATGCGATGTTGAGACTTGCGACCATGCTTCTTGAATCGAGGCTTATCTTTAGGTTGATGTAGGGTAGTAGTAGTAGCGGCTTCCTTCTTCTGACAAGACGATCGAGATGTAGAAGTATAATCAAGAGAGTAAGATGGAGATGAGATAGAGATGTCCTTGCTCTCGTCTAGCAAAGAGAGCGCTTTTTCCTGGCCTTTCCTTGGAGTAGGCCGTTCATTCCGATCCGAAGATCCTTTGTGCACCTCGGCACGTTCTTCTTCTCTTTCCTCCTGTGGTCTCACACCAACAGTGTGGTCTGGATGCCCGACTGCATCAGTTCCATTCGTTTTCTTCATTCCGCCCAAGAGCTTTTGGACATCTGGCAATAGTAAGATTTGTTGCAAATCCGCAAGCTGAGCTTGCACTTGTTGAAGCTCCTCTTCAACGCTTCTCCCTTGGCTCGACATGGTTCTTCCCGTTCTTCCCGGAATCGTCCTTCTTTGCAGAGAAAGAGAGGAGTCCGAGCTCTGATACCACTGCCACAAAACGGGAGCATACACGAGCACTCAGAAATCTGAAAAATAAAATACTTTGCAAATGTGAGAGAAGGGAGAAGATCGACACAGTATTGGGGACCAGAAGATGGGTTGGTCCCCCCCCCCGTCAAGAGTATTCTTTATTCAGGGAGATTTCATATACAAGCACGAGAACCCGAGGAAACCCCTCCGTTCTGTAATCTTAGACCCGAAGGTCGTGCTTTCCCGTAAAAGGGCTTGGGCACAAGGCCGTTCTTTCCCATAAGGGACTTAGGCACGAAGCCGTACTTTCCCGTAAGGGACTTAGGCGTGAAGCCGTACTTTCCGTGAGGGGCTTTCCCGTAGGAAGGGAGATTCCTGCAAAACAAACCACACAAAGCAACAATTCTCAATGCGTATCAACACATTATACCTGTCGCTCCTTGCTCGGAAAAGCGACCTCCGTACTCAGTCGTCACACGAACAGTTGCAGATTTCCGTCGCCAGCACTTGCTCCAGAATCTTCAGCGCTAACTCCTTGTGCTGCTCCCAGCGTGCCTAAAACTGGAACGCTTGCTGCCTTTTTATAGGCCTGGGCACCCGGCGGAAATAGGGCACAAAAAGCAGAAGCTCTGGCGCTTCTAGAGAGAGGAGAGAGAGAGCTCGCTGTTTTCAGCCCATGCGTAGCTTATTAGCGTTGGGTTTTTAAAGAGCCTTGCTTTATTTTATTATAAGAGGGCTGGTCACTTAAAAGTGACCGGCCACTTTATAAAATAAAGTGGGAACGTGTTCAAACTTTAAAAACTCACTTAGTTAGTGAAAACAATGCTACACGAACACATTCCAGGCGTCCTCGGGTGCAGAACACGGGCACAGATGCAATGCAGACACAGACTCCTCGCGGGAAAGCATCTGCCCTCTCGCGAATGTTCCTGCTTTTCGTAAAAAGCTTCATCGAACCCATCTTTATTCTTGTGCTTGCGTTCTTACGCGTAGTTTCTTACTCAGTTCGGATTTCCTCCTTAGCCTACGGAATGCCCCCTTTCTGATGCACCCGTTACCTATCGTGTGACGCATCAGGGGCACTCGTAACCCGGCCCTTTCCACCAAACTTACGGAAACTCCTTTGCGATGTTTACCGTCACCCATCAAACGACACATCAGAGTTGTCCGTTCTTGATGGCACTTCCTGTAGCTACAATCTTTTAACAGTTCTTAGTGTACACAATAAAATATCCTAGAAAAAGAGATTAATCATTAAAAAAATTAAGAAAATAGTCCAATTAGCAACAAAGTGATGGATAGAAAGAGTAGCCCCTATGTTTACACCACCTTAGGAAGTTTCTTTGAATGCTTGTTCAACACAGTTCGACAAGAAACTCTCATGACTCTTTGTCAACAGTTTGATCTTAACACACCAACCTACACGAGATATTTTCCGGTTTTAATATTTTTAGCAATCTTTATGAGAACTTAGAAGGTTTCTATCAAAGAAAATTTTATAATTTGTGCTCATCATTTTTAACAGACACTGAGCAATTGGCACGGCATCAGTCTGAAGAAAAAATCTGGTTTGTCTGAGGCACTAGTTTTGTCAAGTTTGATAACCCAAGTTTTGCCCAAACATTTTCAGAGCCGCATTGTGCATTGATTATATTTGGATTTACAGCTCTAAGAGGCGCTTATGACTTTTAGGTGATTTTTGATGTATCTAAGTGGATGCACATAACAGAGGCTAATTCTTATGATCTTCCCATCAAATCTGTTTAGCTTCCCAAAATTTTGGTTATTGTTGAAAGTAAAAGGCACCCATCATGAAATGCAAGCTATTCCCTTGTCGGCTGGTTTTTCATAAAATTACCAGCATGCATATTCACTTAAAGAGAACGTTTCAAATTCAAGAATGTGCAGACTTCACAAGTTGATTTTCCATGGGGTTGTGTGATGTTACAGGATGGTTAAATTATTTCAAAAACTTTCTCGTTGCCCCTTGGGAGATGAAAGATCTTGTGAAGATTTTGAACCCTCAAAACCATTGAGACGCCTTTCTTATGATATTAACGCAATGGTGGAGATGCGGCGCTTCACTGATGCAACCTACCTCCAAAGGAAGACGATATACTTGATGTTTAATCCACTCATCGAGAGGAGGCATGAGTGTGGAGTTCTACTCGTAATCTTAGGTTTTCTTTGGCACACTCAGAATAAGAACGGAACAGTAGTGCAATACGGACCCATCACCTGAATTTGGGGTCTTGATTGTCTGGGATGTTTGCATCTTCTTAGGTCGGCAATAATTGAACAGAGAATTTTAGGTGTTCAAACGTCATAAAAACATCTTTCAAATGACCATGCTGAGTTTTCTCAATAATGAATGATGACTAAACAGTGTTTATGATACTTGCTACTCTGAAAAGGTATCTCATGTAAAATTTCAGATTGGCTTAAAATTCCTCTTTTGGTGTTTGTAATTCCCTCAGACAAAGTCAAGGTTTTCTACTTTCATGTCTCAAATTCGTATTCTATTTGTTCATCATCTGGCAAAACATCATGAGAAGATTCTTCAACCTTATGCTTATGAACCTTGCGCGCGGACACTGTTGAGCGAGCAGATCTCTCTAGTCTTGCTATTTTCAGTTTTGATTTTGTTCCCATGAGGCTTCACAGTCCACAACATCAAACCAAGAACTTTAACAGCTGTTAGGCAAGAATTTTATTATCTTTTAAATTTTCTCAATTTGTTCATGTTCAGGAAAGCCTTCAGACCAGACTGAAATTGCAGCAGAGGGTGGGCCAAATGTGGAACAGCAAAGGGAAGGCATTGATGGAAGCTCTGATGAGGAGAGATCTGGCATTTGTGGGCTGGCTCCGGCCATCATTCCTGCCTATCCTTGGGGTGTTTGTAGTAAGTGGTTACGTTTGTGCCCTCTATTTTATCTTGCTAGGATTGAAAACGGATCTTGGAAGGACTGCTGTAGCACATACAAGAGTTTTGCTCTCCCCTGAATAGACAAGGTACAATGTTTGTGCCATGCAGGGAAGCAGATAAGAGGGCTTGAGGATGCAGGAGCACATTCTCAATCCGAAGAAGGCGCGCAACCTTTGATCAGTGAGTCAACTTGCACCTGTGGAATTGCTCAGGCATTATTCCCTGAATACCAATGGGGTTACTTGACAAAAGCAGAAGGTAAATTTCTAAAGTTGCTGCCCTGTATACAACATTCTGGTTCCAGAGGTAGTAGTAACAAGTTATATGGAATTTGTCTCTTAAATCTCTATCAGACATGGAAGCCGGCCCCAAAGATGCCAGATCCGTATCATCTGAAGATTCCAACTTGCAGATCGTGTCTCATTCTGAAATATCTGACACAGTGCCGCTGTCTCAGCCTGAAATATCCGATGCAGTGCCGCAACTTGAAAGAGAAGAAAGAAGTTGTACCTGTGGGCTCATACCTGCCTTAATACCCAACTATCCTTGGGGTCTTACTGGGAGGGTTAAAGGTGCTTGACCTTTTGCCCATTCAATGAGCTACTTGCTGGATACTTGTAGTGTATTTCGGTTTTTGCCATGTGACATGAACGGAATTTCATGACTCATGTGCAGATACTGTGGAGAACGAGACTGATACACAGGCTAAAACTGTGCAAGAGACAGAGGGAAAGGAGGCAGAGGACAAAACTTCTAGCTGTGATCTTACTTCTGCACTCTTGCCTGATTATCCATGGGGCATGACCTCTGAATCACAAGGTTCTTTGGGACTCCAAGCTTGTCACTCTCATCTACTGCTGCGTATACTAGAGGTACAAGTCAATTTGAATGTGCTCACCGTGACTTCTTTGTCCAGATATATCTGAAGATACATCGAATTTCAGAAAAAAAAGGGAATCGGAGCATATTGGGATGAGCTTCTTGCAGAATGGTGCCCATATGCGCATCGGCTCGGCAGTGCTACCTTCGTATCCTTGGGGCAAGTGCTCTGTACATCAGTCTGTACATGGTAAATTTTGTCTCAAACAACCAATCTCTTTGTCTTATTGGTCTTAAGGAGGAGAGCTCGCCCCCTAGCACTAAATTATTTGACGTAATGATGTTCTGATTAGCCTTTATACTTGAAGCAGTAGAACATGGTAGATTGCAACCTGATCAGGATGCTGTAGATAGGGACTGCATTTGTGGATTGGGCTTGGCAATGTTGCCTGAGTTTCCTTGGGGCCAAAGTTTATCAAAAGGTCGTGCACCTCTAGACTTGGCTCTTCTTTTTGGTTCTTTGTTCTTGGTTGAATCTACTCACCCTTTTGATCATGTGCAGCAAAAAGCAAGCAACATTCCAAAATTAGCAGCCAAGAAGTAAAGAACTACATCGAGCAAGAGACCAAGATAGAAGCGTGCATTACAAGCAAAACTGATGTATTCACTGTAACAAGTACAAAAATGTCATATTCAGGCCAAAAGCCTCCACAAAATATTAAGACCATGATTCCTCAGGAGACTTCACACACAATACAGCATGTGAAATTAGATCAGATGGTTACTGTTATAGACGCAAGTGTTAAAGTCGACGAAACAGCTGGAATTAAAGGGCCCCCTTTAGCATCTCTCCCTTCCACTGGATTTGCTTTGCTAGATTTTGGGGATGAGGGTTTGAGAGGTAAAGAAAGGATTGAAACTAAACCATCTACAGGTTATGCTCATCTGGAGGAGTTCATTGAGGAGAAGGACATTACAATTTCAGAAATTGAAGAGGACCCCCCCTTGCTCAAGCGCACACGTTCTAAAACCAAACCAGATAGAACTTGGCAATCGGCTCCGCAGGAGAGTTACTACAAGCCCGAAAAGATTAGACCTCAAACACCACCCACCAGTGGCACACAGTTTCCTAGCTTTGAATGGTCTGTTGGGAAACTAGACGCAGGTGCCAAACTGCCTAGTTTCTGTTGAATTTGTTACTGGCTTATAAAACTTTTTTCTAAACAAAATTGCACTTATACAGGTGACCTTACAACCCCTTTGCTGAAGGCATCTATAGAACCAGAAACAGAAACATTTGTTTCTGTGTTGAAGCCATCTCCTGTTAATGTTGATCAACCCAAGAGTGACAATTGGATTTCTGTATTCAAGGTTTCAAAGCCTTCTGGTGAGTCTGGAATCAGAAAATTCCATCTGGTAGCTTATGCTGTTGTTCTGAAGCTCTTTTGCATGAACCGTTTTTAGACGACGGCGGCCTTGGAGTCCCATTGTTATCACCAGCTTCAGCATACATAGAAGAGATAGAGGAGGTGAAGCGCCCTATTTCTCACCCCCAAATCCAGGCTGATGTGACTGAAGCTGTGATAGATGTCCCTCCGAGTGATTCAGGAGGGACCTCGGTGGGAGCAATTGTTGCAACTGCCCCAGATTTAGCTACTACTAAGAAGGAAAGAGACGAGTGGGATATCTTAAAAGCTATTGTCTATGGTGGTTTGGATATATCAATTGCCAGTTTAGGGGTCACATCCTCTGCAGCTGGAGGCAATGCCATCACTAGTAAGCATTTGCAATGAACTAGGTAAGCACATAGAATGTTTTGTCTCTTGAAACTAATAATTTCCTGTCGTATATCCAGGAACGGTTGTGTACATGGGCTTAGCAACGCTGTTTTCTGGATTCATCGCATTTTACCATAATGTCAGTAGTATATGCAAAGAAAGCAAGACAGTTCTACTTCTTTTTCATGTTTCGGTTTCATCTGACTTTTGAGTGTTTTGGTTGATGCAGGTGCTTAACCTTTATCACTATCATAAAGATTACTACATTGATGTTGTAGGTGTAACTTTAATGTTACACGGAACCGTGGCTCTGATATCATATATTGTTTTTGGCCTGCTGGCTCCCTTGGTTTATGCATTTTCTTATAGAGTGACAGATGACAGAGATGATAAATTTATTTTGTGCTGTGGGGTGACCATAGTTGCTGTTACAGCACTAGCTCTGGGCAAAGCCAAGGTGTCAAACAAGCGGTACTTACGGACGCTGTTTGCTTATCTTTCTGGGGGGGTTCTTGCAGCCATAATTGGCTATTTGACAGGCGAACATGTTGCGGAATTGCTCGAAGAATGGGGCATTTGAGAATGGGGGGTTTCTCTCTCAAGGTTAGAAGCAAAGAAAAATGATGCCATATACCTCCTGGAGTGATAAGAGTGGTAGCTTCACCTTTGGTTCTGGTAAGAGAGGTAGCTAAGAGTGGCAGCCCTTCACCAAGGGAGCCCTGGTATGTAGATAACCGAAGGAGAGTTTTCCATCATCTAGACGGCGGGAATACTTGTACTGATGTCGTGCTGATGGAACCATAGGCATGAGGATGTAGTCAGCCTGAGCTTCCTCTCATAACCTGTCTCTTCCTCTGGGATGCTTATAATTCCTATTCATTCCATATATGTTACCTGGTTTGAATGGCAATTATAAGTGGTACTGGGGAGAATCTTTCTTCTAGATGGTGTCTCCTTGCCATTGTAATATCAGAGTACAGGAAAGAGTGTGCAGCCAATGTATTATGTTGAGTCTCTTTGTTGGAATTCAGATAGTTTTGGTTGTCCATGGCTATGGTGTGGAAAAGATGTAGGTAATTGTGGCACTTTTATTGCTTTGCTCGTGTTCCCCCCCCCCCCCCCCTTGAAAAAAAAAACAAGATGAAGAGCCACAAAGGCCTGTTGAAGTTAAGGGGGGATGAGAGTTGTGGGGAGTAAGCAGGAGATGCAAATTCAAAGAAGGCAAGTGCTTGTCGCGGCTCTTTTGGCTAACCAAGTCAAGGGCTTTTCCTAACAATTTCACAATTATATTTCGGTAATGCAATGGAGATGGGTATTGGGATGAGTTTGAGGGAGGAGGTTCTCGAAAAGAAGTGGATGTGCAGAATGGAATGGGAGGGGGTCAAGCACCTAAAAGAATCTGATAATCAACACCACATGATTAAATTGCATTAAGGAGTGATTCAGATCTTCTCTCTCTTTTTCCCCCCGGTTTTTTCGCCATACAATTGTTATATTGACTCTACCTATGTATTCCCAACCTTGAGGAAGATCATCGCCATATGATGAAACCTTTTGTTATGGTTAAATAGGTATGAATAAGTGTCAAAAATCACGTCATTTTTATTGTGGTTTATTATAAAATTTTATTGTCCATTATACATACAAAAAAATTAAAGGGTATTCCTAATGGCTTCATCAAATTTAATGGTGCTTTTAATTCAAAGATTCCACTAATAAACAAGAAAAATGATGCGTTAATCTATAGCACATAGCGTCAGGCAATGACGAAGCACATAGATTTTCAACAATATTACCTAAGAATGATGAATACAACATTTTGAGAGAGAGAGAGAGAGAGAGGAGAAAACGCTAAAGGAAAAATGAAAGAGCAGAGAAACTCAATTTATATGTACACAAAAGGGCTTTTGACTTTCCATCTTCATTTGTCTTTCGACGCTAAAGAGAACTCAAAGGAAAACGCCAAAAATGAAATAGCAGAGAAACATCTATTTATATGGACACAAAAGGGCTTTTGACATTCCATCTTGAATTGTCTTTCGACTTTCCACCTTCATCATTATTTTGACTTTCCACCTTCGTCTGTCTTTTCATTCTCTAAAACTCACCCTTCACTTAAGCATTTAATGTGTTTTGAAACAATTTTTATTTTTTTGAGATTAGAAAGACCTAAATACATTATCACAAATGTTCTATATTTTATCAAAGGTCCCGCTTAAATAACAAGGTGAAAAGCTCTCGTTAACATGGGTTCTAAAATTAGGAGGGTGCAACACTTCTAGAGAAGGGTTGCCAACAAATAGTTGTATGTCCTTTCACTTTTCGTAGAATAAAAAGAAGAGTTTTTGTAAGGTATCCAAAATGAAAAGTAGAGTTACACTTCAAATTTGAGGGTTGATCGACATTTTATACAAACAATAAATTGAAAAGGAAGTAAATAAAGGAATCCATTGATAAATCAAAACAAAAAATGTCTTCATGCTTTCATAAGAAAACAAAGGCATAAGCATAGTAAATAACAAAACAATTTAATGAATTTTTATGAGATTCTTAGATGAAACAATTCTTTTACTAATTAAAATATTAGAGAAAATTTCAATAGTGAATATATACTTCACATCATGGGATCAAACTTTGTTGAATGCCCTCCTTAATATCTTGTTGACTAAGGCCTTCTTTAGCAAAGCCAAAAATAAAGTGATAAAATCATCAGGTTGAGTTTAAGTAGAATTATTTAAGGTGGAGTTTCATTGTGATAGTAAAAGAATAGAATGTAAGAAAGGCCAAGCCATGTGAGGCGAGGTGAAGCCTCACTGAGGCGTTCTGAAAGAACAAAATGCAAGAAAGGTCAAGCCATGTTAAGCTGTGAAATGAAAGGTGAATAGCAAAACCTAAAGTTCGAATCAAACATCCCACGTGTCACCAATCCAAGCAACATTGATCCACGGCTCAGAGTTTGCACATTTTCTCGACCTCCTATGGCTTTCAACAGGCTAAAAAGCCAACCCCACCCAAAGCTTCCCATGTCGTAGGAGCTCTATAGTGGCTCATGACTATGTCCCCAACAAGTTTACAAGTATATATCACATCCTACTTCGATGAAATTAGTGCTCGTTATTTCAGGTGCATGAGCTCTGCCTACAGGTTCCTTTCCAAACCATTGTGTGGACTCTCATTTGGGACACTCAATTCCTCAATTCTGAGGGACCTAGTCACTTACGAGTTGCACACACACCACATGATATGTTTCTTTTGATCCCATACGTCATATTTGACCTTTGAGAACGATAATGGAATCTCTCTCTCTCTCTCTCTCTCTCTCTCTCTCTCTCTCTCTCTCTCTCTCTCTCTCTCTGTGCATCGTTGAGTCGTTGCTGTACAGAGAGCACCAACTGCACGCAGAGCTATATTGGTTGATTGTGCAGGTGCAATCTGCTTCACCGAGGACTAACGCACAAGGCTGAACAGTGCTCTACTGGTTGGCTGCGCAGGGGCTACCTGCTTCGTTGAGAACTGCTGCAACAGGGCGAACGGGTAGGATGCTTAGGACAGATAGCTCTTGCAGGCCACGCAGAGGTCACATAGACACACCCACACCCACACAACACAGACATAGCTCTTGCGTAACCCTACCTGTTGTTGCTGCAGCATAGAGACGCTCGCCTGCTGTGGCCTTCCTGCTGGCTACATCGCTCGCTTCCCCCTCTGCTAGCGACCACTCTGCAAGCTCCTCTACGCGTAGAAAGAATTTATACGCGTAGAAAGTCCTGTCCTACGCGTGTCCCAGCACCCCCCCTTTGCATTTATCTACGCGTAGAAAGTCCTTTTGTCTCCTACGTTAAAGTTTAAAGCAAGGCTCATTTTTGAAAGGTGGCCCTAATCATTCATTTGAAGGGTAAATTTTACCTATCCTTCATTAAGCTATATTTAGGCAAAAATTAGAAGGGCTACTCATAGATTTTTCAATATTCTATCCTTCTTTCGAAGGGTAAAATATTTTTGCCCTTCACTAAAGGATAAAAGTGCCTCCGAAGGGCGTCGAAGCCTTCAACAATTAGGCTTGGTTTGAATACTTTTAAGTTTTGAGTTAAACTTTTAAGTTTTAAGTTAAACTTTTAAGTTTTTCCCTATTCTCAGTCCCTCACCCTAGTACCCTAGTACCCTACCCCACATTTGTGGCTCGGGTTCGATGGATCCGCCTACTGAAAGGGAAGGGCCGGGTGTAGATAGCTACACCACCCAAAAAAAAAAGAAGCTACATTTAAACGGAGAAACAGAGATACTGTACTATCACCAGGATCCTTACGAGTTGGGAAAACCTCCAAGATACATGATGAGCTAATGATAGAGAAGGTCCAGGTGATGCTCAAATCAGAGCTAAACTATATGAGGGATGACATCAGGAAGGAAATGCACGCGAGCGCTGAGAGCTACAGGAACTCCATGTATGGAGACATGATGAGAGAACTAAGGAGAGAGATCCGGGGGATACAAAATGAGGAAATTCAGATATTGAATACGGAATTACGAAACCTAATCAAGGCCAAAGTAAATATAACAGAATGCATTATGCAAAAGAAACTCGATGAGGTAGTAGCAAGTTTTGAAGCATGGAGAACAAATATGGAAAAGCACATGGGGGAAAAAGATGCAATAATCAAGGAGCTAAAAGGAGAACTTGCGGCTTGCAAATTTGCAACGAAGGAGAAGGGAGACGACCAACCTTCGGTGCTGAAGGAGCTCGAGGACATGAAGGATCAGATGAAAGCTCTATGGGAAGGAGATGAACAGAAATCGAAAATGGAATCTTCATGGGCGGAACGTCTTTTTAAGACACAAGAAAAGGTTGATAAAGCAGAGAAATGGATTGAGGATGCGAAGAAAGGGAAGGCCCAGATGCCCGAGACGACACCTACCTCCACCATTATTAATATGACCATTGAGGAAGAGCAGAAAAGGAAGAATCGGGCTCTACATGTGCGGGTCACAGGAGTCAAAGACAAAGAGAATGTAGATGAAGAATTGAAGGAACTGCTACAACGCATGGGCATCACAGAGTCTACTCACACAAGTGCATGGAGAGTGGGCAAGAAAGGAATCGATGAGAAGGGAAATGTAAAGGATAGGGCACTTATTCTCCGCTTCCCGAATATAGAAATAAGGAAAGAATTTCTAAAGAAGAGGCCAACTCTTAAGAAAACCGGTATTTTCCTGGGAGATGACCTTACATTGGCACAAGCAGCACACATGCAAGAGTTGATGCCAAAGATCAGGGCAGCAAGAGAAAAGGGGAAAATCGCCTTTTATAGAGGAGGGAAAGTAGTGGTTCTGGAAAAGCGCTCATCATGACAGTGCGAGACCTATGGGACAACCCGGATAGCGGCATGGAATTGTAATGGATATAGGCTAGATGTAGGTGCCTTTGAAGACAGCTTTAGGGACAGAGACATAGTTTTCTACTCAGAGACACACCAGATACCGAGACAGATTATGCCACATGTGAAGGGTTATTTATGGGAAACAGCTGGTCGACCAGACAAGAGATCTCTACGGGGTAGCCGGGGTTTAGGAGGAGTAGCAGTCTTATTTAAAGAAGAGCTGAAACCACTACTACATATTATCAGGAAACATGAGCAAGCAAGGTATATGTGGGTGAGAATGAGAGCCGAGACAGGTAGATTTCTATATATCGCTATATGCTACTTCCCTCCAAGTACATCAATCTACTCCTCACCTAAAGGACAGTCCCCTTTCTCCATATTGAATAATGACATCTGGGAGTTCTCTAGAGATGGAGACATTGTTCTCTTAGGAGACTTTAAGAACGGCCAACTCTCAAGCAGTATTCTATGATACTTCTGAGGAAATGCTCAGAGAAGTGGATTTATCACAGAGGGGACTTACTAGAAACTCACAGGATAAAGAACACACTGAATATGGGAGACATCTCATGGAGATGGCAACTATACATGGTTTGGCCATATTAATGGTATAGAGAATTTCCCTTTAGCTGGGGGATTCACATGCTTCCCGCACAGGCATGGGGCCAGTACAGTGGATTATGTCATGACTTCACCAAGCTTTATTTCTAGTATCGAGGACTTTAAGGTGGGACCCAGACCGGTTGGGATTGCAGTGGATCATGCTCTATTGACCTTATCAATCTCCTTCCAATACAATACCCCTCAAGTACAAAGGAAGAGGACACACACAAGATATACTTTCACGCCAGAGAGTGATTCAGTCTATGTGGAAAAGATCTATGATAGGATGTGGGCAGCCGAGCCAGTATATACTGTAGAGGAGATTACTTCTCAATTATTAACAGAGATACTACATGGAGTAGCACAAGAGGCATACCCACATACTCAACCTGATTAGAAGAGAGGATCTGGGAACATGCCTCAAAACAGTTGGTATGACGAGGAATGCAGAGAGACAAGAACCCAGGTCCAGAAAGAGCTTACACTGGGGATCATCACATATAAGCAGTCTCGGATTGCTCTTCGGCATATAGTATGTCGCAAGAAAAGGGCAGTTTTAGCCAAACTGGAGAAGGATTTATATCAGCTCTTCTTGAGTCAGGCCTCACATGAGGCCTGGCGTTTATTTCACGAGCACTCACCGCCTCCGGCAATTACTTCTCCTGAGATTTGGGTCAATATGTAACATCATTATATATGGTATCTGGACAGCCTCCATTACTAGATCCGCTAGAGCCATGCCCTGCTACTAGTACTTTCTTTACTACGGAAATGGTGAAAAAAGCCATCGATAAGATGAAGACAAGAAGAGCATATGATCATGATGGTTTAGTAGAAGAACATCTGATCCATGCCAGGGATCTACTTTCAGAATTCCTTACTCGTCTGTTTAATCGGGTCATGTGTGAAGGATTACCTGAATCTTGGAAATTATCTACTATCGTACCTATTTTCAAGTCAGGGGAAACTATGATACCCGGGAGCTACCGTACCATTATGGTAGGTCACACATTGACCCGACTGTACGCATCCATTCTTGAACAAAAATTGAGTAGATGGGCAGAGAATGAGGGCATAAGGGCAACAGGACAAGCTGGATTCAAGAGGGGTTATTCCACTTTAGATCATATTCTTACGCTCAAAGCCATTATTGAGGAAGGAAGAGCAAGCGGGAGAAGGATGTATTGTTGCTTTGTGGATTTTCGGAAAGCTTTTGATACAGTACCAAGGGCTAGATTGATGCGCAGGATGCAAGAGTTAGGGGTCCCCAAAAAGATTATTTGGGGGATCATGGCCTTATACGGGTCAGTAATTGGTTATGTACGTACTCCAGAAGGGGATTCCGACATTGTTCATTCCACCGTTGGAGTAAAGCAGGGATGCCCACTGTCCCCTACTTTATTTGGTATGTACATAGATGAGGTATCGGATTACAATGATAGAGAGGGTGACAGAGGTGCTCATCTTGCAGGGTCATGGATCCCTTTATTGTTGTATGCAGATGATATTGTATTGAGTAGCAGAATCACCAGATGGAATGCAGAGGCAGCTAGATGCATTACATAAATTCGCAGAGGACAGTGGACTGTCGGTGAACTTGGGTAAAACCAAAGTTATGGTGTTTAACACCACACCGCAGTGGGTTAGGAGATAGGCACCTACATTTGCATATGGCCAGGATACAGTAGAGTACACAGATGCATACACATACCTTGGTGTGGTATTTGCAGGACCAAAGTTTACTCTTAAGAAAGCAGCGGATGCTAGATTGTCCAGAGCCTCTGCAGCTTGGGAGGGTTGGAGAGGATGTGTTCACAAGTGCAGTTTCACGAACCACGAACAAAACTTTGGCTCTTTGATACTGTGGTGGCTTTGGCTATGCTTTATGGGGTCCATATTTGGGGACCATCTGTGGATCAGGATAATTGGAAGTCAATGGAGAGACCTTTGGTATCTATGATTTCCTGAATGATTAGAGCCAAGGCCTCCGCACCACATGCGATTACCCGAGCGGAACTAGCTGCCCCTCCGATAGAAATTCAAGCTCTTACCAGATCAGTGTCCTTTATACATGGTTTGTGGGATACAAATAATTGCCGATAAACTAGACTGGCCCTCGAATCCTCTCAACAATTAGCAATGAAAGGGGATACATCATGTTGGTATGCGCAACTGTCCTCGTGGTTTCAGAGACACGGGTTCAATATGGAAAGATTACCCCCCTTCCAATACTCTCTTGAGGCTCCATCACTGGCAATTACACAAACGGAAATTAATAAAATCATCCGTCAGGATCTTATACAGTTGGATATTAAGAGGACATGGGTAGACCCTACACAAGAATTGGGCACGAAGATGGCCGACTACAAAGAAAACTTCCTACAGCTATCTGAAGATGGATTTGTGATTCGCCCGAGCTACATGGATACCCACCTATCTCATGGTTTGAGATGTGCTATTGGTCAGATTCGTACATCCTCACACCAGCTAGAAATTGAATTTGGCAGATTTAGGGGAATCCCACCTGAGAGCGGAATTTGCAAGTTATGCGGAATGGAGCCGGAGACAGAATTACACTACATATGCCATTGCATCGTATACTATGAGATACATGGGCGTTACCATTTCCTATTTAAAGAAGGATTTGGACCTCTAGATAGAGTCATGCAATACGAAGATCAAAATTGCTCAGGCTTGTACCTATTGGAACTACATCAGCACATGGATAATCTAATGAGAAGACAAAGAGCACTACAGCCTCAGAGACAGATCACAGATTCTTCGGATCAAGAGAAGCAGGAGTGGAAGGAGAAGCAAGAGGCCAGCAGCCAGCACAAAGGAGTACCCACATTCATACCAAAGGCACCCTCATTGACAGGGCGATTGAGCTTAGGAAATCGAGACGACCACGACCGAGATGCAGAAGCACACTTCACCGGAGGAGACTATTGAACAAAGGATTAGAAGCATTCTAGCGAGACACGCAGGATGTAAAGAATGAGGATGCAAGAGAGCTACACAAGACAAGCACAAAGCACACAGAGATGGAAAGCTTCTTCTTCTTCTTTACAGAAAAGAGAGTACAAAATGACTAAGTGCTAAAGCTGAAAAGTAGCACATATGTACATGCGGTTCAATAAGTGTGAACTCGCTAGAAGCGTACTAGGTTGGCACTATATGTGTAGTCTAGCTGTAGAATCACTGGCAGAGATCCTCCGTGTCGGTCACCTAACGCGCCAGTGAGTAAATGTCGTAAGCGGCCAAGACCCGTAGTGGATGCCAGCTCAAGATGTAGAGCTCGACATCTCAACACTCCCCCTCGAGCTCTGCATGTCGCAGAGTCCAAGCATAGTCCGGAAACGTCGAAGCTTCTCAGCTCCAAGGGCCTTGGTAAAGATATCCACTATCTGCTCCTCTGTGCTGACGTAGACCAAGTCGATGTTGCCCGCCAACACTCGCTCTCGAACGTAGTGGTAATGGACCTCTATGTGCTTGGTCCTGGCATGGAACACTGGGTTCCTAGCCAACTGCATGCTGCTGAAGTTGTCACAATGCATGAAAATCTGCTGGTCCACCTGCACCCCAAGTCCTCAAGTAATGTGCGTAGCCAAGCTACCTCCCACGCCGCAACTGCTGCACCTCTGTACTCGGCCTCTGTGCTCGATAAAGCAACCGTAGGCTGCTTTTTGCTGCTCCAAGTAACAGCACCACTCCCAAAAGAGAACATGAAGCCACTCGTAGATCTCCTATCAACAATGCTACCTGCCCAATCTGCATCTGTATACCCATACAATGCTAATGGTGCATCTTCTGCATAGAACAATGCGTAGTCAAGAGTACCTTGCACATACCTAAGTGTGCGTCGTACTCCATCCAAATGTGGCTTCCTCGGAAGCTGCATAAACTGACTCTCCAAGCCTACTGTGTAGCTCAAGTCTGGCCTCGTGATAGTCAAGTAGATTAGACTACCCACAATCTTCCTGTACATGTTGACATCCTCAACAACATCACCCTTCTCTGCACTCAGCTTTGCATTCACATCCAAGGGAATAGAAATTGGCTTACAATCAGCCATACCATACTTTGACAACATGTCCAAAGCATACTGTCTCTGTGATAGCCATACACCCTCTGGAGTCGTGATCACCTCAATGCCAAGAAAGTAGCGCAACTCGCCTAAATCTTTCATTTCAAACTCCTGTTTGAGAAGACCCTTCACATGGTCGATCTCCATAGCATTGTCACCAACAATAATAAGGTCATCTACATATATGGTAATGAACACAATCCCCACATCACTCTCACGTACATAGAGTGAATGATCAGCATGAGCTCTCCTAAAACCAATACTGACAAGATACTTGGCAATCCTATCATACCATGCTCTAGAGCCCTGCTTCAAACCATACAAAGCTTTGAGAAGTCTGCATACATAATCTGGGTAGCCTGGATCGACATAACCAGGTGGCTGATCCATATACACTTCCTCTTGCAACTCACCATTCAAGAAGGCATTCTTTACATCCATTTGATGCATAATCCATCCTCTAGATGCAGCCACAGCTATGATAGCTCTCACAGTCGTCATCTTTGCCACTGGAGCAAAGGTCTCCTCATAGTCTATGCCATACGTCTGTGCATAACCTTTGCCACCAGCCTTGCCTTGTGATGCTCAATGTTACCATCAGCCTTATGCTTGGTTTTATACACCCATTTACAGCCAATAGCTTTCTTGCCACTTGGCAATGGCACCAACTCCCATGTGTCGTTTGCTTCCAATGCAGCCATCTCTTCATTCATTGCATCATCCCAATGCACATTTCCAACTGCATCCTCAAAACATGTGGGCTCCACATCCTGTATCACCTTAGCCATGTAGGCTTGGTGATGCGCTAGATACCCATCATAAGTCAATTTCTGAACTGGATTTCTGACTCTACTAGATCTGCGCGGTCCTGGGTCACTCCTTTGCCCTCTAGCATCTTCTTGTACTTTCCTTACACCAGGTGTCCTGACAGCCGGAATTCCAAATTCCTCATCAAGACTTTGTTCAGAACCATCTGAATCCATGTCTACATGTGAAAAACCTGATGATGCATCAGCCATAAAGGGAGGTTCATCAACCTTTTCCTTTCCTTTTCGTGATACATTCCCTGTACCTGCTGGTGGAGTAACCTGCATACGTAGTCTACCATTCCATGGCTTCTCAACAGAGCCACGAGAAGAGGACTCTTGTGGTCCACTCAAAACCTATGACTGTGGCCTCACATTTTGTACAACCACATCATCTTTTACATGAGCCCCAATAGTGCCATGTGCATTACTGTACCAGCTGCTCATCTCATCAACGACTACATCTCTGCTCACTCGTAATTCTCGTGTAGTAGGATTGTAGCACCTGTACCCCTTTTGTTCAAGGGAATATCCCACAAGAATCCATTTCTCTGCTTTAGGATCCAGTTTCCTACGCAACTCATCTGGTACATGCACGTAAGCTATGCAACCAAACACTTTCAAGTGTGTCAAATCAGGCTTTGTACCTGTAAACTTTTCCTCAGGCGTTACATCATGCACCGCAGCTGTAGGTGTCCTGTTCATAATGTACACAGTTGTATTTACAGC
Source organism: Adiantum capillus-veneris (assembly GCF_014529385.1). Classification (NCBI taxonomy): domain Eukaryota; kingdom Viridiplantae; phylum Streptophyta; class Polypodiopsida; order Polypodiales; family Pteridaceae; genus Adiantum; species Adiantum capillus-veneris. The sequence continues at coordinate 70,285,935 of NC_140941.1, forward strand.
TTCAGCCCAAAAATGATGAGGCATGTTCTTCTCATTCATCAATGCACGTGCAACCTCTGCAATGTGCCTGTTTTTCCTTTCTGCGACCCCATTCTGTTGTGGAGTATATTTGCATGTAAACTGCCTACGTATACCATGCATTCGCAGAAAATCTGAAAAATCATTGGAGAAGTACTCTCCCCCTCCATCTGACCTCAATGTCTTGATTTGCATACTGTCTCCTTCTCAATCATGACTTTGAAGTCTTGAAAGTGACCAAACACTTCACTTTTGTTACGCATGAAGTAGACCCATACTTTCCTTGTATGGTCATCAATGAAAGAGACATAATACCTGCAACCATGTATACTTGCAGTATCGGTTGGACCCCAAACATCTGTGTGCACCACCTCAAGTGGATTTTTACATACATTGCGCTCATGTGGAAATGAACCCTTTGACTGTTTTCCAAACTGGCATGCTGCACACACTTTATGCATACCATCCACCTTGAATTTGGGCAAACCTTTTACAATCTGTTTTGATTGCATGCTGCGCAATCTCTACTCATTGACATGGCCAATGCGTTTGTGCCAAATGTCAACATCAGCCACAACACCTGTGCCCTGTGCAAATAATGCAGCTTTTACCTCAGGAATGTCTACATTCAGCGTAAACATTCTGCCCACACATTTGCCCTCTGTGATCAGCTTACAGCCATTCTGGAAATCTTCTACATAACAGCCATTTGGATTGAAGCGAACCTGCAAACCCTGCTCAACCATTTGTCCAACAGAAACAAGATTCTTTGTAATGTTTGGGACATGAAGTACATCTGCTAAGTACTTTGATTTCCCACTCTTCGTATTTAGAGGTATGTCCCCTACATGAGCAATGGGGTGAGCTGTGTCATCTCCTGTCTGCACATAGCCTGACACATCTGGTTTGCGCATATCTCTAAACCACTCTCCACGAGACGTCATGTGATTAGAGGCACCTGAATCCACATACCAAACATCATCTTGGGTGGAATTCTCTGCAGTCATTGTATTCATTACATGCTGCATAACAAACATGCGCTCATTTTTGCTGTCATCTGCATCTCTGCAACTAGATGCATAGTTGCCCTGTTCTCTCTTTCCACTTGCTTTTCCCTTTGGACAGTCACGTGACATGTGACCTCTTTCACCACAAGTCCAACATTCTCTGCTATCTGGAGTATGTTGCTGCCTGCTTGATCCTGCACCACGACCTCTTTGACTCCCCCTGCCTTGAGACTGGTTTCCCTTGCCACCTGTATTGTTTTGATTTGATTGACCTTCCAGAAGTTGGCCCCTGCAACCCCTTGGGCCTCGACCACGACCTCTAGCTCTACCTCTGTTGGAGTTAGAATAGAAGGCCTGTTCAGAATTATTTCTGCCATGAGAAGAAGATGTGTCAAGGTTCTTCTCCTCAAGAATAAGCATAGAAATCAAATCTTCGAACACGGGGATGTCGTCTCTTGTATTCATGGAAGACCTAAAACGTACATACTCATCTCCTAGACCATCCAAGCATGCACGGACAATGTCATCGTCTTCCACTGAGACTTTAATAGATCCAAGAGCCTCAATGATACTCTTGATCTTCAAGGCATAATCATTGATTGAGAGGTTGTTCCTCTTAACCTGATTTAGCTCCGACTTTAGTTGAAGCTTCTTGGCCTTGGTGTTCACCTCGAACACTCTGCCTAAGTTTTTCCATGCAATGGCGGGGGTTTCAGCATCCTGTAGATAGCCCATCATGCCATCTGCGATGCTCATAGAAAGCCAATACATCACTTTGCTCTGGCCTTGTTGCCAGTCCCTCAAAGCTTTCCTTTGTTCTGTTGTAGCATTTGCCTCGGGAATCTCTGGTTCCTTTTCATTGTCCCCTTCTACATAGTCCCAATAACCTTTTCCTTTTAGGAAATTAGTTATTCTGAACTTCCATGCAGGGTAGTTATTTTTCTCAAGCTTCTCAGTAACAATCTGACTGAAACCGTCAGACATCTTGAAGCACTAAGACAAAATAGCTGCAATCTGCAAAAACCTGCAAATTTGCTGAACCTGCTATCGTGGTACCTGTAACGCTTTCTACACTCAACGAGTGTCCACAATCAAGCGTACATACAACCACTGTACTTGTACAGTAAATCTCTGTGTACTGCACTTTGGAGACCTCTTCAGAAACTTGTACGAAAAACCTGGTCGTGGATTGCGAACGAAGGGATTGTGATGCTCTTGCTCTCTTAGCCTCTCTTGCCTGCACCAGGCTCTGATACCATGTAAAGAATGAGGATGCAAGAGAGCTACACAAGACAAGCACAAAGCACACAGAGATGGAAAGCTTCTTCTTCTTCTTTACAGAAAAGAGAGTACAAAATGACTAAGTGCTAAAGCTGAAAAGTAGCACATATGTACATGCGGTCACTAAGTGTGAACTCGCTAGAAGCGTACTAGGCTGGCACTATATGTGTAGTCCAGCTGTAGAATCACTGGCAGAGATCCTCCGTGTCGGTCACCTAACGCGCCAGTGAGTAAATGTCGTAAGCGGCCAAGACCCGTAGTGGATGCCAGCTCAAGATGTAGAGCTCGACATCTCAACACAGGATGCTCCTGAGAAGTTTATTTAATACTTTGTATTTAGTTTTTCACATCCACATTTATTTTCACACTTTCACACTTAGTACTTTAGTACTAAGGTACCCAGACATTGTAACAGATTCACCACTTTTGTATCAGTTTGGTCTCATAGGTCATTTTGGCCTTTTGAAGACGTTAGTATATAACATTTCATTTCATTTCATTTCTCTCTCTCTCTCTCTCTCTCTCTCTCTCTCTCTCTCTCTCTCTCTCTCTCTCTCTCTCTCTCTCTCTCTCAATCGCATATGAAGCAAGTCAAAAGGTCCAAAAGGCATGCAAGAGCAAAATACTAAGTTCCGGGTGGATGCTTGACATCAAGAAATGGTTTGGAAGATGGGATGCATGTCGCTTGGTCAAGGATGCGTCGATCGACTCCCAAGTTAATCTGGCCTTCTTACAACGCCAATGTATCACGGCTTGGGAGAAATATGGAGGTTCTCGCTTTAGCCATTACACCACACACATTGCCCCAAACTACAAATCTCTCTTCTTCTCCGAACACGATAACCGAACCCATCCCTACATCCTTGAGCCCATCCCATTGAGTGCAATCCGCACCATTGCCTCCATTCGTCTTAGCTCCCATTCTCTATGCTATGAGACAGGACGTTGGGGCATTGGTGAGGAGTCTCATCGACTTTGCACCTTATGCCCTCGTCAAGTGCGAGAGAGTGAGTACCACACACTACTTGAGTACCACATTAGGTCCTCTTTTCCCCAACCATGAGCTCTCCCTACATACCTTCCTCTCCCAACCACGATGTGGACTCTCTATTGCGACGCTCATTTCAGCCATTTTTGAGCATAGAGAGTCACTTATGACCTCCACTCACACCACGTGACATTTTCATTTGGTCCCATAGGTCATATTTGACCTCCACGGACGATAATAGAACTCTCTCTCTCTCTCTCTCTCACACACACACATACACACACACACACACACACACACACATGTTTATCTATACAGTTGTTTGATTATATATATAGAACAAAAAAAGACATGTATCATTTTCTTCATACGCAGGTCCCTTGTGGAAATATTTTTTGAAAAAGGAATTAGTTGGTGTGGTGTTTTCTTAAATGGGGGGTAACCCTCCCCCTCCCAAACACCACATGGGAACCCACCCCTTGGTGGATTTTTTGAGGTAGTTGCTTCATTACCTTAAACCTCACACCCACTGGCTCAGTCTGTCACACTTAACTACACTGCAATGCATATGATACCCCCTACATAGGGTCTCTCTCCCTCTCAAACTCCCCGTATGTAAGCAGGAGTGGCCATAGAGGCGGCTTGGGAGGCAATAGCTACTGAGTATTTGATCGTGGGCGTCTTCACCTTGAAAATGCCAGAACATGCTATATAAGGTGAGGGTGCTCTAGCCCCTTACTTAGTCTATGGGTTTATTTTCCTCTGCGTGTGTTTTTTAAAGAGAGGTGTGAGGGCTTTTTTACTAAGCAACAAGGGAAGTTGTTGAGCTACCATCTCAGGTCGGTACTCACCTTGATACCTTAATGTGATATTTAATGGTTTTTTTCTGCTAAAACATGCAGTTACCAACTGACGATACCTGGTTTTTCTCCTTTGATATAATTTTTGTTTCTTTGCGACGACTGCATAACTAGGCAATTGAAGATGGCTTGTTTAATGATCATACTAATTAATGTTTGGGGCATTTGTGGTATCTCAAGGTAATTAGTTTCTGGATTTACAGCACCTGTAAATTATTTTTGAAGAAGTTTTGATAACCTATACAAGAGGTGCTTGATGTGGCATTATTTGGAAAAAAATAATGGGGGATCCTATAAGTGATACTGTCTGGGCTTTTTTCACTATATCAGATACATGGAAATTCCTGCATACTATTGCGTAGTGTAAAGGGGCTTAGTTTCATATGAACAAAAGGTTTGTTTTTTTTAGCTTGTACAGCACCTGTAACTCATTTTTGGATGATTTGGTAACCAATGCACAACCAGTATAGTGATGCTTGTTACCATATACATGTGGTAGTGATGTGTGTGAGCACACTAGGACCGCCGGGGCATTTTTTCCCTCTTTAGGAGGTTTTTCCCCCAAGCATTGTATATATGCCCATCACTCTAGGGCTATCTATCTTTCCATTGCACACTAAGTAACATACTCTCTATTGTGTGCCTTGAGCTTCCTTCGCCTTCTCCAAGCCGTGTGTGTTTCTCTGCAACCCTAATTCCAACAATTGGTATTAGAGCAGGTTACGTCCTCTCGGGCTTAGTCGCCAGCTACTCCAGCACATGCCTGCTCATTTTCTCCGATTACAATGAGGTTTGGCGAGCGTTCAAAGGTCGACAAATATTGCCGGCTCATTTCAGCCTCCGTTTCCATTAGAGGCAAGTCTGCACAGGCAATTCTGTCATTTTGTGCAAAATTTTTGTCAGTGCCAATTTCTGCATAACAGGTGGCTTACAGTCTACTATGGTTGTGCTATATAGCACGTGTTGTTCCCGCTCCGTTTCTCCTATTTTTAGGCAATTTTCACATCAGGTGCAACATTTATCATGGCTGAAACAACACAGATGTCTTCAAGATGTTTGCTGCTGAGGACAGGTTGGATGGGGACCATTACCCTATGTGGGCTTATATGATGCAACACATTCTTGTGTCAAAGGGCGTCTGGAATATTGTTCAGGGCATTGATGTACGTCCTGGTTCTGAGGATGTAGGCGATATTGGGGATGTTATAGGTCTTGCTGCAAGATTGTTGCAATTAGAGTTGTTTTGCCTACGACAGAACAAGCTCGTTGGGATGTAAAGGATGCGCAGACTCATGCATTCATGGCGTTGTCTGTGAAGCGCACTATTGTTGCTCACATCCGTTCAGCAAAATCTACAAAACAGGCTTGGGATATTTTGGCTGGTCTTTATGCAAGTTGCAATGAGGCTAAAATTGCTTTGCTGCGTAAAGAGTTGGAGTCAAAGATTATGTATGAGGAAGATGATATGGACACTTTCCTTGCTAGTGTCAAGGATATCAATGAGCAACTTATTTCTGTAGGTGAAGTCATTTCAGATAGTTTCCTTGTGCAGACTGTTCTTGATGCCTTACCAGATTCTTACCAGACTTTTGCTAGTACTTGGAGACTTATGACCCAAGGAAATCCACAAGTTGTCAAGTTTGATGCATTATGCACATTGCTATTGCAAGAGTCACTTTTGAGAAAAAACAGGACTAGAGAGCGTGCAGTTGAACAAGCTTTTATTGCTTCTCAAGAAAGGGTGGTAACAGCAATGCAGCCACTTCTTATGGTTCTGCTGCGAGTGGCAAAACTTCTGTTCCCAATGCTTCTACTGGCAGCACTTCGTCTGGCAATTATGGTGATAAGGGCAAAAAGAAGATGCGTTGCCATTATTGGAAAGCTAATGATCACTTGATCAAGTCGTGTCCTAAGTTGAAGGCCAAAGAGGCTAAGAAGAAAGAGGGTGGTTCCACTGCAAATGCTGGTTCCACTACAAATGCAGCCATTGTTGAGTCTTCTGTAAAAGGAGACTGTAATGCTGATGTTGATGCAGAATGGGCTTTTAGCGCAGAGTACACTTACAATCCTATTTTCCATGATGCATGCTTGTCAGTTGCTGTAAATTCACATGTGTGGTATTTCGATAGTGGTGCTACAAAGCACATTACCTCACATCGTGAATTGTTCACCTCTCTTGAGTCTGTCCCTCATAGGAATTCAGTCACTTGTGCCAACAATGCCTCTTATCCTATTCAGGGAGTTGGAAAGACTGTACTTACTGCTGCTAATGGCAGTTCTTTCACACTTGTTGATGCACTTTATGTACCTGGGATCAAGAAGAATCTTTTGTCTATATCTGCACTTGCTAGACTTGGACTTGTAGTCAAATTTGTGGATGACAGATATACAGTTCATGATCTCAGTTTTGGTGATGAAATCGTTGCATCTGGGCTTTTGTGCCGTGGGCTGTATAAGCTCACTTTGTATGACAAGTGTGGACAAAATTTTGCAAATGCAGTTGCAGATTCAAGGGCTATTTCAGATGCAAAACTTTGGCATGCACGTTTTGGTCATCTGAATTTTGCCAGTTTGCTGCGTTTGCAGAAATCTGATATGGTTGCTTCTTTGCCGCCTCTTGAAGCACCTGTCAAACATGTTTGTGAAGGCTGTATTTTGGGTAAGATGCAGTGTTCTAAGTTTCCAAAGGATGGTTCAGTTCAGGCAACATGCAGGTTGTAGCTTGTGCATAGTGATGTTTGTGGACCCATGCAAACTCCGTCCTTGGGAAATTACCTGTACTTAGTGACTTTTCATTCATGATTACTCCAGGCATGCATGGGTATTTCCGCTTAAAGCAAAGTCCGAAGTTTTTATGTGCTTCAAAAAATTTCTGGCTATGGCTGAAAATGTCTCGAAATGTACTATGGGCACCCTCCGTTCCAATCGAGCGAGGGAGTATATGTCTAATGAATTCAATGCATTTCTCGCTAGTCGTGGGATAAGACACCAATGTACAGTGCCTTATACACCTTAGCAAAATGGTGTTGCTGAGAGGAAAAACAAGTCACTTACGGAAATGGCACGATGTATGGTCAAAAGTCAAGCTTTGCCGCATTCTTTTTGGCTTGAGGCCATCATGTGTGCCACTTATGTACTAAACAGGTGTCCTACGAAAGCTTTGCAGTCTATTACTCCATATGAAGCATGGCATGATAGAAAGCCTTCTATTGAGCACATGCGTGTTTTTGGCTGTTTGGCATATGCTTTAGGGCCACAAACACAACACAGAAAATTGGATGATAAGGCTGTCAAATGTATTTTTGTTGGTTATAGTGCTGAAAGCAAAGGTTATAGGTTGTATCATCCGCAAACAAAACGTATTCTAGTTTCAGGATGTAGTGTTTGTGGAAGATTCTGTTCGGCCCTTGCTGTCATGTACTAGAGACAATAATGTAAGCTCACATGACATTTATGACACTTTGTTGCCTCTTTTCAATGGTGGAAATACGAATGTAAGTTCCAATGAGGCAAATGTACAGCCTATGGGGGTTTTCGAAAATGTTACAGATCAGCCTATTACTGATGCAGATGTACATGATGTACTTGATGAGGAAAGGGCTGAAAATGAGCAGACTAGAGGTATGCCAAAATGGCTGGTGCACACTTTGCATGATAGTAAATTGGATGCACCTTTATCTAGTCATACTCGTTCAGACTCTCGCCATGCATCTTATGCATCAGATTGTTATGCTTTGGCTGTGTCTAGATTACATGATGTCGAGGAGCCTCTGTCTTTTGATGAAGCACAAATTTCAAAAAATTGGATGGCTGCCATGCAATCAGAATATGATGCACTTATAGAAAATGACACATGGACTTTATGTGATTTGCCTCCTGGCAAAAAGGCCATTGGTACAAAGTGGGTCTACAAGTTGAAATGCAAGCCGGATGGTGAGATCGATCGCCATAAGGCTCGACTTGTTGCAAAGGGTTATGCATAGCAAAAAGGCATAGATTATGAAGAGACTTTTTCTCCCACTTGTCGTATGACTACTATGCGTTTTCTATGTGCATTGGCAGCTCATTTTGGTTGGGATGTACATCAATCAGACATTGTTACTACTTTCTTGAATGGTGACATATTTGAGGAAGTTTATGTAACGCAGCCTCGTGGTTTTGTCAAGAAAGGACAAAGTGTGCAAACGTAACAAGGCTTTGTATGGGTTGAAGAAATCTCCTCGTGCTTGGTATGAGAAAGCTGACACTCATTTGGTCAAACAAGGCTTTCGTAACAGTCCAACAGAAAGCACATTTTATGTAAAGCGTGAGGGTGATGTACTTCTCATTGTGGTTCTTTATGTCAATGATTTGTTGATTATTGGACCAAATGAGAGACATATTGCTGAATTTAAGGCTGATTTGAATGCTACTTTCAAGATGAAAGATTTGGGGCTGTTGCATCACTACTTGGGTATACAGTTTAAGCAATGTGATGGTGGTATTGCCTTGTGTCAGAAAAGTTACCTAGAGACATTGCTATGTAAGTTTGGACTTGAGGATTGCAAACCTATTTCCACTTCCATGGAAACATGTTTGAAGTTGAGTCTACATGATGCTAGCGATCCTGCTGATGTCACCCTTTATCAAACTGTTGTTGGCTGCCTCACTTATGTATGCAACCCGAGGCCGGATATTCAGTTTGCAGTCTCATAGGTCATCAGATTTATGCATAGCCCAGGGTCGAAGCATTGGCAGGTTGTCAAGAGGATTTTCCGCTACCTTAGTGGCACTTTACATCTTGGCTTGTTTTATCCCAAGGGCGGATCATTGCCACTAGACTTACATGCTTTTTCGGACTCAGATTGGGTTGGTTGTTTTGACACGCGAGTGTCCACAAGTGGTTGAGCAAGAAGCAACCTATTGTGGCCACTTCGAGTTGTGAGGTTAAGTACAGGGTAGTCTTCACAGCTACGGTTGAGTGTATATGGCTCAGACGCCTTATGGCTGATTTGGGTGTTGGACAGGACACTACCAACACTATCTACACTGACAGTTAGAGCGCATTGGCAGTTGCGAGGAACCCAGTTTTTCATGCTCGCACAAAGCACATTGAGGTGCATTACCACTATGTCAAGGAGAGGCTCTCAGCAGGAGAGATCAGCTTCGCTTATGTGCCAACACAGGACAACCTTGCAGATCTTTTCACAAAGGCATTGTCTCGTGAGAAGCTTGAAGCTTTCCGCAAAGCTTTGGGCTTACTCCCCTTTGTGGACTGATCATGTCCTCAGGGCATGGCACTTCCCTTTACTTATGTGCCAACTCTCATTCACCGCATCACTCCAGGGGGGATTTGTTACCATATACATGTGGTAGTGATGTGTGAAAACACACTAGGACCGTCGGGGCATTTTTTCCCTCTTTAGGAGGTTTTTTCCCCCGAGCATTGTATATAGCCCATCACTCTAGGGCTTTCTATCTTCCCTTGCACACTAAGTAACATGCTCTCTATTGTGTGCCTTGAGCTTCCTTCATCTTCTCCAAGCTGTGTGTGTTTCTCTGCAACCATAATTCCAACAATGCTTAAATGTGGAAATACTTGGATAGTGAAAAATGGGGGACCTTATACTTGATACTGTCATTTTTCTGGCCTAGAGTCAGGGTTGTTGAGACTCTGTATCAGATGCATGGAAATTTTTGCACACTATTGCGTGGTGTAAAGGGGTTTTGTCCTCCTCATGCCACTTTCGGGATTGCTACATTTACAAAGGATCCCACGTAGTAAGTTATATTTCATGAAGTTGACAAGTATTGGTAACATATGTGGGTTTTTCCTCCTTACTAATCTTCTTAATTTAAGCACTTTTAGTGGTTTTTTTCATACAAACTCTGGTAGGTTGAGATTCATAAATGAATATGAATTGTTGATTCGGCTTGACAAAAGTCGAGAGAGTTTTTTTCAAAAAAATGGAAGTTATCTATAGTTGGCATTGAGAAACACTTTATGGCTTCATGATACTTAGTAAAGATAGTGTAATCGGAGCCTGTCAAAATTGGCTAAGTTGTTCTGGTATTGGTACATATCTCAAGTTGTTAATTAGGTTACTTTATGCTTTATACTTAGGAATTTGGGCCTAACAAATTGGCATAACAGTATTTAAAAAACTAACCTATGGGTTAAAATAGGACACTTGGATCAAAAGAGGTAATGGCCTTTTGATCAAAATGATATATCTGTTAAATTTCTATTTAAAGGTCTTTTAAAACATTGGGCTATAAAGAAACCATATAGTTACTGACATTTGATGAGATAAATAAGCTGTTTTTTCTAAAAAGAACTAAAAGACATAAACATTTTTTACAGTGGTTTTAAGTTCAAAAGGGTTGTAAGTTGGACATGGATAATAACTAATATAGTCCATTGACACCTATAATACACATCCAAGGCTAATGAATTTGTTGTCTTGTTTGGATGAATGCAGGTGAGGACCATCCTTTCTTGAAATTTTTTTTGTGGCTTAAAGCTGTTGTCTATCGAATAGTATACCTGCTCTTACCACTTGGGAAGTAATTTTATTGGACCACTATCATCGTATACTAGAATGAGGCTTCATTCTCATATGCCATGTACAAAGATAATTCTAAGACTGAGTTGTTTTTGTACTAATTTTTTCCTTTTCTCTGAAGCCAGCTGTATTTTGAATGTAAAAGCTCATTTATGTCTTATTATATAAGTTCATATTCCAATACTATAATTTGGATCTAATTTTATGCTCAACCCAATCCAAACATTTGGCATTGTTCACCAACCAAGCCAAATGATATCCAAGATATTGCACTAGCTGATCAGGCTTCACTATCTCACCAAGTCATAATATAGAATGCCAATCCATTTGATGCAATGGCAAAATCTTAGATTTTTGGAAGTTACCATGAAGACTATTAACCAACCCATAAATGTGCAAGGCATCCATGATAGAACAAACATCATTTGGATTATTTTTGGGCCAGGAGATAGAATCATCAGCATACGCTTGCACCACAAAATGATTGCGAGAAAGTAATTGTAATCCATGCAAATGACCAGATGCTGTCAAGGAGTCCAAGTAAAGAAATAGAGGATGAGTGGCAATAGCATAGAGCATGGCACTTACAGGGCATGCCTAAGATCCCACAACTGTGTAAGCTCACCATCATTTATTCCAGAAGATTGATTATGTTCATAAAGAAAGTAGACCGCACGACACATCTTCAATCCAAAACCCAAGCTTGCCATAACTTGTGAAATGAAGTCCCTGTGAACATTATCAAATGCTTTGTCTATATCAACTTGCATGATAAGCACATCTTGTCTAGTATATTGCGCATACTCAATGCCAATGAAAACATTGGCAAGATTATCCATAATTTGCCTATGAGGAATGAATCCGTATTGAGTGGCAAATATACCGGTCAAAAAATGATCTTTGATGCGTGTAGCAATCATTTTTTACAGTAATTTATAAATGACCGGCATAAGCATAATGGAACGCCAATGAGAAAAGGATTCACAGAGTGCCTCCTTAGGCAAGAGTTTCACCAGGACTTCTTTCCATGATTGTGGCTAAGATTGTGTATTCCATGCATGGTTCATCATGAAAAGTAGAGGTTGTTTTAGGGATTCCCAAAAGCGAAGGAAAAATCAACCGTAAGACCATTCCACCTAGGAGATTCCCGATGACCAAGATGCAACAAACTAGTTTTCAATTCAGATTTGGTAAAGTCAACTCCAAGTGTATTTTCATCATCCATAGTCACTATGGGATGTACAATGATAACAACAATTGTCTACCTTGCAAGACCTCTCACGAAGGAGCCTCAGGAGCTACAGACACCTGTTGAAAATGATTCACCATGGAATGTGCTAATTGAATTTTAGTCATAGTCCATTGTCCAAAATTATCCTTAACTCTTTTAATGGCCATAGATTTCCGTGAATGATGCAAGTGCTTTAAGAGACTTTAGCACCACATAACGTCTCTTTCTCAGAGACATTGAGGAGTCTAGAATCCACAAGATTTTCTAACTCTTGACAGAGGCCTTATTTGCTTTTACGTTTCCTCTTTGTTGTTGCATATACCATGCACAAAAATCTTGTATGGCTCTCCAGATGCGCATAACAAAATGATACCAAGCTGCATCCACATCAATAAACATATGAGACATAAGAGGAGGAATCATTGCTTCAACCATATTTTGGAAGGCTTTGTGCAAAAGATATGCATTAATTTCTTCTGAGGAAGAGGGGCCTCATCAAGCGATGCATCAAAATAAACTAACAGCCAAAGAGGAAAATGATCAGATAAAGTGAAAGATCGATCAACCCTCATAGTACATGCAAACATATCACATTGTTAAGCACCTAATAGGTACCATTGATCCAATCGTGATCGATGTCTTAAGTGTGCATGTGGTCATTGTAAGGGTTCACCTCCAACATAAAGATAGAATGGTAAGAAAACTACCCTTGTAGCTTACATTCAGAGCTTAACATCATCTCCATCTCTAAGTTTATCATGATGGAGAGAGAAAAACACTATTTAGCTATAAAATAGTTTTGGAGAGACTTTTGAAAGTGGGAAGTGATGTTTTGAAATTGAAAAATCAAAATTTAATTTTTGGGATTTTTAGTGCACGCTTTTGACTTTTGGAGGTCAAAAAATGATTTTTTGATCGTTAAGTAGGTTTGGAGGCTTTCAAGAGGGAAATTTTGAAATTTGAAATTTTGTGATGTATTTCTAAATCCAAGCCAAAAAGTGGGAAAAAAGAGGTCAAAGTGGTCCCCCCCCCCCCAACCATCCCTTTCCCCTTGCCACCTCCCTTACCTTCTCATTAGATAAGAGGCCATTAAGAGGTGTAAGGCTACCTTGTTTCCCACTTTTTTTGAGGGCATAAAGTGTGTCCACCACCCTCTTACTATTGGCTGGACTAACCTTAATCCCAAAGGGCCCTTAGAGGGTTCATATTTTTCCTAATGTAAAGAAAGCATTGTATGGGTTGAAGGAAGCACCTAGAGCTTGGTATGAGAGGATTGTGGCATTCTTCATTTCATTAGGCTTTGAGATGTTTGATGCAGATCATTCATCGTATGTGTTGAAGAATGAGGCAAAAATTGTGGTGATATGCATCTATCTAGATGACTTGATTTTTGGAGGTGATGATGTAGTTGAAGTAGAGAGTGTACAGGCTCTACTTATGGAGGAGTTTGACATGAAAGACTTGGGAGACTTGCGGTATTTCTTGTTGGGGCATAAAGCCCAATGTGGTTGCCTAGGTAAGTGGGCGGGCCGCCAAGTATGTACACATATTCTTTTGTAAAAACCTAATAAGAACTCACTATGCTCTACCCATTATAGTAGAGCGAGTTCACCATATCGTCGTGCTCTTCTTCTTGCACTCTCTCTCTCTCGCATCGCACTTCCTCTTGTACTCCTTCAACTGGTATCAGAGCTCAGATCGAGGCTTGGGGCAGCATTTGCAGGCAGCCAGAGTCACCTGCTCAGACTGGAGTGAGATTAGACAGGCGAAGACACGGCCCAAATTCCTATGGGTAAGCCCAAAGGGCTTGGTGTTCTCATAATTTCATTCTGAGGTCATCTCGGCCACCGTTCGGCTTCGACAAAGTTTTGCGCAGGCCATTTTCGAGTACGTGGTCTCAGCGGGTGCAGATCCGACTCTACAAATTTGGGGTTTCGGCCTACGACTGCAGGTGTTGAGGATATCGACACTCCCAGAGTGTTGATTTGTGGCTGTCTACACATCGAAGGACGGCTCACAGTTCTTGGAGGCGTGTCGCATACGACACAGGCGCATCTACACACAGACTGTAGGCGACATTCACTAGTTCATCAGGTAGCTTGTGTTTGCTTCTTGATATTCCAGATTTCATCCTGACATTGCAGGTACTTCCACATGGGATGTATTGTCAGAGATGATATATGTCTGTTGAGGGTTTGTTGGCTGTGAGTCATGTAGCAAACAACCGCCGCAACGGTTACATCATATAGTGGGAAATTTGTGGATGTATGACTTTGTGGGAAGTCTATGTACTGTCAGATTTACTGTAGCCTTTGTTGCGGGTCGAGTGAGGTTTTATTGAGTTGGGGGATTCTCGAATGTTGAGATCCTTTCGGTGATACAGGTCTTGGAGCGATCCCTCGAGCACCCTTAGATAGGCTGCTAGGATGTATTGACTGTGAGTTAGACATTTGGGATTGCATCTTTGATTTACTTCCGTTGAGGCATTGTCGTAGTCTATGCTTACAGGACAGTGACAGGACAGTGAGAGACAGTACAGGTGCAGGACAGGTTTACCCACAGCTTACAGTGTTAGAGAGATAGTGGTTTTTTGAGCTGTTTTTTGGTCTGTTTTTTAGTACACCATAGCCATTTTACAAAGGAGACTCTACTGAAATTTATGCAGAATCTGAAGCTTTCTTGATTCATTTGACAGGTTGATATTGGTTCAGAGGTCAGTTTACAGGGGAAACTCTGCCGAATTTTTCCCAGGAAAGTAAACTACTGTGAACCGTAGCTATGGCTGGATCACAGGACACTGCTCTTTACAATATCAAGAAGCTGGATGGAACCAATTTCCCATTGTGGAAGAAGCAGATTTGGCACGTGTTGGTACAAAAGAAGCAGATAAAACCTATAAAGCTCAAGGGGATAAAACCAGAAGATATGGACGAAGATGAATGGAGCAAAATGGATGAATTGGCACTTTCTACCATTATGCTGACTTTGGCAGAAATCGTTTACTTCAATGTAGCAGACGAGATGTCGGCTTATCAAGCATTGTTAAAGCTGAGTGATCTTTATGAGAAGCAGAGTGCAGCTCCACAGGTATACTGGCTTAAGAAGCTTGTTGACTTGAAGATGAAAGAAGGGACACCTATGTCCAATCATCTGAATGAATTCAACAAAATCTACAGTCAATTGTCAGCTCAAGGTGTCAAGTTTGATGAACCTGTTAGAGCTATGTTTCTGTTGATCACATTGCCGGAAAGTTGGGACCCTTTTCGCACAGCTTTGAGTAATTCTGCACCTCCAGATGGTTTGAACGTAGCAGGTGTAGAAGGAAATCTGCTTACTGAAGAAACCAATAGAAAGACAATGGACAAAGGTAAAGGAACAGCCTTAGTTGTCAGGGGAAGGACCAAAGAAAAGTACAAAGGTGGAAAGAGGAATCAGTCTCGTAGCAAGTCCCGCAGTGCTAAAGGCAAGAGTGACATAGAATGCTACCATTGTGGCAAGAAGGGTCACATGAAAAGAGACTGCAGAGAATGGAAAGCAGAAAAATGCAAAGAGAAAGCTGAAGACCATGGTGAGAAGAACAAGTCCTCAGTGAAGATTCAAGAAATAAATGTGACAAACACTGTTGCAGAGGATGACAGTCTAGTGTCAGGAGACATCTACTTCTTGAAGAATACAATGGACTCAGCTCTTCTTACAGCATCTGATGGAAATGCACTGAGTGACTGGATTATAGACTCAGGGGCATCACTTCATGTGTCTCCAAACAAGGAGTGGTTTACCTCTTATGTGACCACTAAAGATCATGTTCGGCTAGGCAATGGGCAGACATGTGAGATCTTAGGTGTTGGAGATGTTCAATTGAAGTTTCAGAATGGCTCTTCTTTCACGCTAAAGAATGTGAGACATGTTCCTGCAATTACAAAGAGCTTGATCAGCACAGGTTTACTTGATGATGCTAGCTACATCACCAATTTTGGACAGAACATGTGGAAGATATCCAAGGGTTATATGATAGTAGCACATGGAGTAAAGTCTGGAGGACTTTACATGATTTATGTATCAAATGTCTCTAAAAATGTAATCAATGTAACCAAGCAGCAGAACGTTTCTTTGTGGCATAGCCGGTTAGGACATATGTCCAAGAAGGGAATGGAAATCTTGTCTCGTTCTGGTTATTTGCCTGGCTTTTCATTTAATGATTTTGAATTCTGTGAACATTGTCTGTATGGTAAGCAAACACAGCAGCCACATAAGCATAGAAGCAGTAGAAGCAGTAGAAGAGATACACAGTTGGCACTTGTTCATAGTGATTTGTGTGGACCTATGCCTAACCTATCTCTAGGGGGAGCTTCTTACTTTATGACATTTATAGATGATTACTCGAGGAAAATATGGGTTTACTTTCTCAAGCACAAGGATGAAGCGTTTAGTGTTTTCAAAACGTTTGTGACACTTGTGGAGAATCAAAGTGGCAAGAAGCTTAAATGCTTACGCACTGACAATGGTGGAGAGTATGTTTCAAAGGCCTTTCAGGAATTTTGTGAGTCAAAAGGTATAAAAGGTGAACTTACTGCTCCTTACAATCCTCCTCAAAATGGTGTTGCTGAGAGGATGAATAGGACCATACAAGAGAAGGTCAGAAGTATGTTGTCTAATGCACAGCTACCAAATGGTTTTTGGGCTGAAGCTGTATCAACAGCTGTTCATCTTGTAAATGGATCTCCTAGCAAGGTTTTGCAGAAGGGTTCAGTGCCAGAGATGGTATGGTCAGGCAAAATTCCCTCATACAAGCATCTCAGAGTTTTTGGCTGTGAGGAATATACTCACGCTCCAAAGGAATTTAGGAACAAACTTGAGCCAGAGAGTAGAAAGTGCATCTTTCTAGGCTATGGTAATTCTGGTGAGATGGGGTACAGACTTTGGGATCCCGAGTCCAGAACGGTTTTCCGCAGCAATGATGTTCACTCTAATGAATCCAAATATCATTCTAAACCAGAGAGGTTTGAGGAGATTAGAAGAGTTGTCTTCCAAGAAGATGGACTTGCACGTGCAAGACAAAATGTCAGGGCTCAAGAGGAGCAAGGACAGGATAGATTGGAACCACAGGTTGTGGCTGAGCCTGAGCCACCTATTGTGCGTAGATTTGGACGTGTCACATGACCTCCTGATAGGTTTGTTCCATCTATGAACTATGTCATTTTGACTGATTGCAATGAGCCTTCATGTTACAAGGAAGCAGTGAAAATGAAGGACTCCGGGAATTGGCAATTGGCCATGCAGTCAGAGATGACAACTCGGCATAAAAACCAGACATGGAATCTAGTTAAATTACCACAGGGAAAAAAGGCTCTACCTTCTAAATGGGTTTACAGGTATAAGATTACCACTCATGATAGTCAGCCAAAGTACAAAGCAAGGCTTGTTGCCAAGGGCTTTAAGCAAGAACAAGGCATTGACTTTGATGAAGTCTTCTCTACGGTGGTCAAGATGACTACATTGAGATGCTTTCTTGCATTGGTTGCCATATTAGATTTGGTGTTGCACCAAATGGATGTCAAGACAGCGTTCTTGCATGGTGATTTAGATGTGGAAATTTACATGCAGTAGCCAGAAGGGTTTGTTGCGAAAGGCAAGGAAGATTGGGTATGCTAGTTGTTAAAGAGTCTTTATGGCTTAAAACAATCACCGAGGGCATGGTACCATAAATTCCACAAGTTTATGCTTTCTCAAGGCTACAAACGTAGTGAGTTCGATCACTGTCTATATACAAAGAAGGCTAAGGATGGTAGTTGGTTGATCCTTATTTTGTATGTGGATGACATGTTGATTGCTGGCAAGCACTTGGAAGAAATTTCAGCTTTGAAGTCAAAGATGGCAAAATCGTTTGACATGAAAGACATGGGTGAGGCAAGTCATATACTTGGTATGCGCATTGAGAAGATCAAAGAAGTTGATTTGGTTATCTCAAACAGAGTATATTGACAAGGTTTTTCAACGTTTCAATATGGAGAAGGGAAAGGCATTGAGTGTTCCATTGCCACCATATGTGAAACTTAGCAAACAAGATTTTCCTGTGTCTGAGGAAGAACAAGCTGAAATGGATAAGATTCCATATGCATCTGTAGTGGGTAGTTTGATATATGCAATGATTGCTACTCGCCCAGACATTGCATTTGCAGTGGGAGTAGTAAGTCGATACATGTCAAACCCAGGCAAGAAACATTGGGAGGCAGTGAAAGGAATATTGAGATACCTGAAAGCTACAAAGAGTATGCGTATATGCTATGGGAGTCAGGAGCTAAGTGTAAAGGGTTTTACAGACTCAGATTATGCAGGTGACTTAGACAACCGAAGGTCTACGTCAGGGTATGTCTTTACATTGGCTGGTGGAGCAGTATCATGGCGTTCTAGATTACAAGATTGTGTTACTCAGTCTACTACAGAGGCGGAACATGTTGCAGCATCAGAGGCATGCAAAGAATCAATTTGGCTTAATCGACTAGTAACAGATTTGGGAATCAAAGAAGAGATGTCTGTGTTATATTGTGATAGTCAAAGTGCTATACAATTGGCTCGCAATCCAGTTTATCACTCAAAGACAAAGCATGTGGATGTGAAGTATCATTTCATCAGGGAAATGCTCGAGGATAAGCAACTTCAGCTTGTCAAAGTTCACACCACAGAAAATCCTGTTGATCTACTTACAAAAGGACTTCCCTTAGAGAGCTTTGCATATTTTCACAAGCAGTTAGGTGTAGGGTAGTACATCACTTCTCTACATCTCTTGTATATTAGCTTGTATAGTAGCTTCTCTCACACTTAAAGTACCACATTGGACTTTAAGTGGGAGGTTGTTGGGGTATAAAGCCCAATGTGGTCGCCCAGGTAAGTGGCGGGCCGCCAGGTATGTACACATATTCTTTTGTAAAAACCTAATAAGAACTCACTATGCTCTACACATTACAGTAGAGTGAGTTCACCATATCGTCGTGCTCTTCTTCTCGCACTCTCTCTCTCACGTCGCACTTCCGCTCGTATTCCTTCATTTCTCGGGCATTGAAATTGTTCTCACAAAAGAGGGTGTGTGGTTGTCACAAAGGTAATATGCTTTGGACATGTTGAAAAAGTATGGTATGGCTGATTGTGATGCCCTTAGATCAAAATTTGAATTTGAGAAATGATGTAGGTCAAGTACTTGAGAATGCTACCATATACAAGAAGATTGTGGGTAGCTTGATCTACTTGACTATCTCACATCCAGATGTGAGCTACACAGTTGGATTGGTGTGTCAGTTTATGTCATCTCCTAGGAAACCACACTTGGATGTAGTGAGTCGCATGTTGCGCTATGTGAATGCTACTTTGGATTATGTAGTGCAATGTGGAGTTGCAACTCTATGGTTACACAAATTGTAGATTGGGTTGGTAGCACATTCGATCGCAGGTCTATCAACATATTCATGTTTTCACTTGGGAGTGTTGCTATCACATGAAGTAGCAAGAGACAACCTACGGTTGCTCTTTTGAGTATAGAGGCAGATTATGGGGGTTCTGCAATGGTGTCATGTGAGGTAGCACGGTTGGGATTGCTACTTCAAACTTTGGAGTACATGTACAGAGGCTGGTTGGGCATCTATTGTGACAACCTCCATAGCATACAGTTGGCAAAAAACCAGTATGTCATGCCAGAACAAATCACATTGAGATGCATTACCACTTCATCAAAGAGAGGGTCCTAGTAGGTGACATCTATCTTGAGTACGTGGTGATGGATGAGCAGGTTGCAGATATCTTCACAAAGATCCTTGGAGAACGTACGAAAATTTTGAGCAATGCTTGGCATATGGGAGATGGCATTGAGCTTAAGGGTAGTGTTGAGATTTCAAGCTCAACATGTACGACTCTTGGATGACTATCACCTTCAATCATCATCAGTGGCACGCCTTGGTAGATATGCATATCTTTGCCATCGATACTACACCAAGTTGGTCTACCTACCCAAGTGATGGCACACTTATATATTCATCTCCTCAGTGGCGGTTCATACTAGACTATTGTACTATTTTCCCTTTATGTTTTGGAGACCTCTTATCTTGAATTACTAAATAAGAAGAATAATAATAGGTTTCACCTCCATGTGTGTGTGTGTGTGTGTGTGTGTGTGTGTGTGTGTGTGTGTGCACACGCGCATGCGTGCACGCTTGCAAGAGCTCAAGCTCTCTCTTTCTCTCTTTCTTAACAATGCTCGGGGCAATAACTCACCTAGTATGAGTGAGCCCCTTATTCTTCTATGTATATAAAGAATAAGTGCGTGAATTAGTGAGGTCAGTGGGTGGCCGTCTGTGCTAGGGCAAGGAGTCACATACCACCTTTACCCCAACATCTTGTCCTTGTTGAACATTTGATGAGAAATTTTCAGCATATTCATGTGGTCTATACATGGCATCAACAAATAGATTGGTTAACTCGAGAGCTTGAATAGTGGACTTGTTTGGAATCAACTTAAAAAGTTTAGTCTTACTAGATATCCAACATTTTCTGGCCATTGAAATTGTTCTCAAAATTGCATGCTTGAAATGGCCTAAAAAACGTATTTGACCAGCACATAGAGACTTTGTCACAACACATAACCAAGAAAGAAGCGCCATTTCGGTCCCAGAAACTCATATTCTCCGCATATGGAGTAGGACTCATATTATGATGTTAGTAGATATGACATCCATCAAGTATGAGAAGTACATGTGTATGGAGGTAACTAGAAACATTGAGCAAGTGAGAAGGACCCTCATAAAGCTTGCTCCACATTGGCTAAACCAAACTCCATGACTCACGAACATGTGTATGGAGGTAACTAG
Organism: Adiantum capillus-veneris; assembly: GCF_014529385.1. NCBI lineage: Eukaryota > Viridiplantae > Streptophyta > Polypodiopsida > Polypodiales > Pteridaceae > Adiantum > Adiantum capillus-veneris. Next base: position 70,306,720 of record NC_140941.1, read on the forward strand.
AAACATTGAGCAAGTGAGAAGGACCCTCATAAAGCTTGCTCCACATTGGCTAAACCAAACTCCATGACTCACGCACATGACACTATGTACATTGTAGCATTTGGTCCTATATATCAAAAAGCATAAAGAGTGAGGTGAACATTTAAATTCACATTGTAAACATACTGCAGCAAAACATCCACCCCCTCTATACCTACACATTGTCCCACATGTGCCACACATATCTCTTTACACGTTCAGTCTTCATTCAAGTCAACATACATGTCAATCTTATTTTCATCTTCAATAAAGTCTAGTGCATCATCCTCCCTTTTTTCATCCCCATACATGGCATTTTCATCGTGATGCTCATTTTGACTTTCTTGCGAGTCAAAGGAATCTATGTCTCTCTCGTGAGTCAAAGGGAACTCTATCAGCTCTTCTTTTGAACATCTTGATCCTTTTTTGTGCAATGGGAATCTTCATTTCTCTCCCATCCAACTCATACAAATTGTAAGTTGCATTCCCATGTACATGCTTAAGCACATAAGGACCAAGATCAAACCCATCTTTTTGAAAGCTTTCTTATTGTTGGATGTTGGTTGTCAAGACTATTGTCACACACCCACACCCAATCACCTTCCTAAATAGCTATTGTTTTGAGCCTATGGCTTTTGTCAAACCTGTCTTTATTCTTTAACCTTACATCTTTCAATCATGCTATTGCAATTTCAATATCTTGAGGCCTTCTTTTGAATTGTTGTATACAAAAAGAAAGAAGGTCTTCCCTACTCATTCCATCCTCCCAAGGCTTACATGTGGGAATTATATCCTCAATCGGCATTACAAGTTTTTGACCTACATCAACTCAAAAGGCATATAACCAATGATTGAGCTATGAGATGTAAGATCAACCCATAAAGCATAAGGCAATAACCTTAGCCGCTCTCCTAGTTAACCTTTGCAAGTATTATCTAAAGATTAAATGATAGGAGGATGTCCACATTACCATATCCTCTAAGATTGTAAGCACTAGTGAGAACAGGTTTGATGCCCAACCTAGAGAAAAAATCTATGGCATTGTCAGCATCTAACTCACCTGTGTCTGCTAATATTTTTCCAACATAGCCATAACGACTAATCACATCATCCAAGAGGAACCTACATATCTCTTTTGTGCTTTTTGTTCTTAGAGCATGACCTTCAACGTGGTTGGTTAAGTCTTCTTGTGCAAGCACTATGTATCTCATTTGACATAATTGACATAAGCACAATGGCATTGTAGCTAGATCTATTACCCACTTTTAGTGCATGGCCAATGGGTAACTAGGGTGAAAATCATCACAATAATGCACATTTGAATACATTTGATAGGTTTCACAAGACTCAACAAAGTGAGATACATCTTTATACATACCTTTCTTCCAATATCTCTCTTTCATTTTAGTAAAAGTGGCCCATACACCTTTGTATCCAGCATAAAGACTCTCATGAAACCTTTTGATAAGCTCATTTTGAGTGTCCTTGTCATTCACAAGTCTCAATGGCATCCCATTTCTTTGTTTTGTATGCTTCCACAAGTACCCATCTTCAAAAAGTATCCATAGGCTTTTGAACTCTTGATCAGTCCACCCTTCTTGCCTTTTCAAAGTGCTCACATAACATCCAATGAGCAACCAATCACTTTGATATAGGTCCTTTGTAAATGATTCAAGTGCATTTGATATGCAAACATGAGAGCTACTTTAAAACCTCATGCCTATATCATCACCCTCGACAACCATTTCTTCTTCATTTTCATACCTTGCTCTAGAAAGCATATTTGCAAAAACTGGATTAGCTTTACTCACATATATTTAAATTTTGGATTCAAGGACTTTATGTAGGAAATCCATCTCAAATAGCAATGTTAGAAGTTGAAAAACTTGTGATCGTTCCAAGAAGGGGTAGATAATTAATCTCCACTATTACATTTGCTCTGATCAAATACTCTTTACCACATTTTAGTGTTGTGATTGTTCCTCATAATTCTCTTTTTACCTATGGATAATTGCATTGATGTGAACTTAGGACCTTTAATCCAAATCTCACCACATATCACTTGACATCATCATCATCATCATCTTGCCTTGTCGTCCATCCAATTCTTGTGGGGCTAGTATCCACTATCATAATCACATGTCTTCCACATTCATAGTTTACTTTCCTTCAAGTTGGAGATCTAAGCAGAAACTTCTTAATTTCCTCATGGCATGTGTATGTATTTATTCCCATTGGAATTTCTGGTTCTCTCTCAAGAGTTTGTGCGAAGGTTTTGCCACATGCGCATAATGTGGAATCCAGATAACATTAAACACACATGAATCCAAGGACCTTCAAAACTTAGTTACATTAATACATGTCTCTTTCATTCCTTGAATTGCATCGATTTTTGCCCGACAAGGTCTTTTACCATATGGTTTGCACATATGTCCTACAATAAGAGCTTCATTCACACCAAACATTGACTTATGCTCATACAAGGAAAGGTTCACTTTTTCTAACCTTGACAAGATATTATCATAATCATTCATACGATTTGTTGCATACTTGTAAAACACCCTCAAGTCCAAAGCCGCATCTATATCACTTACATCACATCCTTTGATTGGCACATCATCTAGAAAGGGCATTGTAGTTTGAGAAATGATGTCATGTAGGACTTTGTTCATACCATTCATCATGTGTGCAACTGAATTAGTTGCTCCTTGAGGTAAGGTGAACGTAATTTTTTGGCGAGCATTTTTTGACAAGCGCTTTTTGAAATCCAGTGAGCATATTCCAAAATGACTCTCTCTCTCTCTCTCTCTCTCTCTCTCTCTCTCTCTCTCTCTCTCTCTCTCTCAGATGTGTGTGTGCCTTGCCGATGGTTGTATGTGTGTTAAAAAAAAAAAGTAAAATGGTTCAACCATTCTACCACCCAGCTTGGTAGATGAGTTTAAGGTATTTCCATCCTGAATAACCTGTCTTGAGTTCAGCTCTCCTCATTGGATAGATCTCCAAGATTGGGATAGGGATAGTTTCCTACAATGTTTGATCAATCTGTTTCTTCTTCATCATCATCATCTGCTTCTCTCTCTCTCTCTCTCTCTCTCTCTCTCTCTCTCTCTCACACACACACACACACACACACACACACACACATCAACAAACACTCCTCGATCAAACATTCATCATTTATAAATCTCTTTCTCTCTCTCTTGTCTCTTGCATGTGCACTCATACAAACACATAGTCTTCTCAAATGTTGTGATATATGTTGGGCAACAAGCTTAAACACCAACGTGAGAAGTGTCCTTCTATTTTGTAACACTTGTGTGCACTCATACACAATCACACTTGTATACAAACACAAAAAATATACCCATAGTAGGGCACACACACTCTTTTCAAACATCATGATATACACCGTGCAACATGATTAGCCATCATCCGGGCAATAATACAAGCACAAAAAATGTTCACAACAAGCCAATTTCAACGATTAATACTCCATAAAAATCAAATTCTATTTTGAACAACATTTAAAGATTGTAATAACAAAACCACGTACTAATATTAAAAGGGTTTAAAGTACACAAATTAAAACAACAACTACAATAAGATAGATATGGACCAAAACAAAACATTACAAAATATGAATATGGTGTTAAGGGCTTATTTCTCTAATATTAGCAAGGAAAGGTGAAATCTAGTTGTCCTCATTGCTAGTGTATTGTTGTCATTGTTGGCTTTGTTGTTGTTGTTGTTGGCTCCATTGCTTTGTCCTTGTGCAACAATGTATGTCATCCACACTTCTACCCAAGCCTCCACATGTCGTTTGAAGGTTGTACACTCCAAATTATGATTGCATTGCTGGCTAGAGCGGCAACTTGCTCGATATCCCCTTCGGTTGGATGTGCATTGATATCAAGGTCTTGCATGGCATTGAATATGATACATGTGGCCGTGCTGACTGCACAGAGAGCATCTGTGTAGTTATGTGCACTCTGTCCAGTGCATACAGCATTCATAACATATACATTGTTGACAATGTAATTAGTGTGTACATTGTTGATGGGATCAACACGGGGGGTGGTTGGACATGCTAATTGTGTTGTCCACAATTCTCTCGATGCTCCAAAATTTGTGGTGATGAGAGTCGCAATGAAGAGCCCACATTGGGGTTGGGAGAGGAAAGTGTGTAGGTCTAAGTTATGGCTGAAAATGTGAGAGAAGCAAGTTCGGATGTGATCAAAAGCTGAACACTCTAGTAGTGTGTGGTACTCATACTCTCAAACTTGCAGTGAACATAATGTGCTGAGTTGATTTGACTCTTTTCCATTGCCCCAACGCCCTATCTCACATCGAAGGAAATGGGAGCTAAGCCGAATGGCTACGATAATGCATATTGCCGGATAGGCTCAAGCATGTAAGTGTGAGTACGGTTTCCTCTTTCAGCGAAGAACATGGTTTTGTAGTTGGGGGCAATATGGGTGGTGTAATGTATGAAGCGTGACCCACCGGATTTCTCCCAAGCTATAATACATTGGCGTTGTAGAACAGCTTTATTCACTAGGGAGTCAATTGAAGCATCATGTAGCAAGTGTAATTTTGAAAGGGCTTTTCCCTTTACCAATGGGAAGATTATTTTTGGGATAAAATATCTACAAGATAATGTTGTACCACAAACATTTACTGCTTTGCATGCAATTGTCATGGTTGGGAGGACGAGTTGACAATACCAATGAAGAACAAGCAATCACTTGGGAAGGAGTTTTATGTTGCGGACGAATCACTCTCTACAACGTTCATGGTGCTAGTCGAAGATGACACAGTCTCAAATTCAAGTGGCGTGGTTGCTCCCTTGGTGGATGTTCCCTACATAGACCTTACTAGTTCAAGCAAGGAACAACTCTTTGGAGAGCAAGCATTGCAAACCTCTATCGAGGTAAGGAGTACAAATAGTATTTTGTCATTTTTTAATGCAATGACAAAGCCCAACACCTTTACAAAGCTTCTTTCAAAATAGTGGAAACCTAACAAGTGTCGAAAATACCATAGGTGCACAATGGTAACTTGGTGTTTGAGTTTCCATTAGGAAAGGTTCATCCAATGGATTCTATGGAACATAAATATGATCCACACCATTGGACCAAACCGCAAACCTTGAACATCGCATTTCTTGGAGTGTGTCGCAAAAGTCAGTGTGTAGGTGCTCTAAAGTGTTGAAAGGTGTCCCAAATTGATTAAGTTGGGGAAGTCAGACACAACGCATTTCAATGGCAATATGCTAAAATACCTTGCACTGGCAAGTTTTGCGATGGACTTGGTGGCAAGCTTACTTGCCACTATTGCGGTCGACCACCCATTTATTTGTGTACATGTGATTGCTTCGTATATTATGTCATGCCAAGGGATGAAAGCATGAGCAAATTGATGGCAAGGAACTCACCAATATGACATGAGAGATGGTTCGTCGAAAGGGCTCATCGATAAAACCAAAGAAATGGTTGCACGAGCTCTCAGTGTGGATAGACATGTAGACACAAGAAAGGTACAAATGTGTGTGGCAAAGAAAATTGTGACAACAACTTTGATGCAAGAGGGGGGATCTAGCCATGTACTTGGTGAGCAAGAATTTCTAAATGTTGTTGAGCCAATGGGTCCTTTACTGAAGGACAATTGGTGAACATGCTTACTTGTTTCTCTTGTTTATGCATGATATTTCAAAGTAATTTAACTCTGAAATACAAATTTTGAAGGTCCATGGTTGCAACAAGAAATGGGCCAACAAAGGAGAGCTTCGGTGTGGACTCCTTGCTGCGGCTAAAAAGAGATTGCACATATGATTTTTTTCACAAAAGCAGGTTTCCCGGGCAAGAGCAAAAGGGGGAGCAATGCTTTGTGTTCAAGATGTCTACAGTTGGTCCTGCATCTGGGTTGGATTTGGATAATCGAATGTGATGTACTAGACCTAGAGTTCTTCGGCACACTTGGTTTGATCACACTGACCAAGTGTCGGATTGGGTGACCATGGCATGCCACATTTATTATCCAAGGTTTTTTGGTAACATATTTATGAAGTTTGGCATATCTTAAGAAACAACCAACAACAAGTTAACTAATGTGCATGTCTTATGTTGTAGCATGCAAGATCTCCTCACTATTGCAGCTTGTGAGATGAAAGAGGAAGACATGGAAGCACAAGTTTTTTTCTGGCAATGCATAAATGAAGTTATGGAGGGTCATGGATGTGAGAGAGAGGATTTCCATGGATTCATGGCAGACGAAGCTCAAGCCAACTAGAATGTAGTTTGCACCATGTTCAATGGTCGTGAAGACAATGTTCTACAACATTGAGAGTGATCTTACCCTTTTCATTGGAAACAAAGCATGGTGGCACACACCACAAAGTACATTGTCTCTTCATCTCAACAAACTCACAAAGACATGTGCGGAAAGTGGCATTTAGCCCCCTCATTTATTGTGAATACCGTGAGCTATATAGGGGCATTTGTGTGTGTTTTGGGTGTGTTCCTCATTCCCCTTCTCCATCTTGTATGGTGATTGAGGAGCACACGAATTGCTCAAGTGATGGCATGGTTTGATAAGATGGTTCCACATTGCAGGCTAGTGTTCATAAGTGAAGAAGATGTGGAAGATAGGATATCAGATGTGGATCTATGCATGATTCAATGCAGCTAGTGAGACTATTAAAGATAGGTTAACGGTTGTGCCACTGTTGATGTGACTCATGGAAATCCAAAGCTTTGTTTGAGAGGTTGGAAGTTGTTGATCGATAGTCATGGAAGATGGTTCGAACGCGTTTTATCCAAGACTTGAAGAAGAGGATTTTGCGTATAGATTTGGATGCAAAACTCCAAGGTATTGAGATAGGATGTATGTGAAGAATTTTGTGTGTATTTTGATAGGTTTGAAGCTATTTGGAGGCAGCTAGCTACTGCTACCTGGTTGCAAATTGGAGAAGTTCTTGGCATGTTTACATCCAACGATTAGAGAGAAGGTGGAGTATGGAGATCCAAATAACTCTACTGATGCAAGTGGAAGTTGGAGCTAGGGCTCCTCAATCATGAAGATTATGCTCCCCTATCATGCAAAGAGAAGCCAAAGATAGCACAAGCGAGAGGAGTTGCAACAATTATAGCTAATCTATGGGTAAAACAAGATGCATATTTTTGAAAGTACCAACCTTATGTTTCTCATGCAATCATATGGGACGGTAGTGATAGTTTCTTCAATAAGGAAGCAAGCCTCAAAGAGACTTTAGATATGATTATGCACGAAGACTAGGGTGTAGCAGGTTCTAAAGGCTATAATGCAAAGCAGAATGTCAAGCTTGACATAGAGATGGTGGAGCTAGTTTAAAAAGAAGATGAAGCACACAAGGCAAGGTTCAAGATGTCAACAAATTGATGGTAAAAGAGTTGCAAGTAGAAGGTAGCAAGGGGGTTGGGCAACCTTGCCCTATCGATCATCTTGAAGAGCCTCATCAATGTGCTCCAGAAGTGATGGTTGGTCGTGAAGAAGGAGCTCTGACACCATGCTTTGTAGAGATAGGTGGAGAAGCCCAAACGACATGAATTGGAGCGGAGGAAGCTGGGCTTATGCTGCTAGATTTGGATAATGTCAACCTACCAAAAAACAAGGTAGGGGCCAACTTTGTATCTTGTTTAGCCAGTGATATGGCAATAGAAAAAGTGTTTGAAGAGCAGGTAAAAAAGATGTGTGTTCAAGATTTGGTAATTGAGAAATTGAACTTGCTTCCACTTGAGAGGTTGAGGATATAGTATCCAAGGTTATGGTGGTTAAGACTTGCATGTTGTCAAGTACAGAGTGTCTGTCATTTGAAGAACCAACTAGTTGAGGTGTGTATAGAAAGCAAATATGCTTGTTTATGTAAGAAGCAAAATTGAAAGACAAGGGTACTAAAGGTATATGTTATGTTATTGATGGACATGCTATTGACGGTTGTTTAACAAGCAGCTCTACACCGACTACAAAGCTTTCTTGAAGTAACATGCTAATATTGTGTACAAAGATGGCTTATGGATATAGATTGTTAAGGGGCCATGCTGTGAAAAGCTACAGGAGTGACTTATGTTTTGATTTACAGGTGCAACAAAAGGATAGAGTATGCATGTTTTACAGTGGGTGTCAATGGTCAATGCCATCTACTTGATCAAGAGGTGGAATTCACATCACGCTTGGGTGAGATTATGGCATTTTGTTTGACCCTAGAGGATTGTGCAAATGATGACTTTCACTCTCTGTGTCTCTATACTAGCTATGTAGCTACTATATTTCACTTTTTTCTTATGCAATCTCCTTCTTCAAAGGCCTAGGGTCCTATTGCATGCTCATGTCCACCCATCAATACTCCTTTAATATGCCATTGGCCCTCCTAAAGGAGACACCTTGACATACATGAGTAGTTTAGGCCTTGCTCTCCCTGGTCTTACCATAGGGCTGACATTACTCTTCCCTTGGAGGAGATATTTTTTCCTCAAAAACAAAATTGGAAAATTTTTCTTAAAGACACTATTGTTCCACAGTGGCACCTCCCTTGATTCCGACTGTCCCCTTGAACGACACCATATAAACAAGAATATGTGCAGCTTCATACAATTCAGTAGGAGGTTCAATGGAACCAACAAGATTCAGGAGGAGGTTCATACGATTCAGTAGGAGGTTCAATGGAACCAACAAGAATGTCTTGATCATCTACATTGTTGTCCCTTTGTAAGAATTTTTGGAAATGGCTTATATTCAACGAAGGATAAATGAGTTACCACAATTATGAGGTAACTATAAAAATGACCAATTTTTTGACTTTCTGGAGGTGTTAGAACACATAAGAATACCCCTTCTTAACTTTTTTTGAAAGTGACTTGCCGACATGTCTCATCAGCATGGTTCTTATATATATCTTATCAATGAGCAACATTCAACATATCCATATTATCATGGACAAAGTCCTTGACTTGCTGATGGTTAGCGGTCAGGGAAGTGACTCAGATGGGGAATGGAGAATCTTTGAGGGTGTTAGTTCTCAAAAAGTAGACCTAACCAAAAAAAAAACAATAAGTCAACAAGAAAATCACCAACTCCTAAATCAAAAAATTTGCATGTCCTATCTCACCACTCTCAATCATCATGCCATTTCAATGACTAAACATACTCAAATAGCCACAAAACTTTAAGGGAAGCTATATTAGGTCTAAGGGGACAAGTCTACAAATTTTGGTAGCAATCTAACAAGGTACCAAAATCATGATCCATCATCTACTAGGTCATGAAAACTGCAATAGAACTATTCAAACAAGTTGCCCTAAGATCTACTAGCACTCTCCTATGGTCGAAATGTCAAAAAGCAATGATCTAAGCACCCAAAACTAAATATAAGGCTCGTAGACCTGCAATCACAAACCACGATAGAACTTGACATGCTTACACTTGAATGAAAGAGCAAGGGACAAGCAGCACAATACAAATCTCAATTCAAAATACGATTACCTAATTATTGGAATCAAAAAAGGATTACCCAATCATGAGAAAAGTTGATTACAAGTTAGAGCTACTTGGTCGCTTGAGCGTAGGTACACAAAGTTCCTTTTGTTCTCCAAAAAAAAAAAGACTCTCTTTCATACTAAGGTTATTATCTTTCATACTAAGGGCTTTCTAACTGTCCAATGGCTAAACTCAAAAAGGCCTTTACAAATATCATAAAAGAATTACAACTCATAGACTAGATTTTACATTATGGAATCAAGATTTATAGATAGTATTGCTACACTAGCTCGAAAAAATAATAGAGTACAAATATATTAAAAACGTGGTGCCTGGCTAGGTGGGCATACGTGTGGTAAAATGGCTAAACACTCCTCCCTTGCTATCTCATGTCATCCCTTGACACGACCATGTGCAATCTGGTTGTTAGGGTTGTCTTCAAGTTTGTCTTTAATGTAGTCTTTAGCTTTGAAATTGCTTTGTAGTTGATGATACTCTCCCCTTCCTTAAGTGGTTCATATCTGATGTGTTCTGGTTGATACGTGAGTTAGGCTTCTATTGTTGAGTCAACTTTGCATTTTGTTGCGTGTTCTCCTTTTTGTTGCCACTTTTGGCAGTGACGATGGCTATTGGTGTTACCAACCTTTTTGAGAATTGAGCCTTTTTGGATAGTTGACTTTGTGATGAATCTTGCCCTCAGGTTCCATTGCAATGCTAGTCCTCTATAATATTTCACTAGCTTTAAAGCACTATGTGTGCTTGTTGTTGATGGCTCTCTTGCTAAATTTGTCATTGCTTGTCAGTTGTTTTTGTATACCATTCTACAACTTGTCATTGTTTAATGGAGATTTGTTGTTGTCCTTGAAGATAAGATTTTCTCTTGACAAGCATAGTTGAGACCTGCAATTGTTGCTTTAATTCTTTGCCGATTGATATATGGGTAGCAATTTCCTTATGGCTAGTACCTGATATACAAGAAATATATACAAGAGGATAGTGATGAGTGTTTCTAGATTAGGGTCTAAAACCTGGATGATGAAAGGAGAAAAACCCAATGGGAAAGATTTGCATTTTGTATACACTGTTATTGGAGTTGAGCAGTTAGACTTTAAGTACCTTTTCATGCAAGGTGAGTGCTTGGGAGAAACAAAGGAACAGTGTCTAATGCAAGTGTCAATTATGGGACACTCTGCATATAAAAAAAAAATTCAAACAAAATCATGCAGTGTGAAAGATGGAGTTGATGGGTGCTTCAAGGAACAAACACAGCACATGTGACATCAAAGGATGTCGCAATAGATTCACGTTTCCAAGAAGGGTTTTCAATGTAGAAGCTTCTCCACCCATGCCTCATTGTGCTCACTGCGTGAGTGTCTTTTGGACTCTTCATTCACTGCACTAGGCTTAAAATGCATAGCCTTCGACTCTTATGCTCACCTATACTTTCCAACTTGAGCAGTACCTGAAATAGCTAGGACTCTTAGACCACAAAGAATATTACTTGAAGTTTTGGGACTAATGCCTTGCTCATTTAGTGACTTAGTTGCCTTACTCTGACTCTTATGCCATGTATTTTCAATGGTAACTTGAACATACATGTTCAAGGCCAGAAACCCAATTCCATAGGTTCTTGAGATTTAGTGCCTCTTTCATTGTTTTGGTCTTTGGATGCCACCATTTTGTCCAATAGGTTGACATACTTCTGCTTCTCTTGATTTGTTTGTCATATGTTGATACTGCTTTGTGAAACAGGTTCTACGATTGCAGTAGGGATTGATGGAGCCTTTGCTTTATCTCCCACGAGAAGCGATCATAGATGTTTGTGGGTTCTCTATGATTGAGTTTCCAATAGCAATTTTGGAGCCCACCTTGTTTTTTAGTTTTCGTGTGACTGTCTTTTGCATTTTCCCTTTTGGTATATGACTTGATGGACACTAGGCTTTGGTATCCATATCTTATTATCACCGTTGTAAAAGCCTTATTTTTGTAGTAGAAGACGGGGTATACATTTGGCGGTTGTGTCACCCTCGATTGTGATTGGCTTTTGTTGTCTCTTGGTTGTGATTGCTTGCCTTTGGGTGGATCTTTGTGGCACATGACTAATCTTAGTTGTTCCATGTTGTGATTGGCTTTCATTGGCTCTTGGTTGTGATTGTTTGCCTTTGGGTGGAGCCTTGTGGTACATGACTAATTTTAGTTGTTCCACGTTGAGCTACTACTTTTGGTAACCATATTTGAGAGTTACCTTCATAAAATCCTTGTGCTTTGAGCAACTTGACTGGAATTATATGTTGCTTCACATGTCTTTGTTGGGTAGCTTGGTAGAAATCAGACTTTGGTACCCATACTTGTCACATTTCTTGTTTCTTTGAAGGTCTTTTCTTTTGCCTTTTGTGGTTGTTCTTTTGTCTGATTGAGGTGTTTTTTTTTTTGTTGATAGCTTGGCTTTCTCTTTGTAGAAATCTTTTCTTGAGGTGACTAGGTCCAAGCTATTACCTTAGGCTTTTTGGCCCAAACATTAGTGTTTCCTTGAAAGTAGCCTTGAGCGGTGATTGACTCATTTGATGTTACCCACCATATTACCTTTGGTTGTTGAGGTTAAACTTGGGATTGGTGTATCCAGATTGGATTTTTAATTTTAATGTGCTCTTTGGATACTAACACTTGGTTGATTACTTTCGGCTTTTTTTGGAGGCTTTGTTGTGATGGAAACTTTCGTTGATAAACTTTTTGCTTAGATTTCATTGCATTGTCGATGGTTCGGCTTTTGATGTAGAGGTTGTGTAAAAAGTTTGATGAAGACTCGTTCAAGGTAAAGTTGACTCATGAGGTTAATCTTCTTTAGTGTTTGCTTTAGCTTTACCTTTTTCTATCATGGTTGGTTGTTTCTTTTTTTCATGAATTTCAGATGCTTCTAGGACTATTACTGTTGTTGTTGTTGTTGTTGTTGAAGCTTTTTGTTGTCGTCGAAAGAAGATGTTCATCTAGCTTTTTGTCAGGACCAGAATCTCTTTGACGTTGGTGCAGCCAAAGCTAGGCGGTCCTGTGAAGCGGACAAGGTAGTGCTATGGGTGCCTACAGATGTAGGCCAGCGGGCTCAAGTAGGTAGGAAGGACATGGGCAGACATGTGTTTGCAGGTATGCGTGCATAATGGGGTTGTACAAGCTAAGGTACCCTGCTATGACACCCATCAAAAGTGACAGGTCAAAAGTTTTTTAAGTGTTGAAATTAAGTAGCAAGATGTGGTCCTTCAAGTGCTCTCTAAGCTCCTCTAGACGGCTCATCAATCGGGGTTGTGGGAACCAAGATGCGCCCAATTGAAGTTGGAAGCAGTTGCAAGCGGGGTGGTATCAAATGACTTTCTCCCCATTTTGGGTGCTTCGTTTGCGGTCTTGAGAACGTCAAAATGTGGTGCAGCTCTTGGGACTCAAAGTTGGGAAGGTGGACATTAGCCCAAGCCTTACAACATGTCCAAACGATTCAGGAGCTCGGAGCTATGAGCTTCTCAAGTGGTAGGAAAAAGAGGCTTTTTTGTATGCTTTTCAAACCCCAGGGGGCGCATGGAGTGTGGATGGGCCACATGGCGGAAAAAAAATCCCACATGGGGAAGTCGAAGAAAGGAGCTCGAGGTATATATATAATATCAAGACATTACATTTGGTGTATCAAGGGAGAGAAGGAAGGAGGCTATGGTGCTCTCACCTCCCCCCTCACACATGGCGCAGCTGGTGCTAATCGTGGCCTTTGGTGGCAGGTCTAGGCAGTTTTGGTGACGGTGGCTGCCGCATAATGGTAATCGGTGGTACTATGTATGCACGGTGGCGCTGATGATGTGGTAGGTGGCAACCCACAAGGGGTGTTCACACGGGGGTCCTATGGGACCAAATAGATTCTAATGTAAATTTTTTGTTTAGAATGCTTATTTGGCAGTCTTGTAAGGTTCTAAATTGAAAATCAAGGTCGTTTTCATGTTCTAGTAGGTCAGACGGACATTTTTTTTTCATTTTGGAAAAATCTGCTTTTTGGACGCTTTTCACACTACTTTTTAGTTTTCAAGATTTTTAGTGTCTTTTATTGAAAAGCAAGTCCGCTTTCTTGTTCCGATGGGCAAGGGGAACTTGTGGTTTAATTTTGAGAATTTTTTCTTTTTTTGCTTTTTACGCTATTTTTAGCTTTTCGTGCTTTTCAACGTTTTTTGAAAAGCAATATGCCTTTTAAGATGACCTAAACATAAAAATATTATTTTGTCACCATCAGATTTAAAAATGACCATCCAAAGAAAACACAAGATTAAATAAAATTTTACAAGAATTATTTTTATGAAAAGGCGACCCGTAAATATACCGTGGCCGTACGGGAAAGTCACAATTATGTCGAGGCATCACAATGCAACATAGTTTAGTTACGGTCACATTAATTACCAAGATTCTATCCAATTAGCCAATTTTTACTGTAACAATTGAAGAAAAATTGGGAGAGTTGACCATCAAAAGCCAAGCCATGTTTTTAGCAAAGTGTCCAAAAGTTGTGTAGCTATATCTAGTCAAAGAGGTAGCACTAGTAGTTGGCTTGGGGCACACTCCAACCTCATCCTATGTCTATGAATTCACATATAGGCCTCAGTTTTAAGTGCCGATAGTTGTGTCTACTGCCACATGGCAATATGTACCAATTATACGGAGTGGTGCAAGCTCTCTAGCACCCTCTCCATAAGCTCTTCTCTCTCGTTCGCAAAAAGAAGAAGAAGAAGAACACACACACTCTCTCTCTCTACTTGCTTAATATCTCCTCTCTCTTTTCAAAGTGTGCGCTCTTCAACGACTTTCGTAGTGAAAACCTCTACTTAGCTCTCATCATCGCTCTCTTGCAGCAAAGCAAGAAGCCTTTTGATAGCTCATAACCAATTCTAAAGCACGGTGAGAAGCTCTAAACTCCATAGACGTAATCTCTTTCTCTCTCTATGTCGTTTTCTAAGTAGCTACCCTCTCGATGGTTTCTTTTTCATATACGAGTGCATGTATGGACTTGCCGGGTGTGTATGAAGTTGCTCCATGCTTATTTCAACATGTTTAGCACGCTGATTTATGCCCACAATGTGTTTATGGTCATGTGTGTACATAAAAAGAACTTTTTGTTTCGCATCACGTAGGCAGTAGGAACACTATTTTGGTCATATCTCACAAACCATTGTGAATCAGGCCAAACCCTTTAAGCCAGTGATAAAACACATCATTTGGAACATTTTCTCTCTTGGGTGTCATGTGAAAATTCCACACGAGCTAAGAGTTATGGTCAGAAAACAACTTTCTGCCCACTGCAGTCAAAATTTTGGACCCCAAGCTCCTTAGAGAACCACTATATAGATTCATCGGATGAGAAAACCCACTTAGCCAACTATCAATCTTGATTAAACTTGATGATAAATGCATTTAGCTCTTCGATATCACTTTGTGAGTGCGAGTTATTAACTATTCCATGACTGGGTTTATCTACGCATGTAGGGGTGCTACCTAGGAGGAGTACCATATGATGTCGTGAGTTGGTCGAGTTGTTTATATATGATTTATAGTTTGTTTTGGTGAGTTGATTTCAAGTGTTACATGTCCATAAATTTATATGAGGGTATATGGTTAGTCACTCTGAAACGTATAGGCAGATATGAATAAAGTGGCTTTCTTTTCGTGTTACCATTCGTTGCATTAGTACCATATGAGAAAAGTGATGTGATAAAGTGTTAGTCTATATTATGGATTTGAGCTTGATGCTTTGGTTTGAAGTCAACGCACTTTCATTTGTGCATTATACATGCACCCAAAAATGGCAAAAAGTTGTTTTTCACATATATGACAGGGTTGTTTTGCATCAGTTTATGTTAATGGAATGATTTCATATGGTGTATGGAACCTCATGGATGGATGTGGATGCCTCATGTGCATGTGTATGTTGCTTTCCACACTTTCTAGGTCAAAACTAGCTCTATGTACTAGGGAGGTGAGATGCAGTCATAGTGTATCGCTTATGCATGGTTGGGTATTGTCAAAATTGGGTTTTGATATCATGTTTAGTTTCTTTTTGGACTTATTTATGCATAAAAATTTCATGTCTTAAGGGCCATGTGTGTGGGCTCAGTTTGATTGCAGTGGGGATATGCCAAACTTCAAGTGTGGGAGTCGGTTCAGTATGGAATACGGTTTATGGTCAAGGGCTAAAATCCCTCATAAATTATGGTTGTGATTTTTGATTGTGGAAGCCAGTGTGGCTTTTGGATCTATTTTTTGGGATATGGTTATGCTACCAAATTTTTTGAAGTCATGTTATGTGCTAAAGTGGTTTTGGAGGAGTGGATGTGCATCACCCTGACTTGGATGGAGTGCTCACCCATGTGATGTGATCGGATTATAGTTTATGGTTTGGATTAGATCATGAAGTGGTTTTGATGGTTTATGGTAGACATGTAAGGGTAGAGATCATGTACTCTGTGACTACTTGCAAAAGATTGTTTGTGCCTATGGAAAGTGCTATTGTGATTGGACTCATGTGTTGTGTTTCTCATGGTAGCGTTGCTACAAAACTAGGATCACCTACATCGCTTAGCCTTAGACAAAAGGATCGATGACCTAGGCTTCACTGGATCAGGGGTGTTGCCTAGGTCTTCTTTTCTTGTTAGGCTCACACAGTTAGTGTGTTGGGGGTTGAATGGTCTACACGGCTAACATATCGAGGATCTTGCCTTGGCTTTGCCTAAACACCCGATGTTGGGCATCGAAGAGACGTGGTGCCTAAACTGGTATGGTTGGTGTTGATACCATACAAGCTACTGGTATTTCGAATCCTTTTAGAGCAAGGAGGGAGACGAAGCGGCCTCAGCCTATGTCTGGCTCAGGTAGGTTGAAGGTGTTCTGGTTTAAGGTCTCCACTACCCTAACAAAGGGGGTCTCCATGCAAAAGTTTAAAACAATTAAATTTATCAGACCATTTCCGTCATAAATAGAAAGTTTCTATTGTTAGCAGTTTGTTTACTACTGATGAGTTAATGATGTATATATTAATGCAGGCTTTTCAAAAATGGAACTTTTTACTTTTTTGTCGCTTTCATCTAAAAATAATAAGTTTTGAGGTGCTTTCACCTAGCTAGACGTGATCATCTCATCTAAATCTACCCCACCCAAAAATTTTATAAAAATAGCTATATGTTCCCAAAACTTCTAAATATAGCAAGTGTGTGCATTTGACGCCTTAGTTCGTTGTCCTCAAGCTTGTCTTTTAAAATCAACTTTCAAAATTGAATTCTAATGAGCTAAGCTCAATCTAGTCAATTATCATTATCCTAATGTCAATGGAATTATTTCACAATTCTAAGGCATGTATGTGTATGCATGTGCATGTGTATGCATGTCCATGGATTCCCATAGAATGACCCATAACCATGGACCCATCTCTTTTAAGAAGATTGACTCTAAGCATGGAGTTACATGAGGTGTAGACCCAAAATTGGTATAGTAGTCAGACGGAGTGGTCACTTGACACCTTCATTGGCAAGTAATGAGACTTGTGACACCAATCCACCTTGTAATAGCAATAGGGGGCACCCTAGGGAGGTATGGGCAAGCTTGGGAGGCAAAGAAGCACCAAAAATCTATAAAGGGGACCTTCTCTCACTCATTTTGGACACACACTTGGAGGAGGAGACTATGTTGTGATGTTGCTACTAGACTTCGTGATTACTCCATAAAAGCTTTGAGAGATCAATAACTCCAAAGCACAATTATTTAATGGAATTTACTGTTTTCTTATGCTTAATCAATCTATCTTCATTCTCTTCTCTCATTCAATTGGAATCCTTTCCAATTGTTACAATTCTATCAATGCTATACTCTTATTCACTTATACTTAGTAGGAAATCGGCAATGATTACACCTATTCTTTGGTAAATTCTCTATATATACTCTATGGAGTAATGATAATGGTCTCATTGCTTGATTATATAATCATTTGTGTTGACCATGCGCTCAAATTATTCATCAGTTTAACATAGATGCTTGTAGAAATTTAGCCAGTCTCGTTCAAATTTTTGTCCAACTAAAATGATGGATTGTGCTTGCAAGTAAATCTATGTAACTAATCATGTGATTAGTGTACAAATGGATAGTATGAATGCATATGACTTTTAAGCTTTACATAAGAAAAATATTTGCTTGTCCTAAGTATGAACCATTGGAAAAAGGGGTGTAGAATTGATGAAAGTGCCATCCTCTAGACCTCATTATCAATTGGTTTTTGTACAATTAGTTCTTACATATTTTTGAGTTAACTATTAGTGGTGAGATGGCCCCAAAAAGGACCCGTATTAGCGAGACTCACTTTGATGAGGCTGACACTAGTGAGGAAGCTGATAAAGAAAAAAGAATCGCAACGTAGGATGTGCCATTGAACTTGTCAGGCACCGATGTTACACTAGAAAAGGTTAGAATAAATAAGTTAAGAATCGCATGCATTGCATAGACGATGAAGGAGGAAAGGAAAAACAAGCTCAAATGGAGCAAAAACCATTGCAAAATGCGGCATATGTTTTCTTTATCATTTTTCTTTGTAGTAAAAGATTGTTTGGAAAGTAGACTGATTGATCATAAGAAAGAAATGTTTGCCTAGTAGAAAAACTCTCAAACCTTCTTCATTCAAAGTCCTATACTGATATAGTCAAAACTCCCTTTGATATCCAAGGAGGCGGTCTTAGCGGAGTGAACACTAAAACAATGCATATGGGTGCACATATCTTGCGGGTTTGTGCCCAGATTGCAAGATTGTTCGTGCAGGTTTGTGCCTAGATTGCAAGAGAGTCTTGCATGTTTGTGTCCATATTGCAAGACAATTTGGTTGTATGGATAGCCAAAGACACCGGGAGCAATAAACTCTCGCCAAGAGGAGTGAACTCTTGGAGTTTGGATATTTTAATGAAGAAGAGTCTTATGTTGTTTTCCTTTTAGGAAAGATTGTTTTGATGCCAATTGAGATCTTTGAAGGGAACTTAACAAGGAACTTTATGTTATAAAAAACCAAGTGGTAGTAATTAAAAAACAAGATTAAAAGTGTGAGTGTGGGGGTGGAAAGTGGGGACTTTCTCATGTTGCAATGTCAATGGATGGGTGGTTTCAATTAGTCGAGAAACTCTCCCTCCCTGATCGTTTAGCAAAAGAGAAATTAGAACCTCATTGCGCCAAGAGTCGAGAAGTCTCAAATGATTTGTGCCTCTAGAAACTATGGGGAAAAACGCATTTGAGTTTCTCTCTTTTGGACGATGAGATTTAGGAACGTTTAAATATTCGTGCTTTCCTGTTGAAGATGATGAAACAGGAAACAGAAGGAAGACAGCAACTCAGAGTAGGAAGAAGATGGAGAAGGAGAAGACACAGAGCTTGTGTACGAGATCTCTGTAGTCTGTCTCTCTGTATTGGAATAATAATAATGTGTATACAAACTCAGAGCTACAAAGCTTATATGAAACCCTAAGAGATAAGGTGTCCTTTCACACCAGATGTCCAGGGGGAAAAACCCAGTGGGAGAAAAGTGCCCCTGGTGAAGCGCGTATACACACTAACACTACTACATGTCTACAAATCCCCCCTGTAGTGATAGTGTGAATCCGTACAAGGTAGCAGATCATCATGTGTATGAGAGTAAGCCCAAAGCTTTTCGGAAAGCTTCAAACTTTTCTCGTGATAACGCCTTCGTAAATAGATCTGCAATGTTATCCTATGTAGGACAGTAAGTTAGTGTGATCTCCCCTGCATGTAGCCTTTCCCTGACATAGTGGTAGTGAACCTCTATGTGCTTTGTTCTTGCATGAAATACTGGATTCCTTGCAACTGCCAGAGCACTCTGACTGTCAGTGAAAATGGTAGTGGGTGCCTGTTGACACTCACAAAGATCTGCCAATAACCTGCGTATCCATACACAATCAACTGTTGCCGTGAAAGCTGCCCTGTACTCAACTTCACAAGTTGATGTAGCCACTGTGGGTTGCTTCTTGCTTAGCCAAGATATACATGCATTTCCCAAGAAAAAACAATTGCCACTTGTGGAATGTCGTGTGTCAAAATCACCAGCCCAATCTGAATCGCTGTAACCAAGAAGCTGCATAGAACTGTGCTTTCCATACATATCCCCCCTTGGAAAGAACATGGCAAGATTAGGGGTACCTGAAAGGTAACGAAGTATGCGCTTCACAGCCTGCCAATGATGCATACCTGGGCTGTGCATAAATCTGCTTGCTTGTGAAACCCCAAATTGAATGTCTGGACGAGTGTTGCCTGCCAAATATATCAAGCAACCAACCGCTGCTGCATAAGTATGTACATCAAAAGTTTCTCCAGCATCATGCATGCTCAACTTTGATCCAGTTTCTACGGGTGTAGAGATTGGCTTACAATTTTGCATACCAAACTTGTCCAAAATTTTATGCAAATATTTTGCCTGCAACATGTATATGCCATCCTCTGATTGCACAAACTGAATACCCAAGTAATAATGTAGCAAACCAAGATCAGACATCTCAAAGGTTTTTCTCAAAGCATCTTTAAACGCTTCAATTTCATCTGCAGTATTGCCTGTAAGAAGCATATCATCCACATAAAGTGTTAGCATAATGAGAACTCCATCTCTCTTTTTGACATACAAAGTACTTTCTGTTGGACTATTCTGAAATCCCTGGCCAATCAAATAAGTATGTATCTTCTCATACCATGCTCTTGGAGCCTGTTTGAGACCATACAAAGCTTTACGCAATCTACATACCTTTTGCTCTTGACCTTTTACAACAAAACCACTTGGTTGACTTACATAAACTTCTTCCTGCAAATCACCATTCAAAAAAGCAGTTTTGATATCCAACTGATGCACTTTCCAACCATGATGAGCAGCAATTGCAACTAGTGATCTAACTGTGGACGCACGAGAAGTAGGAGCAAAGGTTTCATCATAATCTATGCCTTTCTGTTGCGCATAGCCTTTTGCCACAAGCCTTGCTTTGTACCTGTCAACAGTACCATCTTGTTTCCTTTTTACCTTAAAAACCCACTTTGTACCAATAGGCTTTTTACCTGTAGGCAAGTCCACTAGATCCCATGTATGATTCTTATGAATAGAATCAATTTCTTGCTGCATAGCATCTTTCCACTGAACACACTCTAAAGCTTGTTCAAATGAATCAGGCTCATCTGCATCACAAAGAGTGCTAAAGCAAGCCAAATCTACTTGCTCTCTGCCAAAAGTAGTACCAGCACGTGTTTTCCGTGGCAACGGTGCATCCAACTTGCTATCCTGCAAAGTTTTCTGAACCCATTTAGGCAAGGTTCTTTCTTCCCTGAGAACTTCTTGCTCTTCACGCACAATTTCCTCTACATCATGAGGTATCACATGCTGATCAAAAGATTGATCAAGATTATCAACCTGTTGTGAATCTTGATTTTCCACAAAAGAAGGAAGCAAACCTTCAAATACATCATGTGTCTGCATATGAGGTACATCAAAAGCAACCATAGGTTGAGCAGTAGTTTCTGCAAAAATTACATCACGACTTTCAAAAATCTTGTTTGTAGCAGGATTGTAAAGTCTATAACCTTTACTTCCACTACTGTACCCCACAAATATACATTTGATTGCCTTATCATCAAGCTTCCCACGTAACTGCTGAGGGATGTGAGCATAAGCAAGACAACCAAAAACACGAAGATAACTGACTGAAGGTTTTTTGTCATACCAAGCTTCATATGCAGTAATGGTCTTCAAGGCACGAGTAGGACACCTGTTCAAAACATGTGCTGCACAAGCAACTGCCTCCATCCATAGCTTATGAGGCAAACTCTTAGCCTTGAGCATACATCTAGCTGTCTCCATTAAAGACCTGTTCTTCCTTTCTGCAACACCATTCTGTTGTGGTGTGTATGGCATAGTGCATTGGTGTTTAATGCCTTTCTTTCCCAAAAAATCCTTAAATGCACCTGACATGTATTCACCTCCTCGATCGGTACGAAGAGTCTGTACTTTGCAACCTGTTTCATTTTCAACCATGGCGACATAATGTTGAAAAACTGCAAACACATCTGACTTTGCTTTGAGTGGATACACCCAACAAAACCTGGAAAAGTCATCAATGAAGGTCACAAAATAAAGGCTGTTTCCTATAGATGGCGTCCTCATAGGACCACATACATCACTGTGTACAAGCTGCAACTTTCGTGTCGCTCTAACTGAACCATCCTGCGAAAATGCAAATCTGTGCATCTTTCCAAGAACGCAACCTTCACATACATGTCTTGGTGGCATCTCCAATAAGGACAAATCATGCACCATATTATGACGTTGTAAAGTCATCAAACTGCCATAACTAACATGCCCAAATCTAGCATGCCACAACTCAGCATCCTGCATGGCCTGAGTCTTTGTTTCTGCAATACATACCTGAATCTGCTTTTCATAACGATCTAGCACAAATAGTCCATTGTCCAGCGTACCTGTAGTGATAAGAGAATAACCATTCTCTCGATCTCGTACAACACATCTGTCATCCTCAAAAATGACCCGAAGACCATTTTTTGCAAGAGAGGATACAGACAACAAATTCTTCTTGATCCCTGGAACATATAAGACATCTGGCAAGCATAAATCTGAACCATCTGAAATGGTAATCAAAATCTTACCAACGCCTTTGATTGGATAAGAAGCATTATTTGCACATGTCACCTTCTTTCCTGCTGGAGCTGCATCCAATGAACAAAACAAATCCTTCCTTGAAGTAATATGCCTGGATGCACCACTATCAAAGTACCAAATCATTTGTGTCTTGTCAACACTGTAAGCAGAAAAATTTGAACATACTACAAAAGCATAAGAATCCTGCACAAAGTTTGCAGACTCTTCTTTAGCTGTAGAAGAATCACCAGAAGCTGAAACAACCAAACTTGACTCTTTCTTCTTTTCTTTAGCAATTCGCTTTTTACACTCACTAATGTAGTGACCAGGTTTCTTGCAGTAGTGACATTTACCTTTCTTCTTGGACTTGTCTGAATCACCTTTAGACTTCTCTAAAGACTGTCCTGCACCAGACTTGGAGTGATGAGCACTCTCTTTACCCCTGTTTTTGTTCTGTACAACAAGAGCATGATCCATACCATCCACCTGTAAAGATTTGTTCTTACGTGATTGATCCTCCTGCAATAGCAATGCCACTAACTCTTCAAAATGAAGAGGGTCAGGATTAGCTCGCAAAGACAGAGTCAAAGAAGTCTGAAAAGTCAAATAAGATGGTGGTAGTGAATTGAGTGTTTTGGAAACCAAGACCTTCTCTGGAATCACTTCATCAATGCTAAGCAAAACTCTACACAAAATCTCAGCACAAAGCTAAGACAAGCTGCTTCCCAAAAGAACTGTTTACCTGAAGAAAATCTGTCAGAAAGCACACCCTCTTGATCTAAACGCCTCGGAAAAGTAACTTCTGCTACGCTGCTCAGAACGAAATTCTGAGGGCTCGAACGGCTTCGAAAGGGGGGTAAAACGCCAGGTCGCCTGGTCAGAATACTCCCGGAACGTCGAGGATGCTCCCGCGAACAAATTTTCCGAAAACTGCCTGAAAACTGCGATTGCGCGCGCGGACGCGAAAACGCAAGTAGAGGCTCTGGAAATCACCTCGCTCTGATACCAATTGTTGAAGATGATGAAACAGGAAACAGAAGGAAGACAGCAACTCAGAGTAGGAAGAAGATGGAGAAGGAGAAGACACAGAGCTTGTGTACGAGATCTCTGTAGTCTGTCTCTCTGTATTGGAATAATAATAATGTGTATACAAACTCAGAGCTACAAAGCTTATATGAAACCCTAAGAGATAAGGTGTCCTTTCACACCAGATGTCCAGGGGGAAAAACCCAGTGGGAGAAAAGTGCCCCTGGTGAAGCGCGTATACACACTAACACTACTACATGTCTACATTTCCCTGGGAGACAGGACTAGAAACCTATCTAATGGGTTAAGCTCAAGTTAAATTGTGATGGAAGCCTGTCCATTGGAATTGATCAGGTACCCTCCAATTGCCAAGTGGACTTGGTGACGGGACAGGGAACTCACATCTAGCTCACTCTCGACGAAGTGAAATTCTCTATGTCTGTAGTGAATGTGGATGGGTGGACGGATCGGTCCCTACACATGGTCTAGTGCTCTGCTAGTCATTTTATATATTTGATATTATGGTATACCCAAATTTTGTTATTGCCTTAATATATGGTTGTCTGTTTCATTTAGATGGGGCATTGAAAAATTCTCTTTTGTCTCTACACACTGTATTTCACCCTCCACTATTCTCTCTCTCTCTCTCTCTCTCTCTCTCTCTCTCTCTCTCTCTCTCTCTCTCTCTCTCTCTCTCTCTATCTATCTATCTATCTATCTATCTATCTATTCATGCAATGCGGTGTACAAATACATTCACCCTCCACAATGTTATTTTTCTTGAGAATTATTTCATTCATATCACCCATTCAAAGGTAGCACTAGTCGCTAGTGCCTTTGGATGTAGTCTGGCTCATGACCTAACCTCCATGCTAGGTCGGACGTTGAGAACTCCTCCCCTATAAAAATGCTTTTGCAACTCTGATTGTTGTAATTGTATATTGAAAATTTTATAAAGTCTAAGTTGTGTATTTTGTGCTTAGACCCTTGGGGAGGGTATCTCTCACTAAGTGCTTTTTCCCGTGGAAGCAAAGCCAAGGTGAGAGAGTGAGGCTTTTTCACTTGTAAGAGAGCACATGTATGGTGTCTTTGAGTGTGATCAAGCTTCCATAGCATTTTTCTCAAGCGTCATTTCCCATGTCCCTCTTTTCTACTTCTTCTGCTTTTGTGTTGTGGTGCCAGTGGGTGTGAGAAGGAAGAATCCCAATCTCCGAGCGAGCACTAAACCGAGAAAACAAATACAAAGACATTGAAAACATTTAGACACATATTTGTTGATGACCAATAGTTTCCAAAGAAAACCCAAAGGATTCATATAGCAGGCAAATCAGAGTGAGCACTAAATCGAAAGACATTGAAAATATTTAGACACATATTTGTTGATGACTAATAGTTTCCAAGGAAATAAATTGGTAGTTTATCGTGCCTCTGACGAGGTAAACCCATATGATTTAGAACTATGTTGTCGTATAAGGTAAAGCCAATATATTCAAAACCATGAACTCTCTTACCACGGTTGTTGGTAGTGAATGCAAAGACAATGTAGACATTCAAACACAGTGCTATTGATGACCTATAATTTTTAAGAAAATATAGTCGAGAGCATACTAAGTAACTGAACTCACGCAATTCCTTACACGCAATTCCTTACAAGGTAAAGCCAAAAGATGCAAAAATTGTCAAATCCTAGGATAGAAGCTGATAGTAAATCCAAATGCCAACAAAAAACGACCACAATATACTAAATACATGGAAAGTTTATGTGTTCGAAGCCTTATATGTTCGATGTATCCCAAAAATTCAAAATTGCAACCTAAAAACTCCTAAGATGGTGATTGATAGTTAACAGAAATGCCCACAAAAAACTACTGCAACGAGCAAATCTGAGTGAGCACTAAATCGAGCAAAGACATTGAAAACATTTAGACACATATTTGTTGATGACCAATAGTTTCCAAGGAAATAAATTAATAGTTTA
Organism: Adiantum capillus-veneris; assembly: GCF_014529385.1. Taxonomy (NCBI): domain Eukaryota; kingdom Viridiplantae; phylum Streptophyta; class Polypodiopsida; order Polypodiales; family Pteridaceae; genus Adiantum; species Adiantum capillus-veneris. The sequence goes on from NC_140941.1 coordinate 70,331,940, forward strand.
CCGTGCCTCTTACGAGGTAACCCATATGATTTAGAACTGTGTTGTCGTACAAGGTAAAGCCAATATATTCAAAACCATGAACTCCCTTACCACGATTGTTGGTAAGGAATGCAAAAATAGTGTAGACATTTAAACACATTGCTATTGACGACCTATAATTTTTAACAAAATATAGTCGAGAGAATACTAGGGAACTGAACTCACGCAATTCCTTACAAGGCAAAGCGAAAAGATGCAAAAATTATCAACTCCCAGGATAGAAGCTAGTAGTAAATCCAAATGCCAGCAAAAAACGACAACAATATATTAAATACATGGAAAGTTTATGTGTTCAAAGCCTTACGTTCGACATTTCCCAAAAATTTCAAAATTGCAACCTAAAAACTCCTAGGATGGTGATTGATAGTTAACGTAAATGCCCACAAAAAACTATTGCAACGGTGTGCAGTATATAATTTGAACATCATGTTGTGTAAGTATCCTAAGGACGCACAGCTGCCCTAGTGCCCCCCAGAGCCTGAAAAATTTCTACCTTGGATAAAGCAGCCTGGTGCATGAACTCATGGGCATGTGAGTCTAACCCAAGAATATGAAGAAATACATAGTACATGTGTTTGCACGGCACATAGGTCTGTTTTTTTTATTCTCTCTTTTGGAAGTCCTCGCATGTGCATCGTGGAAAATCAGAGATTGTCACTGAGTATGTTATCCCCTTTGCCTTGGACCCCTCTGTACTGACATAGAAAACATGTGTTTCATTGCACACAATAATCACTTCTTTCACCAATTTTGCTTCAAGTGTGCTCCCCAAAGCAATCCTTGTATGAAAATCTTTTGTCAGCTTTGATCTCCACTTAACAATCTTCCCACCCCTATACCTAGGACGGAAGGCACTGGGAACACTATTTCTTGATCGCAAACCACTACCTAAATTGGTAGCTTTTGTTGTCGATTGAAGGACAAATCCATTTGCTTGCAAGTGCTCCACCTCAACTGGCAACAATTGTGTTCCCTGCGCTATAGGCCAAACACCTGGTGCTCGCCCTGGAGCCCCTACAATCATTTCATGTATCCACCATGTATGCATGTTATTGGAGTTGCAAAACCACACAAAACCTTCCACTAAACCACCTGGATTTGAACCAGAGGCAAGATACTTTCTGCGTCCCCAAAAGCATGGAGCAACAGTTCCACGTGTGACATCGCATTCCCTTCATTGATGTATCGTGCACATCTAACACTCTGATTATCAACCATCCCAAAGCAAGTCATCTTTCGACCAGGCTCAGTTCTTCTTATAGCCCAAAGTGTCTTTGGAACATTAACCTCGTGCCAATATTTGCCAACTACACAGCTAGTCTCTGGATGCACATCTTGCCCTACAACCAGCTCTGTAACTGTCACAAATTCTGGTCTATGACTGTCTTCATCAAGCAGCTCATCTACATCAACAAATGTTGGTCGCTTCTTCTTAACACTCTTCTCTCACAAGGGAGCTCTATTCATTTCAGGGCTTTGAAAACCCATCTCAGACATTGAAGAGTGTGTCAAGTCAATGAGGGATTTGGAAGCTGACGTTGTTGATGATCGGCCCAAAAATCGCTTTGCGAGATCATCGATCCCAGGACCAGTAGACCTAACACCTTTTAGATAAGCATTGTATTTGACGCTTTGTAGCACTGCCATTTCCATGTCTGCACCAACTGCCTCATACAAGCTAATTTTCTCTTTGTAACCAATAGATGCACGCATGCTTACATGCTTAACCTCAGACAAGTTTGTTGTGGGCACAAAAATTCCAGACTCATCCTGTGTTACAAATCTCCCTCCCCAATGTTGTACTCTTACATCCCACCAAGCCATCCAAGTCTCTAAACAAGCCATCTCTCCATCGACAACATGCCCTGCCTTCCAAAATTGGCGTAGATCTTCTTTACAAATGTCTGCTTGATTCTCAGATGGTGCACTCCGCCATTTTCGGCACAAGATTTTGTGATCCTCTTGTGAAGATGGACGGATACATTTCACTGCATGTCGAATCATGGACTGCTCCCAATGAAAGCCACATGATCGTTCTTTGGAAGGTATTTTTGTTTTTGCCCCACCAAAGTAAACAGCCCAAACAACAATCCAATTTGCATTTGCTTCATCTGCCCCATAAACCCTCTGAATTTTGGCTTTTCATACCCTTGATCTTGCACCACTTTATTTAACATTTTCCAAAACTTCATTTCAGCAAATTTATTTTCAACAGTGAATTCACAGGTGGCAATTGTCATTAATTCACGCACAAATGGATCGTAGACATGAGCAGACATTGTTGGCCACCCTTGAACACGGTGCACATGATCAAAGTGAACCCACATTTTCTCTACTAAAGTTCCTCCTGGACGCATCTTATTCACCAAGTCAACTCCACTCCCTGGACCTATGATCGACATTTTGAACACATGTGGCTGCTCTGAACCTCCAAGCTGTCTAGGAAAAAGTACACTATGAATGAAATGATACCTACACCTGCTCTTGAGGTCTAGGATAGCTTCCAAACCTTTTGCACTGAAATGCTTTGACCTCTTGGCAATCTCTAAGCTCCTCTCTATTCTTCGCTTGTTAGATAGAGGAGTAATGGTATCAAGAAATTCTGAAAACTCTCCATCTTCAATAGTGTCATTTTTGCCAACAGTTTCCATCACTAGCTTATCTATTATCACGTCTTGGGTAGCAACACGTTCTAATTGCTTGGCAGTTGTGAAAGGATCTTGGTTTGCTTTAGTTTGCAGAAGCGAATCTATCATTTGCTCAGTAGACCTATTCTTTCCCTGAACAAAAGGGTGCTTATGCTCTCCCATGTGAATAGCACATCGAGTAACTCTTTGCTTATCTTTTGGCAAACAGTAATAAATAACTGTAGGACATGTTGCAACACAAAAAGGCATTTGATTGCAATGGACACAAACCACTGTCCCCAGCTCAGGTGTCAATATTCCAATGGAAATAACTTTAGAGAGACGACCACGCCATTGTGATTCATTATGAACTCTTGCTCGCAAATAGAAAGGACATGCATCATTGACACAACGGAGATGACCTGAACACCTACTAAAGCGAATGGCACCAGGAAAGCAATCACTACTACAAGTGACATATTATGTCCACAAATGACAATCATGACGCTGCTCCATGCCAACCATTGTATTGTCGTTGCTTGTTGGTGGCAATTCAAATGCAACATATCCATCGTATTGAGCAGGAATCTCCTTACATTGAACAATTTCATTAGTCTTTTTCAAAGCAGAATCAAGATTGTTTTTATTGGGCATTGATTGAATTATATCCATGACACTGGTCTGATTCTTTGTGACATCACTTGAACCAATATCCAGAACTATTGGAGAAGCTTCACTTCCCAGGGAGTCTTGATGTTCATGAGTGTTTGTTATTCGAACTTTAAAAAACTGGCACACTTCATGATCCAGTAAAAAGACCTCTTCACCAGAACCTGACCTCAAGGATTCCATTTTTACATGTTCACCATTCAATGTTAATGGGTGTAGAGTAAAACAAGCCAAAACTTTCTCTCACTGACTGCAAAGGTAATTCATGGAATCTGTTTTCAAGAAGTAACAAAAGTTTCTGACCACGAACTGGACCATATATAGTAATCTGACGACCCATTGCTGCAATCCACTAGAATGACACAACAGCTTTCAAATATGACGATTCCCTCTTTAACAAATCTAAATATGTTTTTTAATGTTTACAAAAATAAATAAAAATGATTTAATATAAACTTTAATTTTTTTTGCAACAAAAACGTTTCATGATTCTCATGCAAATGATTATTCCATATCCTACTGCCATAAATGCAGAATCGCACGTTGCAAATGATTATTCCATATCCTGCCCGCAATTCAAGACACATTAGTTACGATTTTCTTTTCAACATATTTTCAAAAAAATAAATACAATTAGATTTAATATAAACTTTTTAAAAATCAGAAGCGTGAACATTTAATGATTGAAAATTATTAAAAACTAAAATAATGAATGCACCAACAAACGTCGTTCAAGACAAATAACTACTCCACCAGCTCAAAATCACTACTCCACTCAAAATTATTCTAACAAGATCTCTGGATTTCCTATGAGAGCTTGATGTGAGCGCACATTAACATGTAGTTCTGGAAGCAGCTCTCAAATCTGCAACAGAGGCACGCACTTTGGGAGCAGGTGTCACAGCTCTAAACATGCATATTAACGTGCAGTCTTTGGGAGCAGGTCTTTGGGCGCAAAGTGGTGCAGGTCTCGATCGGAGCAGTTCTCAAAAAACAAAAGCTAAGTTGTGCGCACGTTAACGTGGGGCACAGGTCTTTGGGCTCAAAAAACCAAAGTCTTTTGAGGTCATTTCCTACCCTGTGTTTGATCGAAGATGCTTGTAGCTGAGCAGTGAGCGCACGTTAAGGTGCGCTCTTTGGGAGCAGTCTCAAATCAGCAATTCGCGGCAGGTCTCGACAAATCAGGGCAGGTCTCAAATCGGCAGTTCGCGGCAGCAGTTCAACAGCGGTCTCAAATCAGCGCAGTTCGTGGAAGCTCTCGGCAAATCAGGGCAGGTCTTGGCAGTTCTTAAATCATGGCAGGTCTCAGCAAATCAGGGCAGGTCTCGGCAGTTCGCAAATCGCTTCTTGGCAGCGCCAGTTCTTGGCAGTTCTCAAAGCGGCAGTTCTCAAATCGGAAGCATGGAGAGGAGTTGCTCACTCACTCTGTAGTGGAGAGCAAGATTCGAGCAAGGCGTGCAGTCCCAACTCTGTCATTGTGAGCTCAGATTCGTCATGAATGAGTGAGGACGCAAGGCGTGCAGTTCGTATTGATGAGTTATTAACAAATGGGATAGTGTTTGTAATACTATAACTTGTTGAGTTCATTTTCATGTATTATGATTCACTTTCTTAATTTGTTTGCTCGGATCTGTGTTCGCTCAGAAAATGTCGCTTGGGGTATGGTAAGACTCTGTGAGAAGGTGTGCCTCTTGGGCCATTTTTTGTCGGCAAAGAGAGAGTGGGAGAGAGGTGTTGAGTGTGGCAGTGGTCTGTGGATTGAAATGAGCTATGAAATGTGTGTGAGTGGTTTTGATGATGTGCAACCGAGTGTGGTTTTGCTCTTTGTGTGTGTGTGTGTGTGTGTGTGTGTGTGTGTGTGTGTGTGTGTGTGTGTGTGTGTGTGTGTGTGTGTGTGTGTGTGTGTGTGTGTGTGTGTGCGTGTGTTGTGGTTTGTGTGCAGGAGATGTTCTATAGTGAAAGGTGTGAAATTTTGAAGGTGTTTTTGAGAGGACAGGGGTGTTGTGAATACCCTGCGCTATAGAGTGGCAAACTGTGTGTGTTTTGTTCCCCATTCCCCCTCTCCATCTTTTGGTGTCCCCAGTGAGGAGCACGTTGATATCTCCTAATTAATTTAAAGTGGAATTTGAAGCCGATGAATGGCTAGCATATGGTGCGGTGAAATGTTTGATGGTCGAATTGCATGTTGATTTTCACAGCAATTGAAGACCGAAAGGATTGGGTAGCAGACTTTGAGCTATGGATGTTGTTGATGTGCATGGTGATAGACACAGAGAAGTTGAGGACAGTGCCACTACTGATGCACCGACATGCGAAGGTCCGGCTTGATGGTTTGTGAAGAATGAAGATCGAAGCACATGGTAGGGATTGCGGACTTAATTTCTTGAGTAGCTTCAAAAAAATTGTTTCTCCTAGGGAAGCAAGTGCAAAGATGATGGCGCTACGTCAAGATGTAAGTCAAGATTTTTTGGGTTTTGTTGAGAAATTTGAAGCTTGTTGGAAGCAGTTGGAGGTTTCTACGGGGCTCAGCGGAAACCAATACTTCAAATTGTCAAATTTCCTGAATTTGTTGCATCCTAGGATTAGAGAAAACATGGAGTTTGGTGGGGATAGTTATGAAGATATGGTCTATTTGGCCAAGGTGAAGTGGAAGCTGGAGTTGGTCTTGCTAAAGCCTATAGATTATGTGTCTATTGCAATGTCAATGTGTCCTATGGGTCAATCAAAGGTGGTTTTAGTAGTTCAAAGTGCAGAGTTTGTAAGGCCAATGGTTAATTATGTTCCTTTGAATTTTTCTATTTGCAGTATTCCCATGTCAATGGTGGACCAGCTCATCAACCAGGATAACAGTCCTATCGAAGAGGCCCCAAGTGCAAACGGGGTAACTAATGCCATGTCTTGAGAGCAGTGTGAAGAGGAAGAAGAACATGTTCCCATGAAGTTTATGCATGTGGAGGTGGAAAAATGTAGCCAGGTTGCATATGTCAAGGGCCTGAAGTTAGATGAAGAGTGTGTGTGAAGCCAAGACAGTGGTTAAGCTTTTGTGGAGCAACAAGAAGATGAAGATGTACACACGGAGTCAGCTTATGGTGATGATGATGAAGATACAAGCTAGAGCTTTTGGGTGATGATAAAAGAGGATAGTTGGGAGGATGAGTCCACTTCCTATGGCAAGCAGACAGGCTCCCATGAATTTGTGTTGGTAAGAGTGAAGCTGCCTTGTTGTGTGTCTAATACTATGATGGTCGGCAATGTGAATGAGGAGCAGGGGAAAGTGTCGTAGCTGCTATGTGGCACCATGCTGATGACTATGCTCATGAAGGTCATTGTGGAGTGTGCTACAGTGGTGCAACAGGTGTGGAGCTCTTCCAATAAGGGTAGAGTAGCCTCATATATGGGAAAACAGTAGGTAGGCAAAGCGATGGTTACCAATCTACCTTGTGGCTATGGCAAAGTGGACCCATGTTCAAGTTTGGTGGAGACGAACAGTGATGAAGTGGGGAAAAGTGAGTACACATTCTCCTACGAGGAGGGAGATTTTGTCGATGCTATGCTCCACGGTGATGCAGTATGGGATGATTTTCTCTCTTCTTTATATGAGGATGTGGTGGTAGAACAGGTGATTGAAGAGGAGGGAGATGAAGTTGACCTACAAGAGGTGTTGATTGACCCTTGTGGACCAGCCAATATGAAAGGGCTTGATGATGTTGGGATTGAGGATCCTGTGGTGATGAAAGGCATGCCTGAAGCTAAAGATGGAGGAGTTTCCAGTGTAGCAGGTGTGAATTGATCGTGCATGAAGGAGAATCCCAAGGTGTGGCCTCGTCCAAGCTTTCTAAAGAGGTATGTGTATCATGGCTGAAGGGTATGCTTGTGATTGTAGTTGTGCAGTGGGCCATTCCTCAGTTATACAGGGTTCTCTTGGGGAGGACTCTACTCTACATGGTTGGGATGGAGGGTCAGGTATGTGTAGTGAATGTGATGGTGTGCACTATGGTGCTCTCTTGTAGGCAGGTTGGATGTACGGTGATTCTTGGCGCGGTGTGAGGTTTTTGTGTGCGTTTTATATGCATTAGTGGCTATGTGCTTGGCTGCAGCACTATGTGAATCCATTGTTGCATGTGGATGGGCATGCTCAGTTGGCAGGCATTTGATCTAGGTGGAAGCTATGTTGTGATGCAGGGGGTTGGGCAACCCTCTTGTGGAGAGGCAACAAGAATTAGAAATAAATCTTTGTACATATGGTAGTAGCAGGTTTTGTGTATGCACATTGTTTACTTAGTTTTATGGTTTTGAAGTTCAATAAAATGTGTTTGTGGTTGAACATAAATGTTCAACAAGGGGGTTAGGCAATGATGGTGCAGCCAAAGTTGGTCAGTGCTATGAAGCAAGCAAGTAGTGCTATGATTGCCTATAGGTGCAGGCCAACGGGTTCAAGCAGCTAGGAAGGTCATGGGCAGGCAGGTGGTTGTAGATATGTATGCATAATGGGGTTGTACAGGCCAAGGTTCCCTGCAACGGCACCCATCGAATGTGATAGGTCAAAGTGTCTAAACTATTAAAAAGGACTACTTTGTAGAGTGGACCACGTTTGTCAGTTTTGCAATTGCCTTGTCACTTTGCCCCAAGAGATGGACCAGAAGGTAACTAGTTTGTAACCAACACTAGCAATTGAACCCCCAACCAACCATGGAAACATTTTGAGTTCTCAACGTTTTTAGTTTGTAATCAACACTAGCAATCGAACCCCCAACCAACCATGGAAACATTTTGAGTTCTCAACTGGTTGGAAGCGAGGCATTAACGTAGACTAGATCTTATGCAAGCGGGTGTATAGCAAATTAAATCATGTGGGCATGAATGACACGTGTGTCAAATGATGCTGGTATGTAGAAAGCTTGAAAATTTACAAAGACAAGGAGTTGTCTCTTCTCCCCTCAATGGGCTAAAGGAAGCTCTTAGCCCTCATTTTTTTCAACTTTGTTCTATCAAAGCGTTTATTGTCATAGATTTTCACACAACATTGCATTATTAAAGTGTAACGCCTAAAACACAAGATAACAAAGCACAAGTGTTAGATGTAGCTCACACACGAGCCCAACTTCCTAATTTTAGGTTCATTTCCAGCATAAACCTACAGGCCTCAATTACCTTGGTATATAGTGTCGACGAGCTTATAGGTGCTATGCATGCACAAAAGAAGGGGTTTGTGAGCTGTTTCTAGCCCCATGCTATCAGCATGTGAGTTAAAGGAAACTCAATGCCCCTACGTATAGGGGCTCATGGTTTGACAAGCATCACAAAGGCAAGTAGCTCCATGCTTTAAAAATAAGGCAAAATAATAGTATGACAATGCCCATTCTTGGTGTCCCAAGTGTTTATTGCCGTCTAATTCCGTTCTTGAGAGACAATGGACACACACAAACATCATGTGTGCATGTATGAAGTCTCCTTCTAAGAATCCTCTCACTCCTTGGGAGTTGAATTCTTTCCACTGGTGAATAGACGTGGCAAAAGGCCATTTTCTTGCCTTCAAGCAAAGCTATGGGAAGCAATGTTAAGGGATGCTAAAGTGACTATTCTTGCACTTCCAAAAGTTGAGGAGGCTAATGTTCGTAGGCTTCAAAGTGTTTTATTTTATTGGCAAATTTTAATTTGGAATGTTTTGATAGTGAACATATTATTTGTAAGTTGCACATGCTTCTGTCATGGGCAAGTAGATAATCAACGAGTCTAGTAATTCCTTGCATAGTTGTTTCTTGGAAGAGACATTATTTTGTCTAGCTTGTGGATGTTCCCTTTCATTCTATGGTATCATTGGATGATTCTTGATACATAGATAAGTTGTGGACTACAATGGCGATTGAATTTTTAATGGATGTGCACCATTTGGCTTCGATCGGCCTCATTCACAAGCACACGGAGTTGCGCATGCTTAGATGGAACTTTGTGCACTCACGGTGGCAGGCTCTTTTTTAATATTCCATTTGATGGATCAAACTTGCCTTCCATTGGTGTGCCTCATTGGGGCCTTTGCATAGAGGATCACATTCAAGTTGTCAAACACCTTGCATTCTCAACCTTGAGAAACTCTTGGTGACTCTTATTCATATCCCTCTTTACAAAGATTGACTCAAATACAAGTTCATGACATGGAATGAAATATAAGTAAGCCCAACATCAAAAGAAATACATAGCGCAACATGGGTTGATGCCATTTAGATAAATTTGCTCGGGTTTTGGTTTGCTCGAGAAATCTCGCTTGGGCTATGGTAAGACTCTGCAAATTTGACTTTGGGAATATGTTTCTTTATGTCTTTGCTACTCAATGTTCAATCTTTACCTATAACGTCAGACTCAAGTACATGGATGGCGATCCATGTTCCACCTCCTTTTGACATCAAACTTTGTCAACTTGTAGTCTCTGCTATCTGGAAGATATTCCCAAAATCGTTTTTTGTTTGGATGAGAAAAAGTCACAAAAAAAAACCAAATTTGGTCTAGTACACTAGTTTCTAGATTTTTCCCATCAATTTCTTGATTTTGAGTGTCTTTTTGAGCTCAATTAGATCCCAAAATTTGGTCTTAGTCAAATGAAGTCAATACTATCAATTGGTCTCTGTTATGCCCAGTTTTGTCTCAGGGGTACATGGATCACGATCCATGTTCCACCACAAGTGAATTTGCAATTTTCACAGTTGCTAAATGTTGATTTTGTTTAAGTGGTCCACTTGGTATTTTGGATCTCAGATCATCAAGATATGCCCGATTTTGTGTCTAAAACCCTTGTTTCTAGGGTTTTTTCCCTATCAGCCAATTTTGATGTCATTTTTGAAATTTTCTTGCAACCAAAAGTTTCTCAGAGTAATGCATGGCCAAGCACAACATTTTCAGCATAAATACTGGCCAAAGCATTGTCATGAACAACAATGGCATGCATATTTACCAAAGCATTGGTAAGTACCACTTACTACCGATCCACACAAAAAAAGACATTTTTAACACTGCCATGTTTGGTATGATCCCACTTAGCTCTTTAAGTACACCACATTTGACTTACATACCAACCAAAGCATTGCCAATCACAATATATAGTGTACACATCAATTAAATCATTTCAAGTCACAATATATGGTGTACATACCAATCAAAGCATTGCCAACCGCAATATCAGGCATGCATTTCAATCAAAGCATCAACAATGAGGAAATTTTTCCCAAATAGCCTATACCCAAGTTGGTAACACATGCCAATAATCCACTTGAGTGATACTATTGTCCAAAAATCAAAATCCTCTCTAAATTTCTCCTTCTAGACGTGGAGAATCATGACATTCACACCCTTTAAACTTGCACATCCTTTGGCATGTGCCAACCATCTTCAAAAATTGCAAGTATAAAATTTGTCCTCATGCAACTACTATCCCACTATAAGCATGCTATCAATAATATCCCAACCTTTGGCTTCATGCAACCATAAGCCTCCTGCATCATAAAACCTGTAAATAAACTACCATAACCTGTAAGCATCATGGACACCATCGAGATCATACGGTATATAGATCAACTACCACAGACCATGCACATAACCATGTCCTCTTGGATCACATGGCATAAGAAGCAATTGCCCAAACACCAGAGCTTCATAATATCTATACGAACATACATTTCTTGGTCCAACCAACATTGAACATCCTTGTGCACGTATGCTATTCCTAGATCAAACATCAAACAATGACATTGTGCTTCCAAAAGAACCCATACATATTGAACCTGCTTCTTAAGATCCATAGAATCTCTTGGATCGACTACCATTGAGAGCACATTGCATTTTTGAGCCCCACAATAAAGTAGAGCTTCCCTTGAACGACAATGCAACATCTACATCCCATAAAAAATTGACACCTTTTGGTCATAGCATATAAAGACACTTACTCAATTTTATCGGCATCTATAACATCATTGGCATGAGCATCAATAGAAAGAGAATCCAAACCCAACCATAGTTGATACACTGTCCAAGAAAACAAAAGAAAATGTGCATCCTTTAGAATAACCAAGTGATTTATCATCATCACCCCTCTGAATGCATAGTCATCATGAATATAGTAGATCAACCTGGCTGCTTCCTCTTGCATCTTGTGAGAAATAATACAAGGAGAAATTTCCCATGTATCCTGCACTTCACTCATTTCAAAAATATTAGACACACAAAGAACTTTGTCCATACAATCTTCATATGTAATGGAAATGGCCTATGAACTTTGAGAGTAGCGGAATTAGGAAATTAGGTGAAGCAATTTTGAGAGATTACTTTGTGAGCATAGCAGGTGAACTTAATTGATGGTAGCAACATAAACATGGTACTTAGTTAACTTGGCATGAACAATACTTTTGCAAGAGAGAGAGTTTAGAGAACATGACAATAGTTGAGGACCAGATTCATATGGAGCTGGTCCCCTCTCCAATAGGCATTTGTATTATAGTTTCTCCCATCAAGAGAGACTTGGTACAATACAGCCTTTGTGTTCCTTGTGACCTACGTGATGCAATGAAGATGGAAAGCTTCATGCATCACAAGCATAACATAAACTTGTAGAAAACATTAACTATCCCAAGCCTCAGTCCCAAGGCCTCAAACACCTTCAAAGGTGGAGAGAGCTAGCAGGGAATGAGGGTAGGGAAGAGGAAGAAGAAACATTCCATAGGAGAAAGAAATAGTTCCTCGACTCTTCTTGCTAGCATACATAATAGCATAGTAATGAAGATGGAGAAGATGGCAAGCTTAAGCATTGAAGCATGGATCTTGGTTGGATTTGCATTCCATAGCCAAGAGTGTTGATGTAGGCTCTCTCTTCTCACAAGCTTGGAGAAGGAGGTGGTGTTCCTCAACTTTCACCAAGTGAGGATGAGTCCCCAAAATGAGTGTGTGCGTGTGGTGTATATCCCCCTAGCACTCCCCTTGCTTGCTTGGGGCGAGTTGTAACTTTCCCACATGATGCAAGCTCATTGGACCCCTCTCCCTCTAGCCAATCACATGCTGCATGCATTCAAGTACATGGGTAGTCTTTTGACAAGTGTCCTCCTTACCCCTTAGAGAGAGAGAGCACCTTCCTTCCTCCTTACTTCCTCATTAAGTTTGTAGGGTCTCTTTTTGACTCAAGCACCTTACCCCCCATGAATAGAAAGCTTCTCAAGCACCTTCCTCATTAAGTATGACAAGTACCTCAAGTACCTTAGTCATCAAGCATGACAAGCACCTTAGCTGGAGTTCCCACCTCAAGCTCAGCCCTAGCTTGCCTAAGGTCAAAGGCAAGTTTAGGTCGGGTTCCCACCTCAAGCTCAGCCCTAGCTTGCCTAAGGTTAAAGGTAAGTTTAGGTTGGGTTCCCACCTCAAGCCCAGCCCTAGCTTGCATAAGGTCAAAGGACTTTTAACACTAACCATTGGAGGTCTTTAATGAAGCTAACCCTAAGGTCTTTTAAGCTCCATTAGATGCACATTGCTCTTTGATAGACTACCTCATTTTGGACCCTTAGTGAGATGTAACCATGTCTCCTCTTGGTCCCTTGCTGAAGTAAGCCTAGAATCACTTATTGCACAGTGCTCTTTGATAGACCATCTCCTTTTGGACCCCTATTGAGATGCAACCATCTCTCCTTTTGGTCCCGTGTTGAGATAGGTCTAGAAGCACATGTCTCTATTCTAACTCTTGTTCCCGTTTATTCTCCCACATTAAATGATCAGTTTAATATGAGAAAATCATTTGGTAAAGTTAGATATTATATTTTATGACATTACCTCTCTCTTGAAATCATAGTCGTCCTCGACTATGAGGTAGAGAAGATAAAGCCTAGTCATTAGTCCATGTTACTTAGCGGGTAGAGGATCCCTTTTTACCCTTCGACATCATTCCAAGATGGATGACTAATCCATTTGGTGCTTGGGAGACTTAGCTGCCACAAGCATGTGTGCTCTTTAGTCCATATCATACTTTCGAAGTAGAGTGACAAGTTCTACTTGGTATTTGGGAGACGTCGTCACCACAAACATGATTTTAAATTTGTGCACAATAAAAAGAGAACCGGTCTTATAAGACAAAAACATTTTTCATTTAAAATGCATTTTCATATGCTTACTGTAGTGCAACATTGTAAGCATTGACAAGGTTCATAGTATCCTTAAGCTAGGTTCCTTGCATTGAGTTCTACCAAACATCGAGCGAACTTATCCGAGCAAGTTCAAAACCGAGCAAAGTTACTAAGTGAGTTTCCCACATGTATATATGCTTCTTTTCTAAAAAGAGATATCACACACACACACACACACACACACACACACACAGATTTCTCTAAACCCAATCAATAAGTGTCAGTACCATTACTCCCCAATCATGATTATACAAATCTAGTCGTCCTTATACATGTCACCATTGCTAGCAAAAATATGTTTTTTCGGAAACTTAAATAAAGATCAATTAAACAACTTAGTTCACAAAGATGGAAGATTCAACTCCTTTCCATTTTGGATCATTGTTTGGAAAAACCTAGCAGATGTCTAGAAGGCCATAATTTGTTTGCGGCAAATTTCAATCTCTTTTGAGCTTGATTTGCAGATGATAGAGACTTGCCAAAACCAAGAGCTACCATGTATGTCCACTAGGAAGAGTGCTAATAAGTGAGAGAAGATGCTTAGATCTCTCTCTCTCTCTCTCTCTCTCTCTCTCTCTCTCTCTCTCTCTCTCTCTCTCTCTCTCTCTCTCTCTCTCTCTCTCTCTCTCTCTCTCTCTCTCTCCACGTTGAGCATACACTCATTAGAAGTATAACAAGCTGACATTTGTCCAAAAATGATTTGCAGGAAAAACCCAGCAGCAGTACCACAACGTGAAACTTACTTTAGCAGTGCTACATTCTAGAGAGTCACCTACCTAAGATTAATTAAGATAATTCTCTGGAATCTCAACATCCCCATCGTCAATCTCTGTTTGCAAAACCTTGGGATCCTTCCCATCCACAGAGCAACCCACAAAAACGCAGTGCTGAGAATTTCCTTTACTGTGCCAATGAGCTCCTTTGCCATCGAACAGGGATGCATCACACGGGCAATCTCAATCACATCATCGAGAGAAATGTTGGCATTGTTCTTGATGTTCTTAAATGTATAAGGAGAAGGAAGAGGAATCTGCAGGTCGGAGACCCACTAAGAGCTCATGTAGCACACTAGCATGGAGCAAAACCCTCTCTCGTCAATGCTAGGACTGAGGGGCAAGCAGAAGAAGAAGAAAAAGGCAATCGAGTGATGTAGCGGCTTGCATGGCCACATTAATAAGAGGAATTCTGACATTGTAATTATGAGAGTAGTCACTCATGAGGAGCACCTGCAGTATAACAATGTCATAAATAAAAATGATGGCATCTTTGTTGTTTCTGTCAATCGGCTTCATCATTGTGGTATTAATTATGCATTGAATGGACAGGAATCTGATTGTCAGATCTCGCCCTCTTAGAGATTAGGAAGGGAGATAATTGCTACACGAAACTCAGAGCGGATTAACAAGGCCCTTAGCACTAATCATGAGTAGCTCTAGCTGTCTTCAGAGGCTGTGTTCACACCAAAGCACAGGCGCCCACCACAGCAATACTCGTTCTTGAGCGATAATTATAACACATTTAGCTACTATTTCAGTCCCGCGAGGAGCAGCAGCTCCAGCAATGCATTCATCTTCTTCCTATCGCGCTCGGGCTCCTTGAGGGCTCTGATCACAAGGACAATGGCGCTAATTTCTCCCTTACTTCTAGTCCTGCTCCAGTTCAATGTCACCATTGAGGGAGCCACCCGTAAACTCCACTAGACGGTAGACACAAAGCTGAGTGATGCATGCTTTGCACCCACGATGAAGATGCAATGCTGATAAAGAAAGGGCAGCAAGAATATGAGGAGGTTGTTTTTGTTCGTTTAACAGGAGGGGAAGTTGGAGTTTCCTCTTCATTGGCGCCCAAGATCGGGCCTCTGGGTCTATTGCCCAAGAAGGTAGGAGAGGACATCGCCAAGGAGACTGCCAAGGACTAGAACGGCCTGCGCGTTATCGCCAAGCTCACTATCCAGAATCGTCAAGCCAAGGTCGTTGTTGTCCCTTCCACTATCTACGAGGGATCCAATTTGGACAGCATCTCTTTTGGCTTCGTCTCCTTTCTTTATGCTGCTTTTGCTTTTGCTCTCGCAACCATGCGTTGCCCTCACTCACTCGATGATCTGTGTGTGTGTGTGTGTGTGTGTGTGTGTGTGTGTGTGTGTGTGTGTGTGTGTGTGTGTGTGTGTGTGTGTGTGTGTGTGTGTGTGTGTGTGGAAAGAAAAACCTTTTCTGAAATAACTATGCAGCATCCAACAGCAATAGAATTTAACATCAATACAGTTTGCCTATCTGAACGGGTGCAAACCTCACAATTAAAAAGTGTCATTCTTTGCACTCTTACATATGCAAGAACATGCCATCATAGCCCGCGCTAAGCATGACACATTTCAGTTGTATGTATGCAGCACCCCCCAACCTCATAAGGCACGACAAAGCAAAAGGTTACGAGAGTGCACTGACCTGTCTTTTTTTGAAACCATACTTCTTATGTTCATTGAACAAATCAGTTTTGGCACTGCCAAGGTTCACAATTTTGGGGCAACCATCTCTATCCTTGTCCTGTTGGGTGCACTCTTTACAGTAGTAAGCATCAAAAATGCCGGCACCTCCGCAGATGATGCAACGCCCTTGGAAGGAGCCATAATTGCACTCGTTGCACACTCAAACCAGAGTACAAGGGCGCACATATGAATCGCAAATCACGCACTCACTCCCATGTCTGCTGCTGAGAGAGGAGGGAAAGGATGGAGGCAGTAGTCTGCCTGTGGGGTTGAGGGTATTTAAAGAAGCGCTGCTTGCAAGGAAGAGCACTCGGCAATTGAGTTTTCTTCGTGAGCAAGGACCTGAGGGTGAGGTCACGAACAGGGGACATTGCAGAGATGGTTGGGCTCTGCGGATAGCGAGTAATGGTGGGACCCAGACAGCGCAGTGCCCCTATTGCCAGACATTCTCGAGCTTCCCCTTTGCGCGCTTCAGTGATGTCCGCCTGCTTGTCGACCTCTTATGATTCACCATGGCTGCTCGTGAGTGCCCGCTTGCCCTGCGTATGCTGAGAGAGAGTCTCTCTCTCTCCCCCAAAAACAAAAACTCAACTCTATCAAAGAGCGCACGCCGGCGTGCGGTCTTAGAGAGAGAGAGAGAGAGAGAGAGAGAATCCATCACTTGCATTCTACGCCACCTCTAGCAAGGTATTCACTAGTCAATAGTGTCTGTTGTAGTACTGCAATGGCGAGCTCTTCTTATGTGGGTAGCAACAAAGGTCTGGCACTGCTACTTCTTGCCATGCTTTTGGTGATAGGGGTGGTGAGCCTCGCGAACGCAGTAGTAGCGATGAAGAGGTTGCCGGAGAAGAGAGAGAGCCAGCTTTCGGCCTGCAACGCCCCTTGGAGTTGGCCTCATTAGACACTCAGCATGCCAGGTATAACCCAACGATGGCAGACCCGTATGAATTCCTTGTGAGAGAAAGCACGGTAAGTTCCTCTCAGGAGGATGTTTTGCAGTGCAGTCTGTTATAGAATTGATATTTTATGCAGTTAACAGGTGGAAATACTAGACCAAGCTAGGCCTATGCGAATGGAAATATATATATATTGTACATTTTATTATTCAAGTGCTCTTTATGAGCCTTGACCATTTATGATCGGCCGGCCAGTTTGTAATCACTTTGACCATTTAAGAAATCTATAAATGAAATACGTGCAAGAGGGAAATGGTCACTCTTGCATGGGGGGAGATTGCACCCAGCGTCGTCTTCTTCTTCTCTCCTCTCTTCTCTCTCGCCGTGCTGGCGTAGCACTCCGCTCTAGGAGGTGCGCCTGCACGTGCTCTCTCGCTCTATCTCCTTCTTTGTCTCTCTCTGCTGTGTGCAGCTTGATTATGTGCAAGGATGGTTGCCAGGTATGCAGATTTGTGTGTTTCATCGTCTGTAGTATCTAGTTCTGGTATTTTGCAGGGCTCTCCACGCTCCCGTATGTAGCAGTGGTATCAGAGCCCGGGCTACGCTCCAGAGGTTGCAGATTCAGATAACCAAAAGCTAAGTGCTCTTGTTTTCTTCTGATTTTCAAAATTTATAATTCTATGTCCTTGTTTTATATTATCTTTTTCATGCAAATTTGACATTAATCCTTCATTAATTTATAATTAGTGAAAAGATTTGAATAAGATAGTAGAAATGATAAATTTTTAGTGCAAGAAAAGTTTACATAATATTAATGTGTGTGTGTGTGTGTGTGTGTATATATACATATATCTTTTAATATTAATAAGCATGATAGATATCGTCATACGATTTGTATAGGATACGGAGAAGAAGAGCTGTTGTCGATAAATTTTAAATACTTTAGGAACAATCTAGCAGTTGTAGAGGGTGAAGCATTTGAGCAATTTTTCTCATTAGTTGTAGAAGGGAATCACGGCACTGTGGCAAGAGTCTCGAGCCCAAGATCACGTTATAGAGAGGGAATAAGGATCAACAAACAAATTTGCATGGGAACGAAGCCCAAAAACATATACTATTTTTATATTATAGGAGCAGTTACGGTCTATAATGGGGATGTAATCATTGAAGGTAGTAATCAGAGAAGTGCGCCAGCAATCGGATCAACAATCGTCAAAACCGTAGCATTAGTAGTGAGCGACGACCTAGGTGACGACGGTTTGGCAATTGACGGCGTCTCCTATCTCCCAAGCACTTACACCGCTTCTCACCACCCACAGCAAGCTCACAACAACGCTGAGGGCGACTGCCTAGCAGCTTCTCTATCTCTCTCTCTCCTCGTTCGCTTGTGGCATGCACATCCCACCCAATCTCTCTCTCGTAGTCTAACTCTCTACCTCTCTTTTTTCTATTGCGTTGCACCAACCACAGCTTAATTAACTGCCCGCTCTCACCCACCACCCACTCGCATGCTGCTGCACCCAACCACTCTCTCTCTCTCTCCACGACCACCATCAAATTACCCTCTCTCACTGGCCGTCAACTAACACCCACACAAAAGCTGCCATCAGCGCTACCACTCTTCTCGGTACTGCTCTCCGTTGCATGAGGACTCCAAATTGGTTGTAAATCCCCACACTCACACACACATGCGCTGGTGTGGGATGACAATTCTCAACCACTCCTTTTCGGTCCAGCGCTTGAGCTTGTCTAACTTCGACTGCAGATATATACGCTTCAAGCTCACTTCAGCTCTTTATTTCTCAGCCTCTCTTTTATTCAACCTCACTCCTCCACTAACTCTAGTCGTCGCCATGTACTCTCCCTCTCTCCCAACCTACAACAAACCGTCACCCTTACTTTTGCATCCTATTAGTGTTACTCACACACCCGACATTCTGACAGTAGCCCGCTACCCAGCACACTCTCTCTAATCTTCACACACAGCCAACCTTCAATCTCGCCCAGCACACTCTCTCTAATCTTCACACACAGCCAACCTTCAATCTCGCCCACTTTTTATTCGTGGTCTGCACAGGGTCCCCCAACCACACCAGCCGCATAGAGTTTCCGATCTTCTTCTGTGTATCAACGTAGATGCTTCACAAGTGGTTATTGCAAGAATTTGAGGTACTGCCCTTCGGGCCATGTCATAATCCAACACTCAGTGTATGGTTGTGAATGCATGTTGAAGGGGAGTCAGAAGCATGGCCGCTTGATAGGAGGGAGCATAAGCGAAGAAGGCGACCAAGAAGGACTTGGCACATGGGGAGCACTCTCTCTCTCTCTCTCTCTCTCTCTCTCTCTCTCTCTCTCTCTCTCTCTCTCTCTCTCTCTCTCTCTCTCTCTCATTTGCCTGCATGGCATCAACCACCCAAAAACCAGTCGTGTGTAGACACTCAACATGCAGCTTAGCTTGCAACCGGTTGCTCTCAGAGTCTCAACTACCTGCCTCGCTAGTATCCTACTTTGCGTTGCTCGTGCTCATACTAGCTGCATGTCACCGAGTTGTCCTCTCACTGTTGTTGCTACCAGACATGCAAGTGGCATCTGCACGTTAAGCGGGGCCGTGCCTGGACGCTATCCTAGCCGAGTACGACTACTTCCACAGGCGGACATTCATGAAATTCTGCTGCGAGACGGCTGCAGTACTTTCTTAGACAACGTCCAATGCAGGGCATTGTCGACGATGTTGCTGATGAAGATTTGTTTATTTATTTATTTATTTATTTATTTATTTTCAACTTTACTTCCTTTTAATTTTTACCCTGGCATTAGATTAGATTCACACGGAGTTTGGCCTCATATTTAATTTGGTCTTTTGAGGATGTTTAATGTAACATTTCATCTCATTTCTCTCTTTATCCCCCCTTCCACTAACGGCTCCCTACAAAGAGGCGGACAGTCACAAAGCTTTTCAATAATCAGTGCAATACTCTCTCAGACAACGTTTTCGTCTTCACAATCTTTCATTTTACTACATTTTATTTTTATTTTTATTTTTGTCCCCATACATTAGCTTAGATCCATAAGACTTGTATCTTTTGGTCCCATAGCCATTTGGCAAACGAGTAATTTAACCTTCACAACGTAATTTGAGTCAGTGGACGAGAGATTCACTTTCACAATAAAACTTCAAGCAAACAGTGCTGATAATTGCAATATGGAACCGATACAGCTCTTAATAACGAGGAAGAAAAACCATGGCTGCTCAGCTAACTCCCTGCTCTATTTGGCACACTATCCCTAGCCATTGCTTGTATACCCACACATATGCACACATATTGTATGCGTGTCTTGATAATGTGCAAATTGGCATCCCTACTTAAGCGAACCTTTTTTTAAAAAAAAACCAAGCTCCTTACACATCTACCTCGCTAAATTTTACCAAGACTACAACCACTGCGGTCTGCACTCACCGACTTTCTACGCATTGTCTAGTCAAGTCTAGGTCATTTGTATAAACTGCCAACTCCCATCCTACCTCCTCCTAGTTAACATCCAGAGGCTTAAGTAGATCGTTTTGCAAGGGATTTTCTTGCTGCACCGCAAATCTACATTCTCATACAAAATTCTAGTTCTAACTAGCAAACACCTATCGTAACTAAAGGCTTCTAGGAAAGGGCCGTTCAAGATCAAATTACTTTTGGGTTGTTTGCCCAATCAGTCCCATCTATCTTTCTATTCGTTCCACGACTAATCATCGTAGACATCTGTAAATCCTCAATGTAATTTTGCCTCCCACAATTGCATTATACACTCCAATCAGATCTCCTTATCTACATTAGGACTTCAACATTTTCTCACATTTCCATTTTTGC
Organism: Adiantum capillus-veneris; assembly: GCF_014529385.1. NCBI lineage: Eukaryota > Viridiplantae > Streptophyta > Polypodiopsida > Polypodiales > Pteridaceae > Adiantum > Adiantum capillus-veneris. The sequence goes on from NC_140941.1 coordinate 70,352,661, forward strand.
AGGGCTCTGGCTAACCTTTTTATTTGTGTTCCAGCCTCATTTTATTTATTTTGTGAATCAAAGTGCTAACACTGTCCGTTCTAAATATGTGATCGCATACTAATCTTGAATCAAATTCTACATAGACAACCTATTCTTTTATTTCATTTCAAATTACTAACACACAATCAACATATTTGGATTTGTTAATTATACTATGGTGCAAGTTTGATAGTTGCAATTCTCCCTAGCTTGTACAATCTGTTTGACACGCCTCATATGCAAGTTACGATCATATCTCTCTCCACAAACACACTGGCTCAAATATTTTTGCTCAAGGTATGTACATTAACCTCACTCCCTTTTTCATAATTCCTTTCCTGACAATCTTTTATAAATTTGGCAACCCAACATCTCTCATATCATCACTAGTACTTATAAAATGGAACCACTTCCTACATCCTGTCGATAGGTATCTCACATACATCACTCCTATTTTTTAATTTCATTTCTCTACATTATCTGCTCAACTGAATACTGCTTCAAATGTTAAGATAATGACTTCTACTTGTACTACAAGTAATTTCTGAGATGCCTTGTCGATTAGCTATGCAGTTCTTCAATTGAGCTAGGGTGCTCTCGGATATCAAGCCACACTTCATAAGTGCCTTGTTAGTGGAACATACTCTAATTTGGTGTCAAATAGGTGGCAAATGTTTGTTTTTTTTAATGTCTTGCTTGGTCCATTGGTCACATACACACAGATTCGCCGATTTAGGCAGTGTGTCAATGCTCATCTAGTGCAGATTCGCCGATTTAGGCAGCACAACACTAAACTACAGATTCATGCTTTTTAAACAATATCCAATGCAGATTCGCCGATTTAGGCAACACCAATCACAAAATCATGCTACAGTGGTTGGCCACCACTGTAACTGGTATGATTTAATTACCCGGGTACATAATGAAAGTGATTTGGATTTGAACTTATATTGTGGAGCTGGAATTGGATTGGGATTTGGTATCTGATGATTACTTTATCAGGACAGTGTTTATGTGATGAGACTTGACATTATGAGCTTGATGATGAGTGTGACCAATGATATCCTGATTCCTCGGGGTATGACATATACTACATATTCTAGTGGTATGGGACACTGGAATAGATAGTATATGGATGATGGCAAGCATAACCAATGTGTCTAATTTTATGCATTTTTCTTTTACTATTTGATACAGATTTCTAATCATTGTTTTTGACAAGTACTGTTTGCAGATTTTTATCTTGCGGAACTGAGGACAGTTGCTTTCCAACGGAGAGGTATGTTATAGAATTAATATTTTATGCAGTTGACAAGTGGAAAGGACTAGACCAAGCTAGGCCTATGCGAATGGAAATATATATATATTGTACATTTTATTATTCAAGTGCTCTTTATGAGCTTTGGCCATTTATGACCGGCCGGCCAGTTTTTAATCACTTTGACCATTTAGGAAATCTATAAATGAAATACGTGCAAGAGGGAAATGGTCACTCTTGCACGGGGGGAGATTGCACCCAGGTCGTCTTCTTCTTCTCTTCTCTCTTCTCTCTCATCATGTTGGCGTAGCACTCTGCTCTAGGAGGTGCGCCTGCACGTGCTCTCTTGCTCTATCTCCCTCTCTGTCTCTCTCTGCTTGTGTGCAGCTTGATTATGTGCAAGGATGGTTGCCAGGTATGCAGATTTGTGTGTTTCATCGTCTGTAGTATCTAGTTCTGGTATTTTGCAGGGCTCTCCGCGCTCCCGTATGTAGCACAGTCTTGGCTGGGAAGAGAAGGGGGCGCCTGCTTTGTCGCCATCGCAGGAAGATCAACCCCTTTCTATGCTCTGCGGCACCTCTGGCAACGGGTGGGGACAAGGGCCACTATGGCGGCAAGGGTAGTGGTGGTTATGATCAGCATGGCGGTCAAGGTGGCAAGGGCAGCTATGGTGGCAAGGGCAGCTATAACAATAGCCATGGAGGCAACCAGGCAAGGGCCATGGCGGCAGCTGCGATAAGGGGCATGGCGGTCATGGTGGCCACGACCCGCATGCCTAGCTCGCTAGCTTCTACCAGCTAGCTATAAGCACTTGCTAGTCCTCTCTTGTATGTAAACTGCCAGGTCTCTTTAACTCTCTCTCTCTCTCTCTCTCTCTCTCTCTCTCTCTCTCTCTCTAGCATAGCAATGTCTGCTCTCTCACAATGCAAGTTTAATGTCTTATCATGTCAACATAGGGTTCCCTTATGCTGCACAACACTTGAAATTGGTGTTTAATCAGAATAAGCAAAAGATATCACTGAGAGAGAGAGAGATATCTCCACGACGAAGAGGAAGCAGAAGCAATTGTGGCATAAGCAGTCATAACGGTCAAGCGCCGCAACGGTGGACGTAACAAGCATGGAAGAGGCCACACCAACCCCATCAGGTGCTGCGATTGTTGGCGATGTGTGCCCAAGGACAAGGCTATCCAGCGGTTTCATGTAAGTAACATTGTTGAACAAGCTGCTTTATGAGATGTGCAGGATGCTTTCGTTTATGATGGGTATACACTTCCCAAGCTTTACACCAAAATATAGTATTGTGTTTCATGCGCCATTCACTCTCACGTTGTCCGTGTAAGATCCCGCACAACAAGAAGAGTTCGGGAGCCACCACATAGGTTTAGACGCAAGGAGGATATGCAGAACCAGAATCAGCGTACAAATGTTCCTGTTGTTAGGAAGTGAAGAGGTGTCTAATTAGTGCGTAAGCCAAGAGAGGAAGAAGGCTCATAAATTTTGACTTCTATCATAGAACTCTTAGAAGACACATGCTACGAGCATTGCCACTATGGTTGAAGCCATCAATAAGATGGGCGTTGAGGGACTTTTGAGTCTTTTGGACGGGCTTGTATCTTATGTTTTTGAAATGTCTTTCTAAAGTTTTTGAGAGAGAGAGAGAGAGAGAGAGAGAGAGAGAGAGAGAGAGAGAGAGAGAGAGAGAGTTGCTTGTGAGACTGAGAGTGCGTGAGGGAGAGAAGCCCTACGAGTGAACAAGAGACACGATACTAAAAATTCACTAAACTTGGCCGCTGAGAAGGAGTGACCAGTGCTCGAAAAAAAAATTAATCAAGAAACTTGTCAAACCTACATGTTAGAAACAATAGAGGTAAACTGACTAAATCTGAAGGTTTTTATACCAATTTACACTAATTTTTTTCAAATTTTGGAGGTTTTCTCACCTTCAACTATAAAATTTAGAGGTAAATCTCAAGATTTGTAGGTGGGGTTACACTAAACCTAGGTTTTTTCAAGCATTGTGAGTGACTTATAGAGGCGATGCTGAGTCTGAGAGGAGAGAGATAGAGAGAGTATAATTGGCTAGATTGGTTGAGAGTATGCACACCCCTTCCATGTAGAGCTCGCTGCTTAGTGGCAGAGTTAGGCCCACTTTTGTGGAACTCTAGAAGAAGGTGGAGGTAGGGATTGCTGAACAAGGGCATCGGCGCATCAAAGTCATTTTTGATGCGCAACCAGAAAGACTGATGTTTGAGAAAAGATTCCTCGGCTGTGATCCTGCAACTGTGGAAGAAAAATCTCATTCTCTCTCTCTCTCTCTCTCTCTCTCTCTCTCTCTCTCTCTCTCTCTCTCTCTCTCTCTCACACACACACACACACACACACACACACACCCAAACTCTTCATCTTGGTTCTCGTCGAAAGATGGGGCCGAGGTGATTGTGAAGGCACTGCATAAGAGGTGATTGCCAAGATGTTGGATGCAAGTGGTGATTATCATTCCTTTCGACAATACCTTATGATCTTCATCACCTCTCCCACCCTTGTCCACAAAGTCCTCGTGATCGGGGCCTCCTCTTTTGCAACTCACCATGAAAACTCTAAAAGAGTCCGTAGTCCATGAAAACTATTATTTTCAAGTATGTGATGTAAGAGATATTTTCCTTTTCCTCTTCGTTTCTCAAGTGTCATGATTATACACTGAAAGATCTTTTTTGCGAGCCAGACTAAAAGGAGTCACTCACCCAAAAACAATTATCTCCAATTTCAATAAGGTACAATCTAGCACCAAAGATTGCAAATATAGATTGTTCATATTGGCTCCAACCTACCAATACGATCTACCAAATCTACTTCTTCTATAATTTCCTTAGAAGCACTTGCCATAGTATTATGTATTGAGAAACCCTCCTCCCCACTCCACAACATTGCACGCGCACGCACACGCACACACGCTTTTACTTGTCCAAGCATCTACCATGGCTTTAATATTGATGACCACAAGCTGTGATTCAGAGGAGGGAGCATAACCTTGGATAATCAAGAAGTTAATATAAGGGTGGATGATTAAAGTCTCCATAAGGAATGCTCTAGACAGTTAGAGACAATGATAGATAGATTGTATATGTAATTTGATGCTAAATATTTCTATTATGATTTAAGTTCTATGTACCTTGTGGGGTTTTGCTCTTTTTATGATTTCTCGAAAAGATTTGTTTGGAGTTTGAAATTCCTCATCCTGCACTCAACCATGGCTAGGTACATAACCATTTATGGATGACAATGTGGCCACAAGATTGTTCTTATGTTTGACGATAGCATCTATGCACTTTCTATATCTTTTGTGATACAACGTTATGAAATAATAATGCATTCAATTTGCATCCATTAACTCTAACGGGAGAGCAGGTGAAGATAAAGGCTATTGAACTTGCTAGTGGTGAACAAATCTTGCTTCTCAATCATGGACAATGTCAATTCTAGAAGGTTCGCATTCCTATTGAAAGCACACAAGGCATTGGAATGAAGGACACACTAGTAATAGTCCGATGGTCCCTCCAGAGTAGTTGGTATACTACATGCAATGCCTTCACAAAAAAGCCTACACATGGCACTCAAACAAGCAAAGGATATCATTCAAGTTCAAGAGCTACCTATGCATTATGATGGACATGTGGCATTTAAGTTACCATCTTTTGATCTATTTGTGCACGAACTTATGAAAATTGCAACATGTGAATTTACCATGGTGAATAAGTTTGCACAAATAGAGTTTTGGAATATGCTCAGCAAGATGGTTTCAAAGCAAGGATATGAATGTGTATCAATGTGTGTGTGAACACATTAAAGGAAGAGTATGGCTCTTTTGTTTGAGATTATTTGAGATGCAACATGGTTACCTTGCTACACTATACTCTATAGAGTGACTATTGAGATCTTGATCTAATCTTTTTCATTGCTTATGCTCGCTCGGTTTCTTGTCCGCTCAGAAGTACTCGCTCGAGGATTGGGATTCCTCCCTTGCATCCATTTAGCATATATAAAAGGATAATTCTTTAACTTAATAAGATATCGTCAAATAATCTTACCGTTTCTTAATATCTTGTCTTCATATCATAGGATGGACTCAGATTGAAGTACTTCTTCTTTATCTTTGATTTTTGGAGGGTCTGCAACTATTGCTTCTTTTGATGGCACTCCTTTGTAAGGCTTACGTAGGCTCTCATGGAAAGCATTGTGTATGAGCCAATGGTTGGGCAACTTTAATTGATAAGCCATCTCATTGATTGGCTTAAGAATTTAAAAAGGACCATAGTATCTTTTTGCTAGTTTAGCATAATACTCTTCGTGGGCCGAAGGATTCTTGCCTGTAGTATGCCTTAGATGAGCCTTGAGAAACTTTAGCAAGATCCAATCATTTTTCACAAAGGCTAAGGCTCTTTTATGCTTATTAGAAGCAGCCCCTTTTGCCTTTGCTTTGAGATGGATATAACCTATTTAATCTTTGGAAAAGATTCGTGTGAGTCTCGGCTATATTCATCAGCAGGCGAAGATCTTCCCATGTACTTTAAGTAGTAAGGGACTTTTGGATCTTCCCTCATTAACCTCAAAAGGTGCTTTCCCCATAGAAGTATGTACAATGTCATTGTATGCATACTCTATAAGAAGTAGGTTTTTCTCTCATTGAGAATGTTGATCTACTTCCATGACATAGGCTTAGATCAAGAATCATTAGATTAGTTATTTCACTTTGGTCATCCGTTTGTGGATGATAGGCCAAAAGAGAAATTTAATCTACTTTCTAGATTCTCAAAGAGACCCTTCTAGAAATTACTGGTCATTCTAGGATCTTTGTCCAACTCTATGGATGCTGGAAATCCATGATGCTTGAAAATTTGAGATCTAAAGAGGGTTGCCGTTTGACGTGCCTTAATAGTCTTTTTGAGAGGCATAGAGTGTGTTTTCTTGTTAAGCCTATCGACTAAAACAATCTAAGTTGCTTCCCTCAATCAAATTTCAACTTTTGGTATACCATGCATTTTAAAACATACTCTTGTATGTTTAGTTTTCATGATAGACCAACAGAAATACATTTCTACTCCTCGAAGAGTAGACTATGAAGTCCCTCTTTGCTCGCATAAGGAGAAGTATGGGATTCATACATGACTTTCTTATTGTATGGGTGATTAACACATAGCCTATTGCCATTTGGAAGACAACCATCCTTCAAGGTGAATGGTTCTTTTTTCTTCCCTGTCGCAAAGGTTGTAATTATGTACTTAAAGTCTTGGTCATACCATACTCATTTATCATAAAAGATAGATCATTGTGAGTTGCTATAGACACCACATTTACCCTTGGTCATTGTGAAAGTGCATCGACCACTTGATTGTGCTTGCCAACAATGTGAGCAATATGAAATTTAAATTGCAAAAGAAAATTTGCCCACCTCATTTGTTTGTCGGAGAGCTTGGTTTGCATCGTGAAGTTCTTGAGGCTTTGTGATCCATTCGTAGGATGAATGGAGTCCCCAAGAGATAATGTTTCCACATGTTTAGGGCATATAGAATAGCTAGTAGCTCTTTTTCGTATTTGCCCAATACTCGCTTAGTGAAGTTGAGTCTTTGATTCTCATATGCTATGGCATGCCCTTCTTGAAGCAAAATAGCTCCAAAGCAATCGCCACAAGCATCACATTGGACCTCAAATGGCTTTGAGAGATCTAGTAGTGTGAGCACACGTTGAGAGATATGATTCTCCTTAAGCTTCTTCAAAAGCTTCTTGCACTTTTGCAGTCCATGAATACTTAATGTTCTTTTTTTTGTTAAGTCATGTAATGGGCTTGCTATTAGCGATATTTTTTTTTTTAATGAAGCATCTATAGTATGCACACATACCTATGAAGCTTCGTACCTCCTGTAGATTCCTTGGATTAGGCCATCCTTCTATTATCTCTAACTTTGTTGGATCCATACGGGTGCCATCTTTAGAGATCATGTGACCTAAATATTGAATCTCTTGTACAAAAAATTTTACTTTTCTTTTGATTAATGAAAAGCTGATTCTCTCTCACCACTTGAAAGATTACCTGGAGGTGTCGTTTGTACTCTTCAAGAGATTTTGAATGGCCTGAAGATTTTTGTCCATCATGAGTTTGAATGCGTCTATAGCATTTGTTAGGTCAAAACTTGTAAAGTATCAAATAGATCTTCTACCCGCGGCACGGGAAATCTATTTTTGATAGTGATCTTATTTAGTGCTCTATAGTCGACACACATGTGATATGTGTCATCTTTCTTTTGCACTAAAAGAAATGATGAACAAAATGGAGAGGAGCTAGACCTCACCATCCTTTTTTTTCACCAAGTCATGCACTTGCCTCATGATCTCCTCTTGTTGAGCTTGTGAAACTCAATAAGGAGGCTTGTTAGGTGGTGAGCTTCTTGGTAGGAGCTCAATTGCATGGACATCATCCCTCATTTTAGAGGTAACTCATTAGGGATGTCATCAATGAAAACATCATGGGATCCATTTAGGAAATTAGACAACTCTAATTCCTCTTTATTCCCTTTATTGCAAGGATATGGTGTTCCCCGACTCATTAGCATCTATGTACATGCTCTCTTCCCCGTAGGTGAAGTAGATTCTCCTTTTAGGGAGCTTCATGTTGGAAGCATGCGGTTAAACCATGGTGCCCCAACGATAACATTCTCATATTTGAGAGGAAAGATGAAGAAATCCCTTTTGTCCACATAGCTTTGGACATGAAGCCTTAATTTTCCAATGAAAGAAGTAACTGAGACATCTTGTCCCTTGATAGCTCCATTGGCTTTCAATGCATCTCCTATCTTGTGGGCTTGTATGCCTAGCTTAGTGGTTAACTCCGTGGATATGAAGTTGTGAGTTGAACTAGGGTCAAACAAAATAAATTCATCATGCTCTTGCATCTTTTCCCAAGCATAGGAAAGGAGAAATCCTTGGCAATGAGCATCCTCTTTTGGAGCTTCAAACATAGAGACTCTAGGAGTCTCATCACGGGCAATTCTCTTGGGGCAAGGACGATAAAGCTTCTAGCTCTTTAGGAGAGAGTTTATATTTACCTTTGTAAACTCCCTTCTCCTTGGATCGATTGTTGTTGTTGTTGGAATAGCCTTGGTAAGAATTTTGGGCATTGGTTTTCCTCTTGGCATCACTTCTGTCTTTATTTTCCATGGGCTTGACATTCCGTCTAGCCCCTTGTTGGAAATTGATGCGCGAAGCAACCATGGGGTGGTGGATTACTTCAGTGATAGAATCAGGCCATTGAGAGTTGACGTGCATGGCCATCTCTTTGGGTAATCCCGCACAGAATTGTTGCTTTTGCTTGACAAAGTCTATCTTTTGAAAAATAGCCTTGAGATGTAAATCCCAAAACTTGACCACATATTTGTGGATAGGCTCATGAGAGAGAAGCTTTAAACTTCACCATTTGGTAAACACTTTGTCCTTTGCATCACTTGCAAGGAATTGCTTCATGATGGAAACTCGTAGAGTTTTCCATGTCTTTGGGGTTTCATCGTTGCCACGAAGGCTAGCCCACCATTGACGAGCCGATTTTTGGAAGTGCATAGCTACATGGCATAGCTTGGAGGACTCCATGAAGCCCTTGTCTCCAAAGGCCGCATCAAATTTTTGGATGAAGGCCAATACTTTGTCGGTAGCACCAAAGGTGCCATCCTAGGTGAGAAAAGAGATACTCTTTCCTCCCTCTTTAAACTTCTTTAGCTTTTGTGACCTTCGCCATGCAGGGTAAGATTTGCGATGTCCTCCCCTCTTGTATTCTCTAGGAGAATAACTATTGCTTTTGTCAAAAGAGGAGGAAGGTGAAGAAGAAGGAGAAGAGGGTGACCTCTTTCTTGCCCTTTTCTTCCTTGGTTTCCTCTCTTCCCTTTTGGAGTGACGAGGAGAAGGACTATGGGTTAACCATTTCCTCTTGGGAGGAGTGGCAATCGTTTAGTCCGCCTTCTTCGTGGAGCCACGTCTTCGGAGGAATTTAGGGATTCATTACTTACTTGATCTTTGGATTCCTCCTCTCGTATGGGAGAGAGTCTTCTTTTGGGGGTTTCATCAAGAGGCCTCCTAAGCTCTCTCTCCTCTTGGAGAGGAAAGGAAATCCCATAAGCACGAATTTGTTGAGTAACTTCGGCTTGCAAAGTGGGGTTGCCCATAGCTTGTTGCAACCTAGTAACAAGATAATTAACAAACATGGGGGCATCATCATTGGCACCTTCATGTGCAAAATCAAAGTTATCAATGTTCATTCTACTCTCTTAGTTATTGTCAGCCATGTTAATTAAACTTATATGTTTACTTAGTGTAAGCTTTGTCAATTCAAAACCTTAGTTGCTACTCCACTTAGCCTTTGAAAATAGGCACTTAAGTATCTACACCCACAGCTTGAATTGGTTAATTATAGAGAGTAGTGGAGTGAGTCTAACACAGTGAACTTTCCGAGGGATAGCTCCTTTCGGACTTCTTATGGCTCAATAATGGTAAAGCCGTAGGCAAGTCTAAAAATATTCCATTATTAAGACCAAAGCTCCCGACGTGTGCACCATATCCCACATAGTGGGCTCAACAAAACCGATAATAGATCCCAGACCCACTTACCCTAATATAATCAACAAAAACAACCATTAATAGGCTACTTAAGGACCTCGACCTCTCTTCTTAAGAAAGAAAAGAGAAACCAAATGCTCTGATACCAATGTAATGGAAATGGCCTATGAACTTTGAGAGTAGCGGAATTAGGAAATTAGGTGAAGCATTTTTGAGAGATTACTTTGTGAGCATAGTGGGTGAACTTAATTGATGGTAGCAACATAAACATGGTACTTAGTTAACTTGGCATAAACAATACTTTTGCAAGAGAGAGAGTTTAGAGAACATAACAATAGTTAAGGACCGGATTCATATGGAACCGGTCCCCCCTCCCAATAGGCATTTGTATTATAGTTTCTCCCATCAAGAGAGACTTGGTACAATACAATCTTTGTGTTCCTTGTGACCTGCGTGATGCAATGAAGATGGAAAGATTCATGCATCACAAGCATAACATAAACTTGTAGAAAGCATTAACTATCCCAAGCCTCAGTCCTAAGGCCTCAAACACCTTCGAAGGTGGAGAGAGCTAGCGGGGAATGAGGGTAGGGAAGAGGAAGAAGAAACATTCCATAGGAGAAAGAAATAGTTCCTCACTTATCATTACTCTTCTTGATAGCATACATAATAGCATAGTAATGAAGATGGAGAAGATGGCAAGCTTAAGCATTGAAGCATGGCTCTTGGTTGGATTTGCATTCCATAGCCAAGAGTGTTGATGTAGGCTCTCACTTCTCACAAGCTTGCAGAAGGAGGTGGTGTTCCTCAACTTTCACCAAGTGAGACTAAATCCCCAAAATGAGTGTGTCTACGGTGTATATCCCCCTAGCACCCCCCTTGCTTGCTTGGGGCGAGTTGTAACTTTTCCACATGCTGCAATCTCATTGGATCCCTCTCCCTCTAGCCAATCACATGCTGCATGCATTCAAGTACATGGGTAGTCTTTTGACAAGTGTCCTCCTTACCCCTTAGAAAGAGAGAGAGCTTGAAAATATCTAGATAGTTTGTTGGATGGAACTAGAAGCTCATTGGACCCCTCTTTAGCCCAACCCATAGCATTCAAGTACACCATGTGGTTAAGGTTAGTGAGAGTCTGACATGTGTCCCACGTGTCCTTTTAGAAAAGGGGTGCCCTTTGTGTGAGTGGAAGGTTAGGTCAAAGATTCCCCTAACTTTGGGACTTTCATGCATAGGAAGCTTCTCAAGCAACTTCCTCATTAAGTTTGTAGGGTCTCTTTTTGACTCAAGCACTTTACCCCCATGAATAGAAAGCTTCTCAAGCACCTTCCTCATTAAGTATGACAAGTACCTCAAGTACCTTAGTCATCAAGCATGACAAGCACCTTAGCTGGAGTTCCCACCTCAAGCTCAGCCCTAGCTTGCCTAAGGTCAAAGGCAAGTTTAGGTCGGGTTCCCACCTCAAGCTCAGCCCTAGCTTGCCTAAGGTTAAAGGTAAGTTTAGGTTGGGTTCCCACCTCAAGCTCAGCCCTAGCTTGCCGAAGGTCAAAGGACTTTTAACATTAACCATTGGAGGTCTTTAATGAAGCTAACCCTAAGGTCTTTTAAGCTCCATTAGATGCACATTGCTCTTTGATAGACTACCTCATTTTGGACCCTTATTGAGATGTAACCATCTCTCCTCTTGGTCCCCTGCTGAGGTAAGTCTAGAAGCACTTATTGCACATTTTTCTTTGATAGACCATCTCCTTTTGGACCCCTATTGAGATGCAACCATCTCTCCTTTTGGTCCCGTGTTGAGATAGGTCTAGAAGCACATGTCTCTATTCTAACTCTTGTTCTCGTTTATTCTCCCTCATTAAATGATCAATTTAATATGAGAAAATCATTTGGTAAAGTTAGATATTATATTTTATGACATCATATATCTCTTCATCCTCTTCTACTTCACACGCTTCTATGGCTCCCAAAGATCCATTGATACCCTCTAAAGGTTCTTGATGCACCCCCTCTGAATAGGTATTTACATCACAAAAGTCATCCATAATGTTATGTTCATACATACCACAACCTGCCAAGAAAACATTAACAATAGCATCTTCTTCTCTCATTTCTAGCAAAGAAGCATCAATATTAGTATCTTCATCTTACTTTGTGACATTAGCACCTGCAAGCACGCCGTTAAAAAAAAACATGCATCCATTTATATCCTCATGCACACCCTATGTTATCTCCACCATTTCTTGCACTTCATTAGTTGCCATATAAATGGATTTTATATGCAATCGTCTTCGGCAAACCTGTTGTCCTTTTTGGCCTCAGATGCTTCTATGGTGCTGAAAGATCCATTAGTACCCTACAAAGGCTTCTCTTGAACTGCATGAGAACAATCTATGCAGTGGTCACTGGCCTATGAAACACTGGCAACACAATTCTACCTTCATCTAAACTTTGCTAGAACCAATGATGGAGGTAACTACCATGCGAGAAATCTTTGAAAAGTTTCCATCAATTTCAATTTTAGCATCAAATTCATTATTTACCTATTTTAGATTTTCGAAAACAAGATTCTTTGGGACTAAATCTGCTACTTTCAAAGCTGCATTTTCTTTGGCTTTACTTCTTGCGTAAATTTGTTCCCAAAATTCATCATAACCAAGTATCTGCAACAACTGATCTTCATCACCTTATTAAAAGTAATGTTCTTCTTCTCAGTCATCTACTTTATTTCTAAGTTTATATATTAGTCACGCACCTATACGATTGCTCCTTCAAATTTTGCCCAACTATCCCCATTCATGTCAATAAGTTCCTATATTTGATCACGCAATTCTGGAGGTAATTGCTCAAATTCCTTGATCATGTGCTCAAGTAAGTTCCATCTCTAACTTGTAGCATACAAGATATCCGTTGCCATTGTAGCCATCAAACTAACCCCTTTCAGCATAAACTTAATGTAACACTTCATCCACCACTTTGTTCTTTTTTGCTTGCTTCATCTAGGCTTCATTTGGGGAATTAACTCCTCGCAATAACTTTGTTTATACCTATTCATCCATACCAAATTCCTAGTAAATAACCTGTTGTTACTGCTACTACACAAAAGCAAAAAATAGATGTAACATCTATTGCATCATCTGCCCTATTGGCATAGACATCTTCTCAATCACAATTTTCCCACCCCGGCTTGGTTCATGTCGGGTTCACCAAAGATGTCGGGAATAAATGTCTGGAGGCGGGCGAGCATGGTCAACATCGGGCTTCTTGCTATGGGAAAAAGGCAAAGAAAAGGCACAACACAATGAATCCAAGCACAAATGATGCTTTGGAGTTAGAATTTATATTACTAATGAATTATGAAAATGAATACAAAATCTAACTACAATAGGGCTCATGTTCTAATTCCTTTTACTTAGTTAAGAGAGCATGAGAGAGAGAAGTGGTGCCATGACAAGTGAGAGCACAAGAGAGGGCATCCTCATCCTCTTCTCGCCTTGCTCTTCCGCTTTGCTTTAGCACTTGCCTTCTCCTTTGTCTTCCCTTGCTCCTTCTCTTTCTAGTTTTTTGTATCAAGTACCTCTTACTTCATGCAGACCACGAAAAGCTTTGAAAAGTACTCATTAACTTGATCTCACTTGGGCATACCTCAAAAAAGAACTTGCGAAAACTCTTTATCTTCTTTTTGTTAGAAAAAACTATCCGTCACACAAAATTTGCTGCTTGTAAGTTCCCTCCACTTACTTGCTCACTCTTCTCCCTTCCCGAAAAGCTCCCAAACAACTTCTTCAAGACTCCCCTACTGCTTATTTTGTAAAAACTCTCTAAACTATCGTAAATCTCCTCCTTTGTGATCCTTAAAACTTATCATAATTCCCCCTTCAAAAGCATGCAAATCCCCTGTATTTTTCTCTTCTCTCCTTGCTTGTCGAGGGAAAATTGTTTGTTCCTTGTTCAAGAAACAATTCCCTTATTTTCAGCCTCTCAAGTGCTTTTAAAGTCTTTTCTTGAGTAGTATAAAATTTTCCTTTTTGTTGCCCTTAGGAAACAACCCCTATTGATGTGGTAGGCTATCCTTGCAGATGCTCCAAACCGACTCTTTTTGGAGATGAAAGTGATTGCCCAGGTGTGTTGTAGAGCCTTCCTCTGAATGACCTCTTTTCCCCCTATCGTAGCTTTAAAGAAACCTCTTGCACGTTGTTCCAAAGACACTACTCATTTGCTTGTCATATTTTACTTTAAATAGCTTTGCTTTTTCTATTTTAACCACCATGAGCAGCCATTGTGTCGGCGTTCTTACATATCTACCAAAGCATTGATAAGTGGTGTCAAGCACAACATTTTCAGCATAAATATTGGCAAAAGCATTGTCATGAACAACAATGGCATGCATATTTACCAAAACATTGGTACGCACCACTTACCATCAATCCGCAAAAAAAACATTTTTATCACCATGTTGGGCATGATCTTGCTTAGCTCTTTAAGTACACCACATTTTTATCACCGCCATGTTGGGCATGATCCCACTTAGCTCTTTAAGTACACCACATTTGACTTACATACCAACCAAAGCATTTCCAGTCACAATATATGGATACATATCAATCAAAGCATTGCCAATCATAATATATGTAATACATATCAATCAAAGCATTGCCAACCACAATATCGGGCATGCATTTCAAGCAAAGTATCAAGAATGAGGACATTCCAACCAAACCATCAACAATGAGGACATTTTCCCCAAATAGCCTACACCCAAGTTAGTAAACAGATGCCAATTATCCACTTCAGTGATGATCCTATCCAAAAGTTGACAACCTCTCTGAATTTCTCCTTGTGGACACAGAGCATCACAACAATTCCATGATGCAACTTGAAAATATAGAGTGATAGGCCCTTGGTAACAATCATAGCCTCAATTGTTTGAGTTGATACATTTAAGTATCTTGCACTATCCAAAACTAAAGTGGCAACATTAAAGCAGAGGTTGACCTTGTCATACAAGAATGTAGATTCCCCAAACCTATGGGCCATTTTCCTTGATCCTAATTTGATGAGGAGTACCTTCACATGGGCTAGAAGCTCTGCTTCACGTTATGTCCTTCAAAGCACTTCTTTTGTTTGCACAACAGGAGATCCTTCCAAATTAAACGTTAAAAAGTGAAAAAACAAGAACTTAAAATTGTCTAACCTTGTTAACCATTTGTGGCCAGTTGTCTCAAAATCCAAAAGTGCATGCTCGATTGAGAGTGAATTTTAGTATGATTTTACTATCCTTGCTTGAATCTAGCTCATAGCCGTGGACTCTAATAGTTTGAGAGTTGTCATATGTACCATGTAAGCCCTCGTTGCTCGGTTCATGCCAACACCCATTAAAAAACCGTTCAAATATATTCCAAAGTCCCCCCAAGTTTGTATGTTGGTAATATATCTCAAACTTTGGAAGCTACTACGTGATATGCATAGAATTAAAGCCTTGCTTCACATAATGATGAGCTTCTTTGCTCATATCCATTTGATGTTTCTGCAGACATTCACATGCCATGCATGATGCCCAATCTCAAAAATAAAATCGACCTTGTCGATCATTGACAAATAGTCAACCTTGTTGAGTTGTATGGAGTAGCAGAAGCCTTAAAAGTACTTGCAATTAATGCATGTCATAATTACAACGACAAAGCGTATACCTTATATTGGCCAATGCTAAGAGCAAATGCACGGGATATTCATTGGAGAACCTTGATGACATAATGGGTTCTAATTGGCTCCTTGACCACAAAATCATAAAATATGCATAAAGATTGCTCCAATTAGGAAACCTTCCCATTTTGAGTGGTCAAGCCTTGGAAGGGCTTCCCCTTAGAAACTGCTACGCGATTGCCTTATGAAATTTTTGGGTGGTCTGCATAAGAACTAAACAAATGCCTTGATAGGCCATTAGCACCATGAACTAAATGTACTTACCATTAGCATCACGAAGCTTGATCAATGTAGTATGGAAACTTTAATTGCTTCAACGTCGCATGGATGTGTCATACAGATGGAGATGTGTAGAAAGCATTGTTTCCATGCACGTAAAGAGCATGCCATGCATACATAAAAAGGTGCAAATGAATACAGACCTTCTTTGACACACAAATCTATGCATTGCCTATTCCAAGTTTCCATGAAACTTAAAAAACATAAACAATTGTGGGCATGCGATGCACGAGCATGTAGTGCTGCAGAAACTCTCCGTGAGAGAAGAACATACACATGTATCTCGTGAAAGCAAGAAAGCATTCTTATGATACAAGCCCTCCCTCTTTGTGTTGCTTTGGACCTATTGTCTATTGTGGGCCTTCTCCGAGTATGTAACTTTGGTGGTGTTCTTTGTGCATGCCATTCTTCTCTATTAAAGAGGAAGTTACAAACAAGCTCTTGGCCTTTTTATAGTTAGAAAAAAGGATAGCCTCACATACACTAAAGTCAAATTTTTACGTTGTCTAATTACTTATCAAAAAAGTGATTTACAATTCATTATGACGCATCCAAACTCTCCCTATGTTGATCCTTGTGGCATGCAATTTGCTAAGCCTTTGTGGCCCTTAAGACATATGCCATCACCAAGAAATGTTGATGTGTCCAATTCGTTGGACTTTCTTTGTAATGACACAATATTGTGCACACTCCCTAGTTTAAGTACACCCAAAGGTAGTATGAAAAAATTAGTCAAACATCTTGGCAAGGCAATTAAATGGTGTGTGGTCATATCCATGGCAGGCCTTCTTAAAATAGATCCCTTTTGCATGGCAATGAGTTTCTCCATTCCTTGAGAGCTCCACATATTGAGTGATCCATATGTGTTCATAAAGTACGTGCTGTGGGCAAATAACATGCACACCAAGCAGACATCCTAAACTTAATAAACTATATAAAGAAGTTAAAAAAATAGAAAATAGTTTCCATGAATTTATGAAAACACCAGTAAATTCACATAAGGATTTGTGAAATTCTTGCCATTGCTATGGAACTATACTCAAAAGATTCATTAGTTGCACCTTCTTTGAAAAATATGCCCAAACAAGTTTACATTTCTTCACAACATCCACATATGTATCCTTGCCAATTGTACAGTTACACAAATCTCTCCACAATTTTCATCATTTTCCTTACTTGTTGCTAGCGTCACATTGGCCCCATCACATTGAAATACCGCATCATTGGCTTGGCTATGCGTAGACGTCCAAACCTTTTAAAATAAACCTTGTGCTCTATCACTACTCATCGATTTTTTTGAACCAGCTCCCAAGTGTTGTCCCACTATTGCCTACTAATAAAGAGACGTGTCCCTTTTGACAACCAATAGAGTTCAATGTTTTCTTATCATGACTAAGCTTAGTCCCTTCATGCTTATGTAACGTTTTCAACCTTGATCACCGGTTATGGTGGGGTTGGCTCGTGATGAGGAATGACAACAAGTCACGGACTTAATCTGTGGTGCTAATGAGATATGTTGGCATGTCATTTTCATGAAAAGTTGAAAAGAGGTACTCTTACATGTTCAAGCACCTTTAGAAAGTTTGAAGACTAGTCATTCATTTAGCTACCTCTTAGCTGTGATAGCTCATTTAAAATACTCAAGTGAGTTATAAATAAAGTCTATACACTATTGTATTCATCCGATTTTGGATATACACCATTTACAAAAATGCTTACAAAGGGACAACAATGTAGATGATCAAGATGCTCTTCTTAGTTTCATTGAACTTCCTAGTGAATCATGTATCGGTCAAGTGGACAGCTAGACCCAAGGGAGGTACCATTGTGGAAAGCATTAGTGTCCTTAAGAAGATATCACCACTTTTGCTTTCGAGGGAGAAAACGCTTCTCCAAGGGGGGAGTAATGCAAGGCTTAAGGTAGGATTGGGTGGGCAAGGCCCTAATCTATGCATGTATGGTCGGGACTCCTAAAATAAGGACCATGGGTCTATATAGGGGGAAGGATGGGTGGAGATGAGCATGCGGTAGTTCATTTGTCCTTTCACTAATGAGACGAGTGCGGGCCCTTGGTGGTATATCCGATCCAGTGAATTGTAAAATTCTAGAGTGAACCATAAAGTAAGCTATTCACTAGATTGTAAGTCATATAAACAAAAGTAAAGACTACATTAATATCTTGAAGAAGCTGCTGGCTCTATTACCTAGCCATGTTAATATTGCTAACTAGAGAATTCCTTTTCATAAGAGATGCAAGAAAGCGATAGAAAACTTAAATGGAGCAAAAAACGAGGTAGCAGAGACAGACCTAGATGGGTGCTAAGAGTGCAAGCCCACTTGTAGCTTGTTGTTGCAAATCTCCTTTTCGACTCCAAGTGTTCCTCATCTTTAGCATCTGTGCCTACTGCTTATTGCATAGGCCACATCCGACTGCCGCTCCCCCATTGACGCTCTTTCAAGCTCCAACATGCACCTCAGTCATGTTGGCCTCACTTGGTGAGACTGTGCTTAAAACAAAGCAGAGCGAGGATATTTGCTTCAATGAAGAGAGAGAGAGAGAGAGAGAGAGAGAGAGAGAGAGAGAGAGAGAGAGAGATGTAACCGCACATGAGACATTCGTGGCGCGATCGTTGGTACCATGAATGTCCTTAGATCAACTGCTCCTTTGCGCACATGACACGTTCAAGCAAACTCGGACTTGACGTCATGCTGACCTTCAAGGTGCAGAGCATGAAGGGAACCAACGATCCCCACGTATGCTGTGCTGCAGCTTTTATAGACGTGCAACATCTTCACGCCATGCGAACGCAGTGGCCGGTTGCTGAACATGATGAGGGGGGGGGACTCCATTGCGGTACCAACGGTGGCGAGCCATTTCATTTCCTACAGGGGCGTGGTGGGCCTTGCTAATGTGGAGCTCTCTTTTTCACCGAAGTAGCCCAGCATGTGCGCAACACAAGAGAGCAACTTTCAAGTTCCCCAAAGATACACAACGTTTGGAAAATGGGCAAAATCGACATAGAGAGCTGCTTCCAGCCCGCGCGAAGGGGGGAGAAAAGGCCCCGCGGTACAGCCATTGAAAATATATTTGAGCTTTTTTCTGGAGCGAGTCTAGAACCCTCAAGAATAACTAACGTACATAGCTGCCCAAGAAGAAACCGAGCTCGCGCGCTGCCCGTGCTCCAAGCTTTGCTCGAGCGGAGATGAAGATAGAAGAGGTGCAGTCCACTACCAAGAAACAGCGTGTAGCTTCACATACGCACATTAAGGGCCTGGGCTTGAAGGTAAGGCCCAAGCTTTTCACTGTCTCATGCCATCACCCTTTGTTTTTTTCTCTGTTGTCCTGAGGCTTCCACTAACGTCTGCACACACCCAGGAGGATGGCACTGCTCTAGGTATCGGGTCTGGTTTTGTTGGACAAGAGCAGGCTAGAGAAGCAGCAGGTCTTGTCGTTGATATGATCCGCCAAAAAAAGATGGCTGGCCGTGCTTTGCTACTGGCTGGTGCCCCAGGAACTGGCAAGACTGCCCTTGCACTGGGCATCTCCCAAGAGCTAGGAAGCAAGGTGTGATGCCCATCCCTTGCTCTTGCATATGTCCATCTGTGTTTCATGGTTTTTGGTCCCAGGGTATGATTGTGTCAAAATCAAACATGGTACCTGTCTGGATTGCAAGTCTTTTCATTCAGTGACTCACTTTTTATGTGTAGATTATTGATATACAACACTAAGAGATATGCCGTAATGATATACAACACTAAGAGATATGCCATAATGTACACACACACCTACTTTATGTATGCATCCATATTGTTAGAGTTTAGGCGTCACAAGTGAAGTGCCCAAAGTGATCTCAGTATTCATTTTGGATTTTAGGGATTTATTTCACTTATTTGTCAAAGTTTGGGTAGGGCAATTTACTAAGGTCTCTATACAAGAAACCCTAAGCCCCCATTGTATTCATATGTTATCTCATTGCCAAGGTTGGTTGGTTTAGGAGCATCTCTCTCTCTCTCTCTCTCTCTCTCATGCTTTCTCCCCTTGGTCTATACGCTTCCGCATCGTCGACTTTGACATGGTATCAGAGCTATGTGCTCCATGATCTTGGGTGAGCAAGGTGGCTCGGAGAAGAGGAGCACCTGTGAGGAGAGCCGGCGGCGCCGTCCTCATCATCTCTTTGCAGCGGCATCACAAAACGCCAGCGTTTTGTGAGCCGGCGCTGGTATTTTCCCTCCTAAGGATCCTACGTGCGTTTTGAGATGCCCAACAGGCGGCAATTGCTGTCGCGGTCTCTGCAGGCATTTTTAAATGCTACCTGTTTTGTGGTAGTGGCAGTTGGAAGTGTTCTTCACTTGTAGGTAGTGCGTTTTGAAACGCTGCCTGATTTGTGGTCGGGACCTCTGGGAGGCTCCCAACCTGGGTGTTATTGCGGCCATCCCTTGGGAAGACGACTTGCGAACGCCCCGAAGACTTGTTGTATCGGCTTGGAAGGAGAGGGTGAAAGTGAATCGGCTTAGGGCAAAGCGGCTTGGGAGTTCTGTGCTGCCAACCCTTTGGAGTACGAGAAGGCGGATATTATTATCTCCAAACCTCGTACCTTCAACATAGCTCTCTCCCATGCAGATTTTGGTGCGGCTTGGTGGAGTTGTATGCAGCCCTTGGAGTGCGAGAAGAAGTACAAAAATCCAGATCTTGCAATGTCGCGTGACATCCAACCCTATGTGTCCGTGGACAAGCTACAGCATAACAGGGTTCAGTCAGTCCAGTCAATCTATATTTAGAAGTGATCTGGCACTTTTGTGAGTCTATTCATAGACCGTGCATGCCCAGTCACTTAGCATAGATGCATATCCTCTGGTTGCACACAACATGATCATTAGTATTCCCATCATAATCCATTAGAATCAGTTAGGGGATTTTTCCAGTGCATTTAGCCTATTTTCCCTATTTTTGACATTTTTTACTTATTATTTTTAAGTGACTTTCCACCAAAAGTAGGTAGGGCAATTTTGCTAAGTTTGTATATAAGCAAACCCAAGTTAGCACTAAATGGTAGAAGAAGTAGCAGGAGCTCCCCGCTCAACAAGCATCTTCTCAGCAAGAACCCCGCAGTACCCTCAGCACCCCTTGGCGTTTTTGGTTTCCCTCATCGCCCACACTTAGCCTTAGCGTTTTTGCAAATCGCTAGCACCTCCCCCTGACCTGGCGTTTCCAGTTTACCACCATCGCAAGCACTTTCGAGATTTGCCTAGTGTTTTTGCTAACGATTCCCAGATCTGCCAGCGTTTTCATTTTCAGCCTATAGCGGAGAATTTGCAGCAGCATTTTCAGCCTTGAAGACAACAGCAGATTCAGACCTAGTCATTGCAAGAGATCCACCATTTTTAGCCTTCAAAAACGCAGCCGAAACAGCATTTTTCAGCCATCCGAAAACAGTCCCAGATTTTCAGCCATAGCGTTTTTATGGACAGCAGATAGAAGACCGCAGATTTCAGCCCTAAAGTCGTTGTCGTCATCCCCGTCGTCGTCACCGGCATAGTCCCAAGTTGCATCAGTCCATTGCATCATCATTGTACCACTTGTGCAATCAATAAGTAGACCACTCTCGCCGACGAGAGTGGGGCCTTCGGAGGAGGGTTTTACGTCTCTGGTGTCGTATCTCTCTTCTCTCTCTATCTCCTAGTCTCATACACTTGCACGCACAGTGTCCATTCACTTTGTTTGTGATCATAGCACTTTCCATCAAGAACGGAAGGCTCTCCCTTCCATAAGAACTAAGATCCTGACGAATGAGTAGTGATCTCCGTCCGAGTGACTGGCAGGGAGGGTGCATCCAGGGAATACTGAAAA
This sequence comes from Adiantum capillus-veneris, assembly GCF_014529385.1. Taxonomy (NCBI): domain Eukaryota; kingdom Viridiplantae; phylum Streptophyta; class Polypodiopsida; order Polypodiales; family Pteridaceae; genus Adiantum; species Adiantum capillus-veneris. The sequence continues at coordinate 70,374,367 of NC_140941.1, forward strand.
GGAGGCAATCTATCCATGCTGAGACCATGCCATGCCTCTGAAACCATGCCATGCCTCTGAAACCATGAGGTCATCTACGCATGCCAACATGATGCGTCTCCCTGCATCGCTAACTGTCTAGAGGACTCAAGAGCCAATCTAGTATATCTGCCTCTATGTGTATCCCATAGACTGTGCATAAAGGACACTGATCTGGTAAGAGCCTCAATCTCTATAGGAGGGGCGGCTACCTTCGCTCGAATAAACGCATGTGGTACGGAGGCCTTGGCTCTAATCATCCGGGATATCATAAATACCAAGGGTCTTTCCATGTTCCTCCAACTGTCATGATTCACAGATGGTCCCCAAACTTGGACCCCATAAAGCATAGCTGAAGCAACCAAAGTATCAAAGAGCCATAGCTTTGTTCGTGGTTCTTGAAATTGAACCTGCGAACACATCCTCTCTAGCCCTCCCAAGGCCGCATAGGCTCTGGACAGTCTAGTCTTTGCTGGCTGAGAGAGAGAGAGAGAGAGAGAGAGAGAGAGAGAGAGAGAGAGAGAGAGAGAGAGAGAGAGAGAGAGAGAGAGAGAGTTATACCATTTTTCTCTTTTTATTAGCACACACACCCGGGAAGGAGAGAGAGAGGTTATACCATTTTCCTCTTTTTATTAGCACACACACCCGGGAGAGAGAGAGAGAGAGAGAGAGAGAGAGAGAGAGAGAGAGAGAGAGAGAGAGAGAGAGAGAGAGAGAGAGAGAGAGAGAGAGAGAAATGAAATGTTATATTAACGTCTTCAAAAGGCCATAATGACCTATGAGACCCGAAAGTTACAAAGTGGTGGATCTGATACAAAGTCAGAGTAACAAAATAACCTAACAACAGTACAAAACAAAGATATATACTATGGGGTCCTAAGTTGATCGATGTGAACCAAGCAAAAGACCAAGCAAAAAATGGGTGGCTTGTTGGGATAGCTGAATCACAAGAGATCTAGCATCGGTCGTTGGCGAATCTCATCAATTTCCTCCATGGTTAGTAGTCTGACCGGGCGTCCTACATGTCTGGCCAGCGTGCTCCGAATTTTCTGTCGTAGCCTCCGTCGATGCTGTGTAGTTCTTTGCAGTCGTGGGCGCCTAGATTTCCCCAGTTCAATCGCTCGGTCAATCAGTCTGCCTCTGGTATGAGACGAGGGGGAGCTCTGCTGTGGGAGTGGCTCTTGCGGCTGTCTCGTGTCTGGTCTGAAGAAGTCTGTGATCCGTCTTTGAGACTGGCTAGCCTCGCCATTCATTAGGCTATCTCTGTGTCTGCGCAGCTCGAGCAAGAACAAACCCAGACATCTCTGATCTTCATATCCCATGACTCTTGAGAGTGGTCCAAAACCTTTTTTGAACAAGCAATGGAAGCGGCCTCGTATCTCGTAGTAGACGGAGCAGCGACATGTATAGTGTAGCTCTTTCTCAGGTTCCATGTTACACAAGGGGCATGTCCTGTCCTCTGCTGGTACTCCGCTGTATCTCCCCGTCTCAATCTGCAATTGGTGAGAAGATGTGCGTAACTGGCCAATAGCACATCGTATCCCATGAGACAAGTGGGTATCCATGTATCTGGGTCTTGCCACAAAACCATCTTCCGTAAGCTGGAGAAGGTGGTCTTTGTAAAAAGCCATCTTCGTGCCCAATTCTTGTGCTGGTTGTATCCATGTCCTTCTGGTGTCTAGCTGGGTCAGGCCTTGGCGTATGAGCTTGGTGATCTCTGACTGTGTAAGGGTGAGAGATGGTGCATCCAATGAGTAATGGAATGGTGGCAGCCGGTCTATGCTGAACCCATGTGCCTCAAACCATGATGTCATCTCCCCATACCAGCATGTTATATCTCCTTGTATGGCTAACTGTCGAGAGGCTTCAAGTGCTATGCGAGCATATCTGTCTTGAGGAAGTGCCCATTGCGGTTTATGAAGGAGACTGATCTGGTGAGCGCCTCCACCACAAGTGGGGGGGCCGCTAGCTTTGCTCGGATAATGGCCCGTGGTACTGATGCCTTGGCTCTAATGAGCCGCGAGATCATAGAGACGAGAGGTTTCTCCATGTTGCCCCATCCGTTTGAGCGACCTGTCCTCCCGTGGTGATCCGGTGAAGGTCCCCATATCTCGGTTCCATAGAGCAATGCTGAAGCCACCAAGGTGTCAAAGAGCCAGAGCTTCGTTCGAGGCTCCTGAAACTGAACCTGCGAACACATCCTTTCCAATCTACCCAATGCTGCGTGGGCTCTGGTAAGTCTGGTTTCTGCTTCTCTTCTGAGTGAGAATGTAGGTCCGCTAAAAACCACTCCAAGGTAAGTGTAAGCGTCTGTGTACTCCACAATCTCCTGGCCGTATGTGAGTGTGGGTGCTAACCTCCTGATCCACTGTGGGGTGGTATTAAACACCATAACCTTGGTTTTACCCAGGTTGACAGACAAACCACTTTCGTGGGCAAACGTATGCAGAGCATCCAATTGACGTTGCATTCCCTCTGGGGATTCGGAGATCAACACTATGTCATCAGCATATAACAAAAGTGGAATCCATGTCCCTGCCAACTGAGCACCTTTATCCCCATCGCTGTCAATGTAGTTAGAAATCTCATCCACATACATACCGAAAAGAGTGGGAGAGAGCGGGCAGCCCTGCTTCACCCCAATAGTGGAGTAACCGGTGTAGAAAGTCCCTTCGGGGTGCGTACATGCCCTACTACTGATCTGTACAATGCCATGATCCCCCGAATGAGTTCTGTGGGTACTCCCATTTCCTGTAATCTGCACATCAGTCTAGCTCTGGGTACCGTGTCGAAAGCTTTGCGGAAGTCCACAAAGCTACAATAGATCCGTCTCCCATGAGATCTGCCTTCCTCGATGATGGCCCTGAGTGTTAGGATATGGTCAAGAGTAGAGAAGCCTCTCCTGAATCTTGCCTGCCCAATTGCACGTATTCCTTCCCTCTCTGCCCATCTACTCAGCTATTGCTCAAGAATGGATGCATACAACCGTGCTAGTGTGTGCCCAATCATAATAGTGCGATAATTCCCAGGCTCCATGGGGTCTCCTGATTTGAAGATAGGTACGATTGTAGATAGGCTCCAAGTGTCCGATAGGCCCTCACACATGGCACGGTTAAACATAACTGCTAGAAGCTCTGCTAGTAGGTCTTTGGCATGCATGAAATGCTCAGCTACTAGGCCCTCATGATCATATGCTCTCCCAGTCTTCATCCTGTCAAAAAGACACATGTATGTGGGCATGGGTCGGGGGGGTTGGGGAGGGGCGGCTGTCCAGGTACTGTGTACAAAGATGATGCGTACTGACCCTAGGTCTCTGTGGAGGAAATAGCAGGGGGGGGGGGGGGGGGGACTGCTCATGAAAGAGCTGCCACGCCTCACGCGAGTCTTGACTCAAGAATAGTTGATATAGATCCTGCTCGAGTCTAGCCAAAAAAGCCCTCTTCTTCCGCCGCACCAAGCGTCGGAAGTCCATCTGTGACTGTCTATAAGTGACGTCCCCCATCAGCACCTCCCTCTGAAGTCTGGCTCTAGTCTGGCGGCACTCCTCATCGTACCAGCTGTTCTGAGGCATGCTCCCAAATCGGCGGCTCTGCTCAAGCTGGGTGTGTGGGTATGCTTCAGCTGCTGCCTCATGTAGTGTCTGTGTCAGTATATTAGTTAGCTCCTCCAGAGGTCGTCCCGGGTCCTCAGTGCATAGCCGTCTGTAGATTCCGTCCATGTATACAGAGTTCGTCTCCCTTGTGAATGTGTAGCGAGTAGGGACTGCTACTCGTGGCCTGTGTGCTGCACTGAAATGGAAGGAGATGGTCATTGACACCAGAGCATGATCCACCGCCACTCCGATCGGTCTGGGCCCAACTGTGAGATCCTCGATACTAGAGATGAGATTCGGTTGTGCCATGACATAGTCCACCGTGCTGGCTCCATGTCTGTGTGGGAAGCAAGTAAAGCCTCTCGCAGCAGGAAATCTCTGTAGGCCGTTCAAGATGGCCAATCCATGTGCAGTCCCCATGTCTATCAGGTGTCACCCATACTCAATATATTCCATATCGTGTGATAGTCTGGAAAGGCCCGTCTTTGCCACATCTATCTCTCTTAGCATCTCCTCTGAAGTATCATAAAACACTGCCTGGTGATGGGCAGTCCTAGCATTGAAGTACCCGAGGATGATAATGTCACCGTCCCTAGAGAACTTCCATATGTCATCATCCAAAATAGAGAAAGGGGACTGCCCTTTGGGTGGTGCATACACTGATGTACTCGGGGGAAAGTAACAAATAGCTAGATAGAGGTATCTGCCTGTCTCTGCTTTCAGTCTCACCCACATGTACCTAGCCTGCTCGTCCCTGCGGGCTATATGTATCAGTGGCTGCAGATCCTCTCTAAATAACACTGCCACTCCTCCCGAGCCCCGCCCTCTGTGCTCTGAGCGTGTCTCCTGTCTGTAGGCTATCTCCCACCTATATCCACTGATGTGAGGCATGGATTGCCCAGGGGCCTGGTGTGTCTCAGAGTAGAAGATGATGTCTCTTCCAGTAAAGCTATCCTCAAAAGCACCCACATCAAGACGCATAGATCCATTGCAGTTCCAGGCAGCTACTTTGAGTGTGGTCCCATAAGTTTCGCACCGTCATGTGGAGCGTCGCTCAAGTATTACCACTTTTCCGTCTCGGTAAAAAGCGATCTTGCCTTTTCCCCTTGCCGCTCTAATCTCCGGCATTACTTCCTGCATATGAGCGATCTGCGAGAGGGTGAGATCGTCCCCAAGAAAGATGCCAGTCTCTTTAAGAGTTGGTCTTTTCTTCAAGAATGACTTCTTTGATTCCATGGAGGGAAAACGGAGGATGAGTGCTCTTTCTTTTGAGGTTTCTCCATTGCCTCCATTTTTCTTTATGTTGCCCACTCTCCATGCCCTTGTGTGTGTCCGCTCATGAATCCCCATCAAGGCTGTGAGTTCTTTTACTTCTTCGTCCACATTGCCTTTGTCTGTAAGACCGCAAATTCTCACATGTAAAGCGCGCACCCTTCTTCTCTGCTCCTCCTCTAGTGTCTGGTTAATGATGTTGTTGGGTGTGGACCTGGGCATTATCTCCTTGTCTTTTCCTTTCTTGGCCACCTTGATCCATTTCTCGGCTTCGTTTGCCTTCTGTTGGGTTTTGGTAAGAACATCCACTCAAGAAGTCGTCATTTCTTTGTGCTGTTCTTCTCCCTCTTTGATGGCCCGTACTTGTTCCTTGATCGTGTTGATTTCTTCAATTACTGAGGGTTGTAGTTCGCCCTCTTCCAGTGTATTTCTTGATCGGGCTTCGGCGAGTTCTTTCTTGAGTGACGTGATCTCTTCTTCTTGGGTCGTCACTCGGTCTTCCAGCGTGCTTATCTTGCTCTCTTGGATCAGCACACGTCCTTCGAGAATGTTTATTGTGCCCCATAGATTGCGGTTCATCTTGGTGATGGTCTCCGTCATTTCCTCTTTGCATTTTCGAATGGCATCCTCTAGGGGGTCGGCTTTTTCGTTCGTCTTCCTCATGTTTGATCACCGTCCGCAAGGGGGTTAGATGCGCGTGTGCACCCACTCTAGCAGCGGGCGTGGCACTGGATGTACGTGTGCACCCACACTGGCGGCGATCGCGACGAGCGGCGGAGCGCGAGGCAGTGTGGCCCGGTGCCCTCAATATGTTCAGCTGTGTGTGTGTGTGCGCGCGCGCCTTGAAAACAAAAGTGAAGGAGAGGGGGGGGAGGGGGGGTGTAGAAATGAAATGAAATGTTATACTAAAGTCCTCAAAAGGCCATAATGACCTATGGGGCCCAAAAGTTAAAAAGTGGTGGGGGCGGGGACGAGAGAGAGAGAGAGAGAGAGAGAGAGAGAGAGAGAGAGAGAGAGAGAGAGAGAGAGAGAGGCAGTACGATAGAGTTAAAAAGTTAGTACATTAAAAGATTAAAAGCTTAAAAAGTTAAAAGGTTAATGGGGTTGAAAGGTTTAAAAGCTTTAAAGGTTAAAAAGAGAGAGAGAGAGAGAGAGAGAGAGAGAGAGAGAGAGAGAGAGAGAGAGATTGTTTAATCGTAGGTACCTTTTTGTCCTATGGTGGGCTCAGAAGTTTATTCCTCAGAGGTAAAGAAGACTGAAGTGTTAATGGAGAATTTCCGACGTGCAATTGGTCTCCGCATCAAGGAGAATAAAGAAGTCTATGAGGGTGAAGTAATTTCTCACCCCTATAATCCTTCCCTTACCCTTTAAGGTTGCAATTAAATAGTTTCTAAATTTCAAGGTTATTTTTCCAGTGGTGTTTGAGCAATTACAAGGATGCAATTCTTTATAAACATACTCTTCTTTGTGTTCTTACAGGTTACAGAGTTGACACCAGAAGAGACAGAGAACGCAACAGGTGGCTATGGAAAGACAATCAGTCATGTCATCATTGGGATGAAAACTGTGAAGGGTACAAAGCAGCTAAAGCTTGACCCGACTATTTATGATGCTTTGATCAAGGAGAAGGCATGTCTCTGCTACTCAGCCATCACCTTTTTTTTTGTTTGTTTGTATCATAAACGCTTCGGATTGACTGGAGGAAATGGTTGGTGTTTGTGAACATATAACTCATTTGTGGGTTTTAGAACCTTGTGATTAATAAAAAGAAAATGGCTCTTACGTGGATTTATAGATGTCTCTATACAGGTGACAGTAGGAGATGTGATCTACATTGAAGCTAATAGTGGTGCTGTAAAGAGGGTTGGTCGAAGTGACGCCTTTGCCACAGAGTTTGATTTGGAGGCAGAGGAGTATGTCCCGCTTCCAAAGGGAGATGTACACAAGAAGAAAGAAATCGTACAGGTACTGAGTAATGCTAATTCATACTCATGCAGGCCTCTACTTCAAGCATGGTTTTACAGCTTTAAGGTCTTTACAGGATGTCACTTTGCATGATCTGGATGCTGCTAATGCCCGGCCGCAGGGAGGACAAGATATCTTGTCTTTAATGGGTCAAATGATGAAACCACGGAAAACTGAAATAACGGAACGGCTTCGACAAGAGATTAACAAGGTTCTGGTTAATTCATTATATGCACTCCTTTCATCTTCTTACAGGAAGCAAATGCTTGGGGTCATTAATTGATGTAGACTGAAGACTGCTAGATTGGCTTTCCCTCACGTTATTTATAAACTGCAGGGTGCATATATCGAGTTTACTGAGCCATACTGCTTTTGTACAATGTTTGATTTTCTTGCTAATGCAGCTGGGCCATGGGAATGTTAAAATTGTAGGCTTTCTGAAACTTAAGCAGCCCTTGAGTATTCTTCAGTCATGCTTTTTATATTCTCATGGTGCACTGGTTCTTATTATTTCCCAACCATATTCTGTTTTGTTGCCCTTCCAAAAACTACATTGCTCTTCAAAGCACCTCAGGCAACTGGTTGAGGAATGTTTTTACACCCTTTCAGGTTGTCAATCGTTACATTAATCAAGGAGTGGCAGAACTGGTACCTGGAGTTTTATTTATTGATGAGGTGCTCTAGAAAGTGCGAATTGGTATCTTAGTTTTTGCATGTTTTCACACAATGCATTCAAGATCCAGGTTTTTCTTTGAAATCCTCTTTCAATGCAGGTACATATGCTTGATATGGAGTGTTTCACATATCTGAATCGGGCATTAGAAAGCTCACTTTCTCCAATTGTGATTTTTGCGACAAATAGGGGGATATGTACTATCAGGTAAGCAAGTGGTAATAATACTCGGTAGAGTAATTTGGACATCTTCTGATTCCTGATGAGCGTTCTCTATGGTTAGTTGCGCCCCCCCCCCCCCCCCCCCCAACACACACACGCACACAGGAAAAGCATCATCTCCTTTTTGTTTGCTACCTTTTTTTTTGGTAGGGGTCCTTTTAGGTTCAGTAGGTATTAATTGTGGTGAAGGTGTTGTAACCTGTAGACCCTCTTGGGTTCAGTGTTTATGAACCAATCCCCCTCTCCTTTCTCTCCTCCGTCTTTGCTGGAGAGATTGTGTATGCTTGTGTTTTGTGTGTGTGTGTGTTTTGGTGGGGGTCCTTTTTAGTTCGGTAGGTATTAATTATGATGAAGGTGTTGTAACTTGTAGCCTCTCTTAGGTTTAAAGTTTTTGGAAGTATAGCTGCCCCCAATTCTCTTCTCGGTCTTTGCTGGAGAGATTGTGTATGCTAGTGTTTTGTGTGTGTGTGGAGCGAGCGAACTTCTGCCCTTGCAATCGCACGATCGTCTGCCCCTGCACGCTCGCGGCTGAGTGCTGCCTGCGCTTGCAAACCTTCTCCGGAGTTCTCCCCGCTGCACCTGCTGTTGTCCTCGTCAACAGTGTTCAGCAATCAGCAGCCACTCGCAGTTCTGCGCGCGCATGTGTGTGTTTGATCGCTGGGTTTCAGCTAGTTTACGTCGCCTAGCTCTGCTATGTACATTCTTTGCTCTTTGCTAGTGTGTTGCCTTGGTGTATGTGTGTGTACCACTAGATTGGAGAGTGTTTACTGCATAGGGGTTTGCAGTTACATGACGGATAACCCTTGCATCTACAAGCGACGCAAAGCAATGGACTCTTCATGCTATCCCCTCTTTATGCTTTGCTTGCATGAGGATTTTGAGGATGCTTGTAGGGCCTGAGAGGGTCCGGGTCCGGAACCTGAGAAAGGAGTCCTCATTCCGGTTCAACAACCGATGGATCCTATCGCCCAATATGCGCTAAATGCAGTTATAATCTTCTTTCTTGGCAAAATACCTACGACAGAGGATGTGGCCAATGAGTGGATTTTTTGCTTAAGCGTCAAGTGGTTCGAGGAGTTTATTTCGGGGCCCGAGGATTCTATGAGGTCTTGTTGGTAGACAGTGAGGCTAGAAACACCTTGCTTGAAATGTCACCGTTGTTCTTTAGCACACAAATGACACTTGTGTTGCCATGGGCTCTTACCAAGGATTATTAGAGTCTCATTGAACATAAATGCCCGATATGAATGGAGGTGGTGGATTTCCCCTGCACATGCCTCCTCCAGCTATACCACCTCCACAACCTTTCCCTCCCCCAAAGTCCCCCCCGAGGAACTCAGTCAGAATGGCACTTCGACTTTCGCAACACCTTCTTTTGTGGATAAAGGGAAAGGGAAGCAAGCATTGATGTCCACAACACACCCCATTCTACAGTATTAAAAGAAAAAGAAAAAGAAACGTGAAAAGGCAAAGACAAGAACACATTGAAGGATGCCTATATCGTTCCCACAAAGAGAGTTAAAGTTCAGCTGCTTCCTGTAATTATGTGCCCCTGCCGAAGACTGCATCTCAAACGAAGCTTCCCTATAATGACAATGTCTCTGGCGGAGGCATGGGATAACGTGGTGCGTTCGTATAACGAAGCGGTTACAAGTGAATTAACTTCCTTGCGGGGTGCCCTACAAGCCATGTCTTCTAACCCATGTCATGGCATACCTACAATTGCTTCTTAAGCGGATGAAGATGTGCTTATGTGCTGTCTCTTGTTTCTTTGTCCTTTGTACATACCACATAGTGTGCATAGTTTTTTGAGGTGCATTTCATATAATGTACGTGTGTTATGCAATCCCGATAAGTGGAGGCTAACCTGGCAGTATGTACATACATGTAAGGCAGATGTGGTAGTTCTTCAAGAGCATAATCAACATCATTTTGCCGGTCAGACATCTTATTTTGCGGGATATTGGATAGCTTATGCAAGCAAATGTTTGGCATGAATTACGACCAACTCTTGCTTTCAATGACCTAGATGGTAGGTGGTGGTTCATGTATTGTTAATGGAGAAGTCTTTGAATTTGGAAGGGTATATGCTTTCACAACCTCTATCTATCGCGCAAGATTATGGAGAGTGTAATATTTTTAGCTACGGCTACATTTAAATGAAAAAGATATTTGTGCACACAGTGAATTTATGAATTTATTTGTACCGATAAATGTTTTTTCTAGTGCAATGTGCCATCTAGAAATTTATCTGTGTCCGGATAGTATGATAAGTAGAAAAGTAGCTAGATGCAATGCAGAATAGTTCAGAACAAGCACATTAATACGATGATGGTGTCCCCAGTTCACTTAGAAAAGTTATAAATTAATAGTTTTTGCGGTGGCCGCCGTCGAAGAAGTGGCCGACCGGACACAATGAAAATACGACGCGGCGGGAGCCGGCAGATTGAGTCGGAAGAGACATGAAATCAGCCGAGTTATTAATGCTCCAGATTGGTGAGAAAACCGAGATTTAACGCCCGTTTTCAAGTAAAAGGTTCAAACCTTTAAAAATAAGCAACTAGGCCACTTTGAACGCGGCGAGATTGAATAAATTTTTAAACAAACCCAATCCTAGTGCAAGAAAACAGCAGCAGCCATATATCAGAACTAGCACTACCTATATGGGAGGCTTTGTAGCAATTTGCAGGCACGCAGTGAGCTCTCCCTCTCAGTACTCAGTTCAGCCCTCTCTCTCTCTCTCTCTCTCTCTCTCTTTGTCCACGCTCAGTTCAGCTCTTTCTCTCTCTCATAAGCCATCTCTTGCTTAGAGCCCTTGTGAGAGCACTGCAGAGCCTGCACAGTTTGCGGCGAATGTGCAGGGCAGTCCATATATAACCGGCATATACACCGTAGAGGGCGGTACTAATTCAATTACCTGTTAACTTTACACAGAGCACTCGGAAGAAAAGAGAACGCAGATGCGTACAGCGACTAGAATGTCACTGCGCACACGAGACCGACACCCTGTAGGCCCCAAAGATTGGTGCCTCTTGCGGTATTTCTTTATTCTGAAAATAGACGATCCAATCACTTAGATCAAAGTCTCCAAGTTGTCCAAACCTCGCGAGGGCTGAAATTGCAGGTTTTTTACCCAATTTCGGCAGCATAATGACGCCAAATCCCTTGTAGGTCAAAAGTACCTGTCTGGGATGGATTCCCTCGCAATTTGGAAGCTTTTTGGCGAGCTGTAACAGAATTTCAGTGTGCTGTAATTCTCTTTTTTTCCACTGTTGGGTGCCCAAAACCGTGTACGCACATCCCAAGGCTTTCCCAAGGTCCCCTCATGTTTCCTTGTAGTTTAGGTGCAAAACCCTAAACTTGCAGAAAAACACACCAGGCTGTAATTCTTTGTTTTGGATCGCTTTTAGCGGAGCGAACACGTCTACGTGTGGCACTGCTGAGACCCTTGGACACGTACTTTGTGAAGCATTAATAATAAAGAAATACCGAAAGGGGCGTCAGTCTTTGGGACCAATCTCTCTGAGCGCGGAACTTCGCTGTGCCTTGTCGTCTCTCTCTCAATTTTGTTCGGTTCTTTCAGTTTTCTCACGTGTTGTGGTAGATTCTCGACTTGGAGTGTGCAAGTCCGTTACAATGGTATTAGAGCTTAGTCGATTCTTCTTCTATGAAGGATCCGATCTCTTTACTCACAACACCATGGATTCAGTCGACGAATCCCGCCAAGAAGAAACTGTGGCGTCCGACCATTGCAGCCTGAGCGAGAACTATGAAGATTTCAATGGACATTGTTCATCTTCTGAAGATTTGGAGCAGTACTGGCCATCTCCTCCTACAGAGTATGAAAGGATGGGGATGCAACGTCAACAACAGGTTGACGCGTGTGCCCATTCAATGCTTCGGCACTCTAAAGATCCACTATATGCGAAATTTTTGGCAAAGTATCCGCTTGACGAGATGCATTCCAAATGGCGCTCTGAAGTCAGCATTGAAGAAGTCGATTACACCTAGGACTCTTGCTTAGAAGGTGTATTCAGAGAATGAGTTTGAAGAAGCAGTAGAACGACGAGTCAGCAGACTCATAAAGACCAAGAAGTTGCTTGGAAGGAAGGGTTGAGCAGCAGACTATCTAGGCTACTTGGGTCAGAGATCTACTTTTGAAAACGCCAAGAAGGCAAAGAAACGAGTTAGATTTGAGGATGAATCTAGTTCGTCCTCATCCTCTTCTGATAGTTGACAGTTCCGTGACCTCCAAGTCCAACGATGAGGGAAGAAAGGGCAAGAAGAGGAGAAAGATCGAGAGACATAGCAGAGGCAAGAAGAAGGCAAAGAAGAGTTGGTCCCACAGAAGATCTTAGAAGTATTTCAGTGGTTCATACGAGGATTCCTCTTCCTCGGCCAATTTAGAGTCAGATGAGCCGATGAAGCATTTTTACAGAGCCAACCGGTATGATTTCCTCGAGGACAGGAGTAAGAAACCTAAAGATTTTAAGGAGGGTAGGCAAGCAATAAAGTTTGATACTTTTTCTGACTTCAAGGATACTCACATAGCCCTTGCTTTTATTCAACAGTTTGATATTGCGTTCTCTGGAGGATGCTATTTAGAGCACTCCAAAGTTCGGAGGGCGGCATGCTACTTCAAGGGGAACACATAGACTTGGTGGTCTACCCTTCTTCTACGGAGGGAGCACCAACAAAGTGGCTTTAATCCAAAAGAGTATTTACTTCCTCATGGCTCACTCAAGTATACGAACATGATGTGGTTACTGCTTGGATTTATCTGAGGATGACCAAGGAAGACACCTTAGATACTTACTGTCAGAAATTTTGGGACACTTTCTTACCGGCCTCTTCTTTCAAGAACATTACGTTCAAGGAGCAAATAGAGCGATTTTGCTGTGGTCTACCTAAAGAAATACTAGATTATGCTGCAGAAGTCCAAGTCCATGCAACAACTGATGGGACATGCAAAGCAAGGGTTTGCAATGCATGCGGGTACTCTTTTTTTTTTCGAGAAAAAGATCCTTCTATTAGTTAATGAAACTGTCCATAGGGATACAACCACCTCTACAAGAGAGGGCTACAACAATCATGATGGGGAGACTCTCCCAAAGAAAAAACAGCATATGTACAATGAGGCTAAATCAAGAGATGAAAAGCCGCACAGGTGGACTGTAGTGCCATCTCAGCACACCCCGGACCATGGTGAAAAAAGGCCCAGGACGCCAGAGTCGAAGGAAAGCCTCTCTGCGCTCCCGCATGCGGTCGGAGGTGCCCTGGAGTCTCTCGAACTGTCCTCTTAGAGTATGGATCAGCTCTAGCCAAAGATCCCGAACAGTCTCTGCAGGGCGAGCCTTGAAGATACGGAAGCAGCGGGCACGCCAGATGAACCAGAGTGTCAGGCCGCTGATGAGCTCCCAACACTCCTCTCTCTCTTGCACCACTCCTGTGGAGTAAGCTCTGTAGCAGGCTGGAGTGTAGGTCGACCCCCTTGCATCACTATCATCCTGCTGGTGGAGGATAGCTCAAACTGAAGTGCCGGGCTCGTGAGAGTGGACCAAGAAGCAGCCAAAACTCCCCTTGTGCAACTCACTGCACCAGATGTCCGGCCAAGCTGATTTCGGGTTTCCATTTGTAGTAGACTATGCTAAACCAAAAGCTTCAAGGTAAAGTTTCACAATCTGAGGAGTATCTGCTAGGTCCTCCTCCTCCATCCACTTCGCATCCAATGCAGGATAGTTCTTGAATTTAACCAAGAACCACCTTGCGACGATGGCGATCTGCTGCCTTTTTTTGTGTTTCCTGAGATTTCTGCAAAGCCTCACGGACCTTGGCAAAAGCCGTGTCTAAGTCGCGGTTATACTCATATCAGCTTCAAAAATCTTATCTTTCTTGCTTAGGAAGGGTGGAACCTTCGGATGACCTTCAGTAATCTCAAATGGCGCCTTCCCCGTCGAAGAGTGTATCGTGTTGTTGTAGGCAAATTCCACCAAAGGTAGATACTTTTCCCATTGAGTCTTCTAATCCGAGATATGAGACTTCAATAAATCTAAAACCACTGAATTCGCAATCTCAGATTGCCCGTCAGTCTGCGGGTGGAAAGATGACGAGAACTGCAACCGCGTGCCAATGTTCTCCCAAATTGCCTTCCAAAACAAACTCGTAAATCTGGGGTCCCTCTCGGAGACAATCGTCTCAGGCATGCCATGTAATCTGAAAATCTGGGCCACAAACAGTTTGGCTAAGTGATCCGGCTTGACTGTTTTCTTCACTGGAATGAAATGAGCCTGCGTGCTAAATCTGTCAATAACAGTCCAGATACCATCATGACTACTCTGTGTTCTCGGGAGGTCAAAAATGAAATCCATTGCAATACTTTCCCAGGGGCGGGTGGGTATGGGCAAAGGCTGTAACAATCCCTGTGCTTTATCCCTGTCAAACTTGACCTTCTGGCATACCAAGCAACTACGCACAAACTCGTCCACATCCTTCTTGAGTCTCGGCCAAAAGAAGTATCTCTCTACCCCTTTCAAGGTGGTAGCAATGCCGCGGTGACCCGTAAAAGGTGGACAATGGCATTCGATCATATTTTTTTCTTAACGGTTGTGTAACGCACAACGTGGTTTCCTTATCAAGTAGCCATCCCGAATGGAATATCCCGCCACTGCCTCCCCATCCCGTATCCGTGTGAAAACGTTTGCAAAATCCGTATCTGTGGCATACTGGTCGACTATATCCTCGAAGCTCTTATGATGTATCGCGGACCAAATTCTTATGTCCCTGCACATGGACAATCTGGAAGTGAAACTGTGACAAGATGTTCACCCACAGCATCTCCTTTTTCGATAGCTTCTTCTGTAACAAGAAGTAGCGTAAACTCTGATGGTCTGTAAAGACAGTAAAATCCGCTCCGAGTAGGTAGTGCCGCCACTGAGTAAGAGCATGGATAACCGCCAAAGGCTCTTTTCTCATAAATCTATGCTGTCAATTCCGGCCTTGAGAACAATCGGCTATCGTAAGCAATGACACGGCCTTCTTGCATTAAGGCCGCACCTAGACTACGACCACAAGCATCACAGTATACTTCAAATGACTTTTGCAAGTACTACAAAGTCAAAACTGGTCCTGTAGTCAATTTCTCTTTCAATGTCTGAATGGCAGTCACCTCTGTGGGTCCCCACGAGAAAGGGACTCCTTTCTGTGCAAACTTTCTAATAAAGCGCCTGTAGTACGAACACAATCCCAAGAAGCTTCTAACTTCATGGACGTTCTTCAAATCGGGCCAATCATAGATAGTCTCTATCTTGGCCGGATCCATTTGCACTCTTGCTGCCGAGACAATGTGTCCCAAAAAGTGTATTTCTGGTAGGAAAAATTCACTTTTCTTCGCATTAATCACCAACTTGTGGTCTCGTAATGCCTGAAAGACTTGAAGCAGATGATCTCTATGCTCTGCCTCATCCTTGGAGAAAACAATGATATCGTCAAAGAAAGTGCCAACGAATAGTCTGTACTCTTGAAAAATCCTGTCTATCATCCGGTTAAATGTCGCAGGAGCATTGGTTAAGTCAAAAGGCATCACCAAAAACTCAAATAACCCAAAAGTCGTTCGAAAGGCTGTCTTGTAGACGTCTCCCGGCACGATTCGGATCTGATGATATCCACTTTTCAAGTCGATCCTGCTAAAGCGCGAGGATCCCTTTAGTCGGTCAAGTATATCATCGATTCTAGGAATCGGAAATCTGTTCTTGATGGTGATTTTGTTGAGAGCTCTATAATCGATGCACATTCTCCAAAATCCGTCTTTCTTCAAAACCAACAACACTGGAGAGCAATACGGGGGGGAGTACTAGGCTAGACAAGACCCTTTTTTAAGAGGTCTTTCACTTGGTTCATAATCTCTTCGTTCTGGGCTCGCTCGGCTCACACGGTAAGGTGGTCGGTTCAGTGGTGTGCTTCCAGGTATCAGATCAATGGTATGATCTTCAGGATGAGCGGGTGGTAACTCGCTTGGCAGGCCCTCTAAGAAGCAATCGGCATGAGAGTGGAGCGTTCTTTATTAAGTCCAGACATATTTGTCCTATCCTCGTCACTCAACTCTTTTATAAAGATTGAGTAAACAAACAGATTGGATTTCATTAATTTTGAGATGGCCGAAGCCGATACAATAGGGACAGACTCGCCCTTAAGTTTTATATCAACTACAATGGTTCTGCCTTTCTCTGTGGTCAAAGTCGCTTTCCTCGTCCGATAGTCGATCACGGTGTTGTTCTTGTGGTGCCAGCGAATTCCTAAGAGAACATCACAACCTTCCAAAGGCATTATGTAAAAGTCCTCATGCCCCAAATACCCCTGACAATGCAACCGAAGTTTTCCAATGGCTACGTCCCTGCCGAGTGCCGCTAGAACTGCCTCTGGAAGTGGTCCCATCCGATCGGGAGTGATCTCGAGCCGCGCTGCCAATTCCTGTGAAATGAAGTCGGCCTTGGCTCCTCCATCAAAGAAGATCAGGGCTTCTTGGTCTCTCACTTTGCCCCAAGCTCGGCAAAGTTCTGTACTCTCGTCCATCGTGCTGGGATCGGTACCCATGGAATCTGGAACTTGTCACGTTTTCATCTTGCCTTTTCTGCCACGTTTCTCAGCTGCTCTTGATCTCTCAGGCCTTTCGTCATCCTTGTCGTTCTATTCTTTCTGTGCCTTGTTAGGGCACTTCGTGGAGATATGCCCAGTTTCCCTGCATCCAAAGCACTTCCCCTCCTTGATGTAGCGAGCCCTCTCTTGAGGAGTGAGTTTGGGTCGTGCATCCTTCTCTTTCTTATCCTTTTCTTCCTCTTTCTACTTTCATTTGTCGAAGTCTGTTCAGCCTTTTGCAACATGATTTCATATGTGGGGTAGGTCAAACTGCCTGAGTGTATGGCAAAACCCCGTTTCGCATGGCTCATCAACTCCTGAATGGAAGCTGACTTTTGTTCTAAGCAATGATCTCGGATCTCTTTAGGAAGACCCAAGGTATAAAAGACAAAGCCTTCGAAGCATCTCTATAACCAGAAAACGTGTCAAATATAATTGACTGCCCACCTTCCTTAAACTCTTGGACTTTCTTGCTTTTATCTTCCAGAAAGTCATACTGGTTGGCTTTATAAAATTCTTCTTCTTTGCGTAAAAGCTGCTGTCATCAGAGTCCGAACTATCTGAAGACGAGTCCTCTGTAGAACTGTCAACCACGGGGCGAGATTTAGACTTCTTTGCCTTTTTCTTACCCTTTTCGAAATGTTGCTTTTGCTTCGCTTTTTGCCTTTTCTGTCTCCTTCGCTCGAGTCAGAGGAGCTAGAAGAACTCTCAGAAGAAGAAGAACTGGGTACTCCTTCAAATTGAACACGCTTTTTTTGTTTCTTTGTCGATTCAAATGTAGAATGACGACCTAAATAACCCGAGAAGTCAGCGTGTTTCTTCTGCTTTTTGTCGTGCTTTTTAGCTTTGATCTGCGCGTCAAAAAGCTGAGCAATTCGTGCACCAATCACCTCTTCTAATTCTTGCTCTGCATACTTCCTGGGAGTAGGAGGTTTCTTGAGAGCGGGTTTGCGGGGTGGTTTTGTGGTCTTCCGCCACAGAGTGCACACCTCATCAAAAGAAGTCTGGCTCATATATTTTACAAATTTTGGATCCTTCGCAAAATTGAGCATCATCTTTGTTGCATCGCCAATCAATTTTCGACGCTCCATCTCTTGAAGCTCCGTCGGAGTAGGCCGAGGCGGGTCGTACTCGTGTGAATCTTTGTTGTGATCTCTTCCCGCTGTCGTGACGCTCCGCCTCCACAATGTGAAGCTCTGTCAGGACATGACTTTTGGATATTATCATTCCTTAGGCGGAATCATCGTGATTGCAAAGACATGCTCGACATGGTAGTAGAAGAAATTTATATCAAAGATCATTGATGTCGCGTGCTTCAAGTGATTGCAAAGCTGCTTGTTTAGAGGATCATCCGTTCGAAATATTTTGATGTGATAAACTACGATTAGCATGCTTTAGTTGACAGGCGATGGCTAATAACATGGAGACAGTGAGGATGCTACAGATAATAGTGCCTTGGTCAATAAGAATGTGCTTAGCATTGCCTTGGTTTCGGTGTATGCCGAGAAGTTTGAAGGCAAGGCCATGAGTTGTGAGTGTGAATGACCACTTACATTATGGAGCTATTAATAAAACAAGGTTGGATAATAATATCAAGGAGTTGACAGGCTTAAAAAGGAAAAGCATGGCGCCGTCGACAGGAAGCGATAGAGAGAAAAAAAAAGCAGGTTGACGATGTGAGCGGGATGAAAACACACACAGCGCCTCTATAACGACCCGACACACTCTTGGAATGATACACACACACACACTCTTACACAACACACCTGGTCGAGACAGGGAACACACCTCTGGAGTGAGAGGAGAGAGACTATCCAGTTGCCCACTCCACACAGACACACACACACACACACCCAAAAAACTCAGCTCAAAAGAGGAGAATTTCTGATGTTTAGATACAATTGAGCTTGGGCCAACACCAATGGGGCATATAGCTCACACAATATTGAAGAAATACACCAGATACAACCACAAAGTTAAGCAGAGGCTTCACTCACCGGAGAAGATTACACAGAAAAACAACAGAAAAAGAGTGAGGAATTTGGCAAAATGGACAGCGCCATCGCGTCCGGAACGGCCCAAAACCCCAGTCTACAATGTCAAAGTCCTCAAATCCGACCTCGGATGAGCAGTTTACGGCCAAAACAGGCTCCGAAAACCCCAAAAACACACCTGCGGCTGTTCCTCCTCTCTTCTCCACGTTTTTTATGGTCTTCTCTCTGTTTTTTCAGTTCCCACACTTAGCTTTATTACTCGGGCACCCTTGGCCTTTTAGATGACCTCAAACGGACCCCGAATAGGCCAAAAACTGACCTCGCAATGCATAGTTGTCACCTTTTTGCATCATCCACACACCTGGCACTCATTTCTTTTCAAGAATGCATCCCGCCACCACGTGAAGTGGCCCCAAAAGATGGTCCTCATGATGACCTTTCTGCATAATTATCACAAGAAAACATCCACGTTGTGTCTGTACTCATCTGCGTGCAAGTATTGACCCCATTCGCCCTCCTGACGCCACTAGATGCCATCTGACGCACCTGCTTACCTCATGTCGTCGGTCCGCGGATAGCTTCCTCGAGACATTTTACGTGCTACCAACTCCTCATTATTGTAGAAAAAACACACTGGTACTGGTAACGATGAAAATCGATGCACTATGTACACCTTGTCCTACTTGTACACATGTGGGCCCCACGTAACCACCCGGCTCTAGAAAATGGGCAATCCTTTATTCGATGCACCATGCATGGATATGTACATATGCGTAATTCCTTGCTCCAAAAAACTCCTGACAACGAGTCAGAAGAGGGGTCGCTTTTGGCGGGCGAGGGCGACCAGTCGAGGATCAGGGCGGAGTTGGCGACAACAGGTGCCACTGAAGAGCCAGGGAGGAGCTTTTGGGCCAGCACAAGGAGCAACAAGAGTTGAGAGCGTCTAGTGGTGAAGTCAGCAACTGCATGATCGATTGAGAGCTAGGTGTTGGAGTCGGCAACTGTAGGAGTTGAATAGCCAGGAGCAAGGGCTCTCATACCCGAGAAGCTGGTGGCTGGGTCGTGAGCAGGCTTTGAAAGGCCGCTTGCTGGATAAAGGTGGTACACACTCTTACAAAGGGGAGGCTTGCCATGCTCATCAAGGTCACATCGAGTTAGTGTCAAGAGTAGGTGCTCAGACAAGCTGAAGGAAGCCACCAACAAGCGGCCGTTAAAGCACAGTTGAAAAGAATGAAGGCTAACACGGGTTTTTTTTAATAAAAAAGACTTCAAGGGTTCTTTCTTTACTTAAAAAAGTAAACAGAAGGTGGTTCTTAAGATTACTCTCGGAACAACAGAGAATTATATTCAGACATTTGAAGTTTATTTTCCTGAAGAGATCGTTCGAGGGCAAAGTGAGTGCACGTGAAGGTGGTCGGGAAGAGCAAGGGCCTGAAGGGCATTGAGGCCATACAGATTTGGCATTTGCACTTCCGCTCATAGCCTCGGCGAGTTGAAGAGCACTTGTTGCCTATTGCAATCAAGTTACTTTTTTGTATTCAGATTTTAGTTCATTTAAGTAATTCAATTCAAGGTGTTCTTTTGTGCTATATTCTCTTGAGGTGTGCATCTTTCTCTCACCGTTTTCCACAGCGAGCAGCCCGGTGCTGACCCGGCTCAACTTGTGAACAATTTATGCCCGACATCTTTGGTGAGCCCGACGTGAAAGCGAGCCGGGGTTGGACTTGGTAGCAGAAGATGTCGACACCACAGGAAGTAGCAATGCAACAGATGATGCAGCAGTTCGCAGCCTATATGCAACAGCAACAGGCTTCTCAACAGCAGTACCAACAAAGTGAACGTATTCGTCAAGCAAGGTATACAGTAACTGAAAAGATGCAAAGATTTGAAGGTCGTGATATTTCAAAATTTTGTACTGTTTATGAACAATCTATGGAGGATTATGGAGTTAATGATCATGACTCAGTGGAAGGTTTTCACTTAATTGCGGCTCTTGAGCTTAGGGCTCGAATTGAAGAAATTCGGGTAACACATGGTGCAAATTGGCAAGAGTTTAAGAAGGCTTTACAAGAAGAGTATTTTCTCGAAGATTCTCAACGAGTTACCAAGCAAAGTTTTATGAAATGGATACAACAGAAGGAGAAAGGTTTATCTGCGAGAGAATTGCTACGAGCTTTTGAAAAGAAGTTTGAACAGTTATCTACTGCTGAGCAGAAAACAATGCAACCGGAAAAGGTCGAGCTATTTATTCAAGCAGCAGATTCGCGCCTTCAGAAGAGCTTGATACATCTGCTCGAGGATCCATCTGGTGAGTTGGGCTTAACTTCTGATTGGAAATTGGTTACAGAAGCTGTTAATATGATTGTAAAGCGACAAAAGAGGGTCATAGTGGCTGATCCTATGGAAGCGCTCGAAGAGGACCTAGTGGAGAAGCCGAAGCCCAAGCTGGAGGAGCCAGTCCTTGATGAGCTGGTAAAAGGTATACAAGAGTTGATTTTGAATTTGAAAGTTGTTAAACTTGATGGTTTGAGTGCAAGTGGATCGTCTTCAGAACCCAGACAATGTCCTCCACAACATAAAGGATGCATGTGGTGTGATAGCTTAGATCATATACGCAAAAATTGTGATGATTTTAATGAAGCTTACAAGAAGAACACAGTTTTTTGGAAGGACGGCAAGCTGCATCTTAAAGAAACTGGTGAACGTCTACGTTTTAACTATGGGAAGGGCGGTATGAAGAAGCTGGTTGAGGAGATGCAGCACAATGCCTCTAGGGTTGATGCAACAACTTATGGATTACAGGTATGCAGTGCGGAGGATGAAGAAAGTACCAAGGCTAAAGGGAATCTATGGCCATATGCTTTGAGGACAAATGACAAAGGTAAAATAACTCGTGACACATTAAGTCAAGCTGGGAATTACATTCGACAAACTACGGGGTGGTCAGATCCTGTAGATTCTCTTTCTGTGTATGCCTTTCTTTCAAAATCTCAGGCTAATGAAGCTATGGTGGAAGAGAAGCGCAAGAGAGATGAAGACATTGTGGGCTCATAAAAACGAGCTACGAGGACTAGCGGCAAGAAGGAAGAAGGGGCAAGTTCTAAAGCAGTTCCTACACCTGAAGTGGTTATGGAAGAGGCATCAAAAGATAGAAAGCAAGGTAAGCCAAAAGGGCCTTCTTACAAGTTAAAATCTGATATTGAATTGGCTACAGATCTGAAGAAGGTATTTGAGGAACGCATTCTCAATAGCAAGGTGGAACTTACTTTGGGCGATGTCTTGGGCATTGCTAAACGTGAATTTCATGAGGAGATCATTGATATTATAAAGAGAAAGCGACAAGTACCAATTGAGCAAGAACCTGATCCGGTCAAGAGCCAAGTGATTCAGCATGTAGAATCGATTCTGGATGCTTATGAGTCAGAGATTGAAGAAGAAAGTTTACAGTCTACAGTGATCTCCAATCAAGTTACACCCGAGGTAAGACATGTTCACTTCAATAATGATGATGGTGAGGAAGCAGTACCTAGGAGTCATTTTTTCAGAACACATTGGGCGAGAGCCACTACAGAGACAATTGTTAAGATTGGTGATATTGATGAGCCTATTCTAGCACTTGTGGATCATGGTTCAGAAATTAATTTGATGTCAAAAAGCTTGTACCAAAGAGGGAAATGGCCTATCGATATGGATCATGGTTGGCGGATTCGAGCTGCCAACACACAGCCTGGCGATTTATATGGTGCATGTGCAAATGTCAAGGTTACAATTGGAGATGTTTGTGATGAACATAACTTTTTTATACAGGAACATTCCTCTTATCCACTTATCCTAGGGCAACAAAGGTTTTGGATGATGGTTCAGCATATGCAAGGATTCGAAGTAAAGATGGTAAGAGAGCGGTTAAATTTTTGACTGTTTGTGTTGATCATGTCAGGAATAAAGATACCTTAAGAGAACAGCCTTTGCCAAGGGTTTGGAAAGAGTTTAAAGAGTACAGGTTTGCTCAGGATTTTCTTGGGGTGCCACTATAGAGTGGGACGATAGTGGTACAGGGAAGAAGAAGTTCTCGCAAGAAGAGACTTTTTCTTCGGGGTTTCTGGGACTAACATCTGAAGGTTCAGTTTCATATAGGAAGTTCATGGAGCTACCTAAGTGGGAGAAGCAATATGTGGTAAGTGTTCAAAGTGATTTGCAGGGATGTGATGTACTTGAACATGATGATGTTATCTCAGGAGTCTTTGAAGAAGTTTCTTATGTTGATACGATGTCAGAACTCGAAGTTATCAAGAAGTGTAGGTTGCAAAGTGGGACTGAATTTGTGCGAGTGCATTCGATGGACATGTATGACATTCTAATGGAGGTAAGTAAAGAATTGGGTGGTGCTTTTGAAGTGGAGGTGGATACAAAGTACAGGACTATTGCAAAGAAGGTTAGGCTAGTAGCTACCCCACTCCCAGGGGAGAGTGAGGAGGTTATCGAAAAAGCTTCACACCAACCAAAGCTAAGGGATCCCAAGAACATTGGCCACAAATTTACTGAAGAGACCTTGAAGCAGGTAGTCATCGGCGAAGAAGGGTTTCTTACTAATGAGGAGGTCAAGTGCTTTCAAGAGATGCTTGCAAAACATGGTAAAGCCTTTGCTTTTGAGCCCAGTGAAATTGGATGTGTAGATCCAAATGTTGTAGCACCTATGATTATCTTTACCGTTCCACATATGCAATGGAATTTGCGCCCTATTCCTGTTCCTAAAGCCCATCTACCACAGCTTATTGACTTGTTAAATGAAAAGATACGTATGGGTATTTTGGAGCCATCTTGTGCACCTTATTCTAATCGATGGTTCACCGCCCGAAAGAAGAATGGAGCCCTGCGATTTATTCAGGACATGCAGCCAGTAAATAAGGTAACAATTCGTAATGTTGGCACATGACCAATTGTGGACGAGTTTGCCGAAGCTTTTGCAGGTAGGGCTATATATTCCATGGGTGATCTTTACTCAGGCTATGATTAGTTTCAGCTTGCTTTGGAGAGTAGAGATCTCACTAGTATGCGTACTCCACTTGGGTTGGTAAGATGTGTACTTTACCGCAAGGTGTCACAAATTCTGTTGCTCACATGATGAATGGCATGAACAAGGTATTAAGAGAATTCATTCCTCACATTTCTATGCCTTTTATTAATGATTTGCCAATCAAGGGTTGTGAAGAAGGTTTGAAAGACGAGGTAAAAGATCAGAGGGGGTGCCGAAGCTTTGTTGCTCAACATATTGCAGAATGTGAAGCTATTCTATCTAAACTTGAAGAGGTAAATCTAACACTTTCAAGTCAAAAATCAATTTTTGGTACCAAAGAAATATTGATTGTTGGACATATGTGTGGGCCACATGGACGACGCCCAAGTCCAGCTAAGGTGGAAGCAATACAAAGGATGAAGAATTCATGCACATCAGTTACTGAAGTGCGTCGTTTTTTGGGTGCTTGCGTGTTTTATCGTATTTGGTTACCTACTTTGCTCATGTTGCAGAAGTACTTTACTAATTATTAAGAAAAGGGAAAAGATTTGTGTGGGAAGATGCCCATACAAAGGCCATCAAGAAATTGAAGAAGATGCTTTTGGATGCTCCTACCTTAAGGAAGGTTGATTATAAATGTGGAAGGCCAGTGATTTTGACGGTTGACACTAGTCCTACAGGCATTGGTTGGGCTATTGGTCAAGATAATGAGGATGGTCATAGATATGCTATTCGGTTTGGTGCAAAGGTGCTTAACACTCGTCAATGAAGTTACCCACAAGTTAAGAGAGAGCTTTGGGGCGTTGCTACTGCTCTAAAATCTGACAATGAGTATTTTATTGGAGCTTCAGTTGTAGTGGAGACTGATTGCTTACCATTGATAGGAATGATTACGAATTGCTTCACTCCGGATATTGCTATGTTACGATGGATAGCTTTCATTAAGTCTCTTAATCCTGAATTCTGTCATATTCCAAGAAGGGACAATCCGGCAGCAGATATGTTATCAAGAGCCAGGTATGAAGATGAGGAGGAGATGCTTACAGAGAGTGATGATGTGGGCTTAAAGTTTTATACTTCTTCTCATTTGCATGCAAGTTGTAGTGTTCTTGCTCATGTTTTTGAAGCTTTTTTAGATGAGATGTACGATGGAGAGTAGCTTTTGATAGGCCATTATCTCAGCACTCTCACCAAGCAAGAGGAATGGAGTGATCAAGAATACAGGAGGATCATGAAGAAAGCTTATGGTTATTTCCTTAAAGATGGGCACTTGTGGAAGCAACCAAAACGTCCAGGAGGATCACCACAACGAGTAGTATGTGACAAAGTAAAACAACAACAGGTAATTAAAGAGTTTCATGAGAATTTATGGGCAGGACATAGAGGAGTGTGGGCAACATTTGCCAAGATTAAAGACCGCTACTGATGGAAAGGTATGTACAGAGATATTGCTCGATTTGTGGAGACTTGCATGGTTTGTCAACAGTATTCAAATGTGCGACATCGAGATGAGTTACATCCTACTTATCCATTGGCTATGCATTATAAGTGGGTTGTAGATTTGATTACTATGCCAGTCGGTATTTGGCAAATGAGGTATATTGTTCTTGCCAGAGAGGATCTCACTAACCAGGTGGAAGGAAGAGCTTTGCGTACCAAAGCTACAAGTTCAGTATGCAAGTTTTTGCTTGAGGATGTGATTTGCCGATATGGTTGCGTTGGAAAGATTACTGCAGATAGAGGAGAATTAGATGCAGATGAAGCTTATGAGTTCTTCGATCGGTTGGGAATTAAGTTGGCTCTTACTACAACATATAATCCGGAAGGTAATGGAAAAAGTGAAAGAGGACATTCGCCTATTGTTAAAGCTTTGGCCAAGGCTTGTAGAGGACGAATTGGTGATTGGCCTAAACTTTTACCTTTTGCTTTATGGGCTGACATAACTACTCATAGCTCAGTTACAGGATTTATGCCATTTTAATTTATGTATGGGCAAAAGCCAATCATGCCTATAGAAGAGACGATTGTTTCTTGGACCATACTGCCATGGGAATCAGAAATGTCAACTAAAGACTTGCTTGCTATGCGCATTCAGCAGCTTGAAAGACGCCAAGAAGACATTGACCAGGCAATATATAAGCTCAAGGAGGCACGATTGAAGAACAAAGCGGCATTTGACAAGAAGCATAGATTGAGACCATATATTATCAAAGATGGAGATTGGGTACTTGTTTATGATAGCAGTTTGGAAAATCAATATTCGGCCATGCGTAAAGTGATTAAGAGATGGTTTGGACCTTATGTTGTGCTGCACGTTTATGATAATGGAAGTAACAAGCTTAGAGAACTTGATGGCACCAAGCTTAAAGTACCCATTGCAGGAAAGAGGATCAAATTATTCAAGAAGCGAGAAGGACAGGTGGTTCTAGGTGATATAGATTCTGGAGAATGCCAAGAAGATGATAAGATGTATTCGCTAGAAGAAGCTTCTGGCAATACTTTTGCTTATGATGATTAGTGACTTGAAGACGGTTGGCACATGCCGCAGGATGTGCAGGTTCAGAGGGGGTGGATGTTGCGACGCTCTGCCTCCACAATGTGAAGCTCTGTCAGGACATGACTTTTGGATATTATCATTCCTTAGGCGGAATCATCGTGATTGCAAAGACATGCTCGACATGGTAGTAGAAGAAATTTATATCAAAGATCATCGATGTCGAGTGCTTCAAGTGATTGCGAAGCTGCTTGTTTGGAGGATCATCCGTTCGAAATATTTTGATGTGATAAACTACGATTAGCATGCTTTAGTTGACAGGCGATGGCTAATAACATGGAGACAGTGAGGATGCTACAGATAATAGTGCCTTGGTCAATAAGAATGTGCTTAGCATTGCCTTGGTTTCGGTGTATGCCGAGAAGTTCGAAGGCAAGGCCATGAGTTGTGAGTGTGAATGACCACTTACATTATGGAGCTATTAATAAAACAAGGCTGGATAATAATATCAAGGAGTTGATAGGCTTAAAAAGGAAAAGCATGGCGCCGTCGACAGGAAGCGATAGAGAGAAAAAAAAAGCAGGTTGACGAGTCAGAAGAGGGGTCGCTTTTGGTGGGCGAGGGCGACCAGTCGAGGATCAAGGCGGAGTTTGGCGACAACAGGTGCCACTGAAGAGCCAAGGGAGGAGCTTTTGGGCTAGCGCAAGGAGCAGCAAGAGTTGAGAGTGTCTAGTGGTGAAGTCGGCAACTGCAGGATCGATTGAGAGCCAGGTGTTGGAGTCGGCAACTATAGGAGTTGAATAGCCAGGAGCAAGGGCTCTCATATCCGAGAAGCTGGTGGCTGGGTCGTGAGCAGGCTTTGAAAGGCCGCTTGCTGGATAAAGGTGGTACACACTCTTACAAAGGGGAGGCTTGCCATGCTCATCAAGGTCACATCGAGTTAGTGTCAGGAGTAGGTGCTCAGACAAGCTGAAGGAAGCCACCAACAAGCGGCCATTAAAGCACAATTGAAAAGAATGAAGGCTAACACGGGGTTTTTTTTAATAAAAAAGACTTCAAGGGTTCTTTCTTTACTTACAAAAGTAAATAGAAGGTGGTTCTTAAGATAACTCTCGGAACAGCAGAGAATTATATTCAGACATTTGAAGTTTATTTTCCTGAAGAGATCGTTCGAGGGCAAAGTGAGTGCACATGAAGGTGGTCGGGAAGAGCAAGGGCCTTAAGGGCATTGAGGCCATACAGATTTGGCATTTGCACTTCCGCTCATAGCCTCGGCGAGTTGAAGAGCACTTGTTGCCTATTGCAATCAAGTTACTTTTTTGTATTCAGATTTTAGTTCATTTAAGTAATTCAATTCAAGGTGTTCTTTTGTGCTATATTCTCTTGAGGTGTGCATCTTTCTCTCACCGTTTCCCACAGCAAGCAGCCCGGTGCTGACCCGGCTCAACTTGTGAACAATTTATCCTCGACACCGCATCTCCGGATGCAGAGGAAGTCGACTGATCTTTGCCTGAAGCCATAGGTGCCGTGTAAAAAGGGATCGGATTTCCCGTAGGAGAGAAATCGGCCGCGCTCTAATACCAATGTAACTGACTTAGGCACTCCAAGTCGAGAATCTACCGCGACACCACAATTAATCACTTCAAAACAGTTCACAGTTCACAATTGATTTGACACTGGCCCGACGGAGTTCCGTGCCTAGAGATATTGGCCCCAAAGGCTGGCGCCCCTTTCGGTATTTCTTTTTGTATTAATCTGTGTTCAAAGTACAAGAGTGTAGGCAGATGCTCACTCTCAGACTGTGCGTCTAGACGCTCCGAGTTGTGAGGCCTTGCCCACATATTTAAAGATTACAATGGATGCTAAAAGCAGAGCCCCAAAAGCTGAAAATCAAAAGCTCTTCAGAAAATAAAGCAAGGCTATTTCTCTCTCTCACAAGCCCTCTTTCTTAAATAAAGCAGAGCTTTTAGCTCTCTCTCTCTCTCTCTCTCTCTCTCTCTCTCTCTCTCTCTCTCTCTCTCTCTCTCTCTCTCTCTCGCCAATTGCGTAGCCAAAAAGCCGGGCCAAAATTTGCGTAGGAAAAAAGCAGGCAAATTGCGCAGCCAAAACAGCCCACGCTTTTGTGCTTGTTACCGTACTCTGTTGCCACGTCAACATTCCGTGAATGGCGCCGCAATTTTCGGACAGGTCCGTACAGGCCCGCCACGTCACTACCAACATTTTCGGGAGTACCCATCGGGGAGGGTGTGTGTCTATGAGTATACCGGGCAGCCGCAGCCATGTCACCAGTTTGTGACATCTTGGGCATGCCTTGGCACGACAAGAATGATACGACTCTCCAGGTTCGGAACCGAACCATCACCGTGATGCAGAAGGACAAGCTTGTCGTCCTCAAAGTTCGGTTGTCCGAACAAAACCTCGAATAAACTCTCTCTACTTGTTTTTCTTTATAGCTAGAAAGTATTGTTTTAAGTTTGTTTGAAATGGATGGTATTTGTTTTGAACTTGTTTTGGTGCCGATTTGAAATGTTTGACTCTGGTTTTAATACTTTTTTCAATGATTGGTGATTTTACTCCCGGGTGTAGTAGTGAGAAATGATGATTGAATAGTGTTGTTTTTACTCATGGCCTGGACCCTTGTGGTTATTTTACGGGGGGAGTATTGTTTGTCGTGACTCCCGGCCCGGACCTGGATGGTTATGCGGGAGGAGTATTAAGAAGTTTGAGCAGTGGTTACTCTCAGCACCTCCAAACGATGCAGGCTGCGGTTTGGGGGGCGTTTGGTTGTAGAAGGCCTCTATATCTCCCGGCCCGGACCTTTTTAGGTTATGCGGGAGGAGTGATGAGGGGTCGTTGAATATCTCCCAGTCCGGACATTGTTAGGTTATGCGGGAGGAGTGTTCATCGGCGGCTTTATGTTTCTATGTCTTGTAACATGCATATGTGAGCATTTGTGTTGCATTGTGATGTGCCAACCATTGAATATTCTTGATTGGATGAGATTGCCTGGGTATGTAATTTTAGTGCATCAAGACACCCGTGGAAGATTAGTACGATATGGGTGTGATGACTAATTTTACTACGCCTGAATAGCAAGAGTTCCAATCTAGACGAAAGTAGAAGCTAACTCCTTTATCAAAAGAGCCAAAAGGAGAAGCTAACTTCTTAACAAAAAGAGCAAACTAATTGTCCCTCGGAAAATTTTGAGCTAACTTGAGTTGTTTTACAGATATGTTGTAATCGCGGACGATTACTCTCTTTCAAGAAGGGGAGATGTCACAAACTACTGACGTGTCAAAGCCCTGAAGAAGGGAGCCAACTTGCAGATGCCGGCCGAGGGGCCTAAACCCTAAGAAGAACAAGTAATAGAAGAAGAAGCCCTACCAACTTATGTGGACCCCGTCCAATGGGGCACCAAGTGACATAAAGAATTAAAATAAAGCAAGACCCACACACACACAGAAAAGGGCCGGCGGAGCACCGGATGATGTGGCAGCTGTACGGAAATTGCGCTGACATGATGACGTGGCAGACTGTACGGATTTCCGCATTTTGCACTGACTGCTGTACGAAATTCTGCGATTTACGCTGGCAGCTTTTTGGCATTGCTTTTGGACTAGAAGCTTTTGAGTTTGAAGGCATTTCATGTAAAACTGCTTTTGGGGCCTAGGGCCTTTAAATATGAGGCTAGGGCTCATTCTCTGGCACGCTTCCTTGCAAAGGTGCAGAGTTTGGAGTACCGGTTTGTACTGTGTTATGCAATATAAAGAAATTCCGAAAGGGGCGCTTGGGGCCGATACTCTTTGGGGTAGAATTCTGCCACTCTGTGTCGCGTGTCGTCTCTCTCTTTCAGTTCAGTTGTTATTGAAGTGCTAAAAGTCCGTTCAATTTGTAATTTTCTATTGGTAGGTGGTGCCTGTCTTGTGACAGTGTTCTTACAACTTTAAATCTTATTTACTTCTTTTCATAGGACTCTGCACGACACAAAACTGAGAGAAAATGCAGAAAACTCGACACCACGTTAGGGACCAGAAGTTGGGCTGGTCCCCCTCCCCCCCTTTCAAAACTATTACAAGCATGTGAACCCAAAATAGAATTCATTGTTCATGTCCCAAATATTTTTTTGATATATAAAGATACATGGTTTCATAAGGCTATTGGCTTGAAATTCATCATACCTATAAGTCTGCTTCGTACTAAGAATTGCTGCGCGGGAGAGGCTTTTACTTGTATTTGCTCGTGTAGGGGATGCCTACATGGGTTGCCCTTGTGCTGAAATTTTCATGGGCAGCCGGTACTCCGCTTGTCTGAGTGCAACTTTTCTTTGCAGGGACGCACACAAGCTCTTATGGCTGCACTTTGCCTCTGCCATAGACTTCACAGCCTCTGCACGGCCTTCTCAGACTACAGAGTAAGGAAATCGTGAGAGAGAGAATGGGCTGAACTAAGAGCGGAAAGAGGCGGCTCTGTGTGTGAGTGCAAATTGCTGCAGAGCCCTCACAGATGATAGCGCTACCTGCTTATATGCCGTGCGCATGATTCCTCTGGCCATCTGGCGCTTAGAGAGAGAGAGAGAGAGAGAGAGAGAGAGAGAGAGAGAGAGAGAGAGAGAGAGAGAGAGAGAATGGGCTGAACTAAGTGCGGAAAGAGGCGGCTCTGTGTGTGAGTGCAAACTGCTGCAGAGCCCTCACAGATGATAGCGCTACCTGCTTATATGCCGTGCTTGTTCTGAACTATTCTGCACTGTGTCCGACTACTATTTCTACCTATCACACTATCCGGACGCGGATAAATTTCCAGATGGCGCATGCATGGCACCGGAAAATTACCCTTTCATAATTGGTACCAATAAATTAATTTATTCATGAAGTCATTCTGTGTGCACAGAAATCATTTTCATTTATCTGTAGCCATAGCTTAAAATATTACAGGATCTCTTCTCTCTCTACAAGGATTCTGTTGATGGAAATCTTTTGAGGCCCCCAAGTTTCCTCCTTAGTCTTCTTGGAGTTAGCCTCCCTAGCTTTGGATTACAAGAGCCGCCTTCAGCAAGGGACTACTTTCTATAGTGGCTGAGACCTGCTTGATAGCTCTAGTTTAGAGCTCTTGATGGTTCTTCCTATTGATTTCCCTTAGTATATTTCTTGGTGATGCCAGTTGCTTCTTATCTATCCTCTTTGCCATCGACTGTTACCCCTCTTCAGTGCCTCCTCAGCTCCATGGTTGCAGATGATACTAGCTAGTGGCCTTGCGAACATTGAGCAGCTGTCATTGACAACAGGTTCCTTTCTCGCTGATACTACTGGTGCAATACAATGAGAAAGAACTGCAATAGAGCAAGTTTCTTTCTTGTTGATACTACTGGTGGCTTTCTGGTTATCTTGAGATTTTGGAGCAAGGTGGTCTTCATTGATTCACACGGTCTGGCTATCTTTCAGATGCAGCTGTTGTCCTCTCTCTTCCTTACATGGCAGGGCACTTTTTACTCTCTTTAGGAGAGGTCTTTTCCCCTGGCCTTTGCAGTTTTTCAGTTTTGCCAATGTGGCTACTTGTATATGGTTTGTGAGGCGTTGGCTTTGGGCCTGCTTCGTATTATATATATATATATATATATATATATATATATATATAGAGAGAGAGAGAGAGAGAGAGAGAGAGAGAGAGAGAGAGAGAGAGAGAGAGATGGTTATACGCAGGGGAACAGACATTTCTAGTCCTCATGGCATTCCTGTAGATCTACTGGATCGTGTTGTGATCATTCGTACACTTCCTTACACGTTTACAGAGATTGTTCAAGTAAGGACTTCCAAGTATCAATGGCTTTAAGCATTTTTTTTGGATTGTTAGTTCTGATCTCTTCTCTTTTGCAGATTCTAGCAATCCGTGCACAGGTAGAAGGCTTAACAGTAGATCAAGATAGTCTTGCTTATCTTGGAGAGATTGGGGAACGTACATCTCTGAGGTATGCTTCTGAAATGGTCTATCGCTGCACATTTAAGAAGTTGTGGGTTCTCAGTTGTCTTTCGGTTGCTAGTTCTGCCGCCTCTTAGAACAAAGTTTTGTGCATCTGTGATTGCCAAAAAGCTTGAGAATTACTATGCAAAATTTAAATTTTCACTTATCAACTTACATTGACATTGTCAAGATGGGGCAGGTGTTAATTCATGGTTGAATGACAAACTCATCCTTCATAATGTGTGACTATTGACAGACATGCAGTCCAGCTCCTTACTCCTGCAAGCATTGTGGCCCGCACAAATGGACGAGATGAAATTGTGAAGGTATTACTTGTTTTCTTATGCTGAGTGCTGATTGTAGATACTGCTTTGTGCAGTCGTAACCATACACGGTTAATTCTGTATGGAGTCTTAACGTGCATTGATTGCAGGGTGATCTGGAAAATATTACCGAGGTTTTCTTAGATGCGAGAGCATCAGCAAGACTTCTTCAAGAGCAGTCAGACAAGTATGTCTCTCAATAGCTTTCTTGTGTGGCTCAAGAGCTATCCTCATGTGCACTATTCAATCGTGCGATGTAATCGAGCCAGCGGCACTTGTGGGAGTTTTGAGTCTTCCCTTGTCTAGAAACCATAAGCTGGACTTTGTGGTTTCAAGCAACAACCTTGTCAAGGCTGGTTCCAAAGAGCTCTCAAGTAAATTTTGTATCGAAGTTTGGATCCGAGAGTAGTAACTTGATCCAAGTGAGGTCCTGTGCCACACCGATGTTTGTGAAGAGAAAGCGGTCTTCCTTCTATTATACTGACCCCTCGTTCTAAAGCAAGGATGTATTTTGCACTTCTCTTCGTATCTTTTGGTTTGGAGAAATGCATGTATTATCAAGATGGCCTACAGCACAAAAATATTATAGGTGATCATATTCCTACGCTCCACAAAAATTAAAATTTACAGAGAATCTATAGAGCTCTCTCTCTCTCTCTCTCTCTCATACACACACGCGCGCCCGTGCGTGCACGCGTGCCCGTGCGTAATCTTCAGGTCAGCCACGTACTGCACGGTTCTTTTTCTCAATTTTTGTGGTTGACAAAGAAGAGGGAAGCTTGTGCTGTTTTCACCAGTTGCAATGGAAAGGCCTTTCTCTAGATGCAATCGTCTTGTAGGCATGTCGCCTTATGCGAGGTAAGACATTGAGATGGGGGGTGTGAATTCACAAGGGACTGACCAAAATTTTGAACCAATTTGCCTTGCTTTTTATCTGACATGTTTGGGGAAGTTGTGGAGAGGAGGGCAGGGGAGGTGGAAGGAGGGCTGTAGGAGGTGGGGATTGAAGGGGATGTGGGCAGTTATTGCTGTTGGAGGAAGGACCCGTGTAGTGCCCACCAGTATTCGGGAAAAATGTGTCTGAGCTTATATCGTGCCGTTTTCAATTTCCAAAATGCCGGTTAAGGGCAAGGGGAAAGGAGAAATTCTGCCCCAAAAAAGATATGTTTGGAAAAATGATTTTTCCTTAACATTGGTGCCCGCTCTTTTTTTTGGGGGGAGGGGGGGGGGAGGGGATCTAATTTGCAAATGGATTTTATTTCATCTAGTATATCAAGTGTTGCTTGTTAAAGTGTCACTCTCATGTAACTACCACGAGGTTAAGCATCATACATGTTTGAACATCCTTAGGGAACGCATTTTTGGGTGTTGTATGGGCCCCAATTTGTAGTTTTTGAGTTCAGTCATAATAAACAATGCCTTCAAGTCGCGTGTCATGAGACTCGCAGTTTGTTGGAAAAACTAACCTTGTTGGAAGTGTTGTTTGCTACTTGTTTACCACCTCAATGTAGTCCACGAAACTAGTGTTATTGTGTGAACCATTCAGAAATGATGGGTCTTTGGTGTTCAATCTCTTGTGCATTTCAATCATTGTCTGGATGTAAAGATATGAAAAAGCATTCAAAACGGAGATGAATTATGTTTTCTCATGAAGATAACCCTCTTGAGCCCAATTCACTTTTGATACTATGGTGGTCATTAAATACCTTGATTGATTGTTTTTCTCCTATAATTTATAGAAAACACTTTTTATAAATTTTATAATGTATCTATAGCTACATTCTTTTGTAATTTCTTTCGGCATTGTCAAAATAATGTCACACTAAGCGTAGTTCAACGCTGATTACATAGTGATTATTAGGTGATGCATACGTGTGCACAAATGAATCTCCACTCGTGCCTTATGCTATGCAATTAGGATACTAAAAATGTTCATTCTCATAGCGATTATGGAGGAAGACTAATGATCAATTTAGAGCCTAATCATAAATTTATTATACTTAAAAAGTAGACTTAATTGATGAACAATGCACAAAGCGAATTTGGTTGTGAAATAAACTTGATTGATATGCATAAAAGTTGTACATTATCTTGGGGGATTTACTAGTAGTACTGGGGAGACGTCAGTTGTGGGCACCGAAACTATCTTATTTTCCCCTATATACAGAACTCCTTTATTTAAAATCTACCTACTTGGGCTTACAAAACCCTCCCATTGTATGCTCAGGTGATATCACTATACTTAAACTAAGACTTAATCGATGACAAATGCACAAAGTGAATTGGTTGCAAAATAAATTTGATTGATATGCATAAAAGTTGTACATCATTTGGGGGGGTTCACTAGTACTAGGGAGACATCACCTGCGTGCACCAAAACTATCTTATTTTCCCTCTATACAAAACTCCCTTATGTAATCTGCCTGTTTTGCCTTGCAAAACCCCCTATTGTACGCTCGCATGATATAGTGAATACTCCAGGTACATGATAAACTCTTTTTCCACATAAGATGCATCACATGGTTAGTGAACATTCATTAGAGAGCAACCAAATTGGCATCCAACAATCCTTCCCTTGTGGGTTTTGTTGCAAGCACTACACAAACCTTTCCTCAAAACTCATGAAGGGCAAGGCACACAATACACAAGCGTCCTATTAAAACAAAAGTAAATGGTAGACAAACAAACCTCCCCTACACACAATAGGATAAGGAACACACATCTCTTCAACACAAAGGATAGATGCACAATCTTCCCCTACACAAATGATGGGTGATACACAAAAGTGTGTTGATTTAAAATATATCATTGGTGTCATCAACTAGCCCCATATGGTTGTCTTTCTCAACAGCAAGGTTGATTTTTGATGTGTCTTGATCTTTGAAATGTTGATTTTTGCTATGTCTTGATCTTTGAAATGTTCTTTGTGAGGTGAAGCCATTGAGACCCGATCCCACACCTCAAGGATTCACAACATTAAGCCCTTGTTCTGATGGCTCCAACCCTCCCAACCATAAGCCAACTAGTGCATGTTTGCCTTTATCTAATGGCAACGCCACACAAAAATACAAGGCTTCTTTTAAACCAAAGTGCTCCCAAAAGATTTGTTACTGTATTGAAGCTTCAAACCGCTCTTGTTAAAGGGTAGTATACATAAGCTAAGGGTCTCAAAAATTTAAGCACTACATGGTTGAAGGCATTCTACAACTGGTGCAAGAGGCATCATTGGACAATCACCTCTTTGTGTATTCATAAAAATGCACATCTCTCCTTCTACATCGCATTAAAATCAAAGCTATGTATGCTATATTTGATGAGTCTCATCAAAGAGGATTGGACACTGCTTGCCTATTACAATTGATTAAGACCTTCCTCTCATATCATAGAGGTGCACCATCATGGGGAGAGAAAAATACTAATAAATTTAATAGCCAAGGCCTTCAAACTTGGCAGGCAAAAACCAAGGGTTACCTAATGTACAAGCAACTTTGTCCATTGTCAATCACAAAATGAAGGTGAGAGAGTGGAAAGAAAACAAAGCTAAGCACAATTTGTGGCCAAATATGAGCAAGATCAAGGCATGTATTACCTTAGACAGACAATTTAAAGGGTTGTTATTACCACAAATATTTGAAATGCTCCACAAATGTGACAAGGATTCAGTTCATAAAACTCTTTGAAACGTGATTTGTCACATGTGGATGTTTATCTTGAAGTATACAATAATATGTAACATTGGTTGTTATTTCTACAAATGTTAGAGGGTTCACTTCATTCTTTAAAACGTGATTTTTCTTTTTGGTGCTTATGTTGTAGCGGTTGGCCACTAGTGACAACTAGAGCTCCTCTTGTGCCTTTAGTGCTATCTGTAAGTTTTCTCTTATGCTCTTAAAGAGAGTTGATGAAATATTCAATTTAGGCATGATGAACTTTCCTGTTGATGTACATCCTTTAAGACCACGACAACCTAATCTTCCTCTCTACCATGCTTTTAATGTAAATCAGCTGACTTGCAAATGATTTTGAGCCTATTAACAATCGAAGACATCTTGCTCGGGCTTTATGATAAATCCATAGAGTTGCATTTTCAATGAATTCTTTGAGTACTTCGCAATAGCTTCACAATGCCATTCTAAGGTAATCCATGCATGGTGTGCAGTAGTATAAGCATCAAGATAGTGCACAAAGTTGTCAAGTGAAGAAAGTAGGATGCCTAAAGCTAGCTCATATTTGGCTACAAATTGTGCTTGGCTTTGTCTTCTCTCCACACTCTCTCATCTTCATTTTGTGGTTGACAATGAATCAAAGTTGTTTGTACATTAGTAACCCTTGGTCTTTTCCCGACAAGTGTGAAATCTTTGGTCATTAAATTTTGTCAATATTTGTCTCCAAGTGATGGTACACCTCGATGATGTGAGAAGAAGGTTTTACCACGTTGTAATGGGCAGTGTCTTATCCTCTCTGATGATAACTCATTAAATATATCATACATTGATTTGATTTTAATGCAATGTAGAAAGAGAGATGCGCATTTTTATGAATACACAAAGAGACGATGGTCTAATGATGCCTCTTGCACGACTTGTAGCAAGCATTTAATTTTGTAGTTCTTAATTGTAGAGACCCTTACTTGATGTGTACTGAGAGTGTACTACCCTTTAACAAGAGTGGTTTGAAGCTTCAATGTGCCGGTAACAAATCTTTTGGAATTTTTTTGGTTAAGACAAAGCTTTGTATTTTTATGTGAAACCGACCATAGGTAAAGGCGAGCATGCACAATTGGCTTATGGTTGGGAGGGGATGAGCCATGGGAACAAAGGGTTAATTCTATGGATCCTTGAGGTGTGGTATCGGGTTTGAATGTCTTTTACCAAGGGGGTCATGGTATCATGTGATAGCGAGCCTCAGTGGACCGAGTGCATGCAGGTCCAATTGTGTGATAGATAGGTAGGTGTAGGACTCAATACTCAGCAACAAGCAATAAGGCAACATCCGATGCTCATGCATAGTTGGTCAGAAGTAGTGGAAGGCAATCAACTGCGGAAGCTGGTGGGTGCAAACATTTGTCCACATGGAGTACACCTTGACTCCTTGTTCGGACCCAGTAGTTGAGCTAAAAAAATATTTTAAAAGATATGTTGTAACCCATGAGCCTCTGCCTCTAGTCAATGAAAGCCTTTGTCCGTGTCCCCAAAAGTGATGGGCCTCCCACAATTATAAGTGTGTGTGTGCGTGCACACACACACACACACACACACACACACACACACACACACACAATTTTAACAGTGAGATGAAGAGGACAAAGAAACTCTATTTTAAGAGCTTAAAGGTTCTAAAAGGATATGTTTAAAGCTTTATTATGGCATTAGACATCTAGAATCAAACTATAACCTTATAATGCAATCTAGAAAAAGAGCGTGAGAAAAAAAGAACTCGGACGTGACCTAATTAATAACTCTAACTCGCAATAATCCCTTCGGTTATGACCTCAAATTGAAACAAGATGATTTAATTGCTGAAACCAACATGTGAGGTAGCGTTTTAGTGAATGAAACTAATTAAACATAATCTAATGCATCTTACTCATGTAAGTGTAATGGCTCTAAGCATAAGCCATGAACGTGCCCAAGACATAGGCTATTAGCAATGAGATAGTGTTAATCCTAAATGCTTATGTAAGGAGAGAGAATAAATTTTTATGACGATCAAGTGTGTCGTGACACTTAATCTAGCATAGATATTAGGAGCTACTAAAAATAGGAACGTCTAGACTTTGTTAGGCTTTTATATCAATTAAGGGCAGTTACGGAGGAAAGACTAATGATCCATTTATAATTAGACTATACTTAAATTAGGACTTAATTAATTACCAATGTACAAAGTGAATATGGGTGCAAAATAAGCTTAATTAATATGCGTAAAGTTGTACAACATAAGCTCTTTTGTAGAGCTAAAAAGGGTAGTCGAGTTGTCACATAGGACCTGACTTTATCACATGGAATGCCCTATCATGCTATATACCATTTGAAAGATCTTGATGAGTAGAATCTAAAAAGCTAGTCTCTACAAAATTTTGATATATTTTTACAAAAATTTCACCTTGTGCCAGTAAACCATTATTGCTGCTTAGTTTAATCTATTTTTCTCAAATTCAAGAAAATATTTCCTTTTGATAGTGGGAAATTTTGAATTTCTAACTGATTATTTAAACTTTGACCCTTCACCATGTCTTGACTTTGTGCATGTCACCGATTAAGCTACAATAAATAGTAGACTAGAGAAGGGGAGATAGAGATGTACGCTATGGCTTAACTATAGAACGTGGGATTCCCCCATAGTTTTTGGCCAAGGTTGTGTTTCATAGAAAAACAAATGGTTATGGTGAGTGCCATATCATTGAAACATCAAAAAATTGCACTTATCATTGCACCTGATAAGACATGTGCAAAAATTATCAAGGTTAAGCTCAGACACATTTTTCCCTAGCACTAGCTAAAGCTCTCTATTTTCATCTATGCTCCTCCTAATCTTCATTTTATTAGAAAAATAAAATTCCGCTTCATACAATATTCTATGAATCTTAAAAAGATTTTGCAGGGAAGCAAATTGTTGATTGAATGTGCGAAGAAGGTTAAGATCTAATGAAATATTTTGCTTTTGATGGACAATGAAGATTTGAACTTCATTGGTCGCACACACTTTTTGCCAATTTCATGCCTCTCTCTCTCTCTCTCTCTCTCTCTCTCTCTCTCTCTCTATATATATATATATATATATATATATATATATATATATATATATATATATATATATATATATATATATTATATATATATATATATATATATTATATATATATATATATATATATATGTGTGTGTGTGTGTGTGTGTGTGTGTGTGTGTTCCTGCAACATTATAAATCCACCTCTCTCTCTCTCCCTCTCTCTCTCTCTCTCTCTCTCTCTCTCACACACACACACACACACACACACACACACACACACACACAGAGTCAATGTACTGGAATTAGTTTCCATTTCTTCTTACAAAAACCCTTTTCTTAACCTGTGTTTTTTTAAAGAGTTGGTTTGCGGCGCTCATGTGAGATTTTCCTGCCTTTGGCAAAACTCCTTGTCAAACTGGTTCTAAACTTGGTCATACAAAGGCTTTTTTTACCCACCAGTTTTGTCCTTGGGTTTAAGGGTTCTTTAGTGATTTTTGCCATTCCAAACTTAACAAAAGCTTTAGAGAAGAGGGTGAAAAAATCCTTTTGGGCATCTAATGGTCATTTTCTTATGAGGGAGGGCTCTATATGAATACCCCACGTGCTCAAGAACGTGTTCACAACATTTTCTCACAATTAGGGTAACCCCCACTCTCCCTTCTCTACCCAATTGCAAATAATTCAATTACGTCAAGGGTTGAAGTGAGAACTAGCTTTTGGGAGGTGGGTAATAACCTACTTTGCTCTAGAGGCTTGCCTACAGACATTTACATTAGTTTTACGAAAGATTCACCCTCCCAAAGGATCTCAAGACTTTGTTTTTCTCTAAAAATGCTGTCAAATGGTTATGCCAAAATTTTCTAAGGCTAGTTTTTAGGCTCTACTCCCTCAACGAACCATGGCCAACTCTAGTCGTAGAGCAAGGAGAGGGTAGTGAGAAGATAGAGTCCCCTGCCATGAGAGAGGAGGAAGACATTATTATTAGGGAAAGTTTGGATGCCAATTTGGACTTTTTAGCACTTGAGAGAGAATTCCATCCACTTAATTAGGGGAGGACTATTGTACGTATGCTTAGAGCTTATCCACATTTATATCTTCTTTTTTAATGTTAAAGAAAGACCCAAAAAATGCTTTCAAAAAGTGAAAATCAAGAGTATAAGTATCTTCTCAAATGCCATTAAGAATCTGCACACTTTTTTGAGAGTGAGTTCATAAGCTAGTTTAGAAAAATGGAGAGCAAGGGTGGCTATCTACCTCCATCAACATTTTTAGTCATGTTCTCTTGTAGACAAGGATGAGAATGCAAAATGGTAATGAGTTCATCCATCATGACAAAGAATGGACCCATAACTTCTCATTACCACACAAAAGCAAGATTTAAGGAGATGCTTACGCAACATGGATACATGACTCTAAGATTTGCATGCAAATGAAACCGATAGGGTTTTATGAAAATAGACCAAAGTATGTGTGCCTTCTCCACATAAAGGCATGGCAAGATGGCCAATGGAAACCTCACATGGTGGTATATTGGTTGCATCTTTTTCTAGCCATACTTGTTCAAGCTCTTAGCACACCTCTTCTGCAAAAGATTGTTCTGTTTTGGTTGTGTCTAGTATATGATGGCGAAGAGATTTTGTCAATTGATGAAGCACAAAATTCAGAAACCTGGTTGGCTGCAATGCAATCTGAGTATGAATCTATTGTGAATAATGAGACATGGTCTTTGTGTAACTTGCCTCCTCACAAAAAGACCATTGATAATAAGTGGGTTTTATATTAAAATGTAAGCTTGATGATTAAGTTGATCGCTAAAAGGGTAGAATTTGGAAAAAGGACATGCTCAAGAGAGAAAGGCATTCATGTTGATGAGATATTTGCTTTTATTTGCTATCATTCATATCATTTATGCATTTGCAATTCATAAAGGTTGGATGTAAATCAATTGTTGTACATAAAGAGTGAATTTTTGAATGGTGATTTTTGTGAGGAAGTATATGTAGCACAAAGTTGTGTTTTGTTCAAAAAGGGCACAAAAACAAGGCATGTATGCTTAAGAAGGCTTTGTATAGTTTAAAGCAATCTCCACGCACTTAGTATGAAAGGATTCATGCTTACCTAGCTAAATTTGGTTTTAAGAATACTCCAACTAAGTGAAATTTGTATGTTAAGCATGCAAATGATGTATTTTTTATCATTGTATACTCTATTGATGTTGTGTTGTTCACTAGACCGAGAGACACATTGCTGATTTTAAGGCCGACTTGAATGCTAATTTGATATCCTAGATTTGGGGATTTTGCACCATCATTTGGGAATAAAGTTGAAGTAGGTTGATAAAGGTATTGCTTTGTGTTAGTAGCAAACAAAGTATATAGAGACATTATTGTACTGTAGATTCAGCCTTAAAGATCACAAACCTATTGCTACTTCTATGGAGACAAATTTGAAGCATATTAATACTTCATGATGTTGGAGACTACTTTGATGTCAATCTCTATCAAGATGATATTGGTTGCTTGACTTTTGTATGCATTACACACCCAAATGTTCAATATGTAGCCTTGCAAGGGAGTAGATTTATGCATAGACCAAGATCTATGCATTGAAAGATAATTACACAAATATTCTTTTGCTTGAGTGGCACTATAAATCTTGGATCATTTTAACTAAAGAGGGAACCATTAACACCAGATTCACATGCCTTTTAATACTCTAACTGGGCTGGTTGCTATGCCACATTAGTGCCCACTAGTGGTATTTTCTTCATGCTTGATAGATCACACATTAAATTGGTTGAGCAAGAAGCAACCTATAGTGGTCACTTCTAGTTGTGAGGTTGAGTACATGGCCACTTCCATATCTATTTTTGAGTGCATTTGGCTCATATTCCTTTTGATAGGTACAATACAACATTATAGCACCACAATCTTAAGTGATAGTCAAAGTGCTTTGGCAATTGCAAAGAACATAGTGTTCCACACTTTCACAAAGCACGTTGAGGTGCATTATCATTATTTTAGGGAGACACTCTCTACAAGAGAGATCAACTTTGGTTATGTGCCTATGTAAGACTTGTGAGAAGTTTGAGGTTTTTCAAAAACTCTTTGGTCTTACTCTCCTTTGTGCACAAAACCTGCAACACAACACATTTTTAATGGTATATAATCCTGGTTGAATATGATTTCATGATAGTAGTCAAAATGGGGACAATTCACTAGAGGGCTGATGATCACCTTCATGGATGATGCATGGAGAAGCACCAACTAGAGTTGATGGTGATCTACTCGATTCTTATCTTTCAACATAGAAATGGTGCTTAGATGGAATGGAAGTTATTCCTCTTCAATGTTCAAATAGAGAGACAACTTGAGATATTTAAGTGGATGTTTCTATAAACAAGGCTGCGATTAAATATTGTGATTATGCGTCGAGCCTGAACAGAAACCAATCTATCTAGGTCAAGTGCATGTTCTAAACACTATTCTTCATAATGGAAATCTATCAACATCTAATGATATTAGGTGTTTATTGGCCAGACATATGGTTCATGACTATATAAACAAATGTGTGAATTGTAGTGCTAAACCTCCATGGGACCATGTTTCTATGTTCCAAATCATGGTGGCACTTGTGGAGTAACTAACATCGTAGAATACATGACGACTCAAACCTTCCCTGGAGTAAATCAACAATCAAATCAATTAAAGTGGAAACTTGATACTATGAATTGATTTCTAATCATCTCTAAAAAAGGGGTCAAGATAAGCAATTATAAATGTGTGCGACAAAAAGTGAGTATGTACCAATACTTGAAAAAGCACATGCAAGTCAAGCAAGGGAACATTTTTCTACTAGCAAAATAGCCAAAGGAGCAATGGTTGTTGATATTTGGTGGCCTAATTTGTTTATAGACACCAAAATTATGTCAAAAGATGTGACAAATGCAAATGCACCAAAGTGCCTACCAAAAGAGACAAAATGCCTTTATGATCTATGATGGGACGAGCTCTTGCAATATGGAGAATCAACTTTATGGGTCCCATAGCTCCGCTTGCCTATCAAACACCTATAGAATACATCATAGTTGCTACCAATTATCTCACTAATTGGGTTGAATGGTTGAAGAACAAAAAAATTGGTCCTCAAATGATTGCAAAACTCTTATATGAAATTTTTTTAACATTGCATGGGTTATTGTAGCAAAAGCAGGAGAAGAGAAATTTGGAGAGTCGTGTGGTTGTGTAGTAGAGGACTCACACACACACACACACAAGCAAGAGTATCAAAATCTGGAGAGTCGTGTAGCCATGTAGTAGGGGACTCACATACACACATGACCTACTGCATCTCCCTACTCATGACCTCGTTAGAGCGCCATCCTTGCATGTGCCAACTTTTCCTCAGTTAGGGAGCCATCCTTGCATGTGCCAACTTTTTCTCGTTAGGGCGCCGTCCTTACATGTGCCAAATTTTCCTCAGTTTGACACATGGATTTTCCTTACATTCCCCACCTTTTATATCTTTAAGAGGTGGTTCCCCTGTAAGGCCATGACCCCTAACTCAACAGTGTGTGCGCTCCCCATATAGAATGTGTCACATTCCTTCCCCTTTAAAGAATTTTTATCCTCAAAAATTTCATTGAGAAGGGATAGTCCCAAAGTTGGAACCTTTTTCGGAGAGTGCTTACTCGCTCCCATGTCAAACTCTCTTTAGTAAAATCTTTCCACTTAAGTAAACACTCTTTATATATGGTATTTCTAGTCCTTTTTTCTCTAGTGTCTAGTATTTTTAGTGGAAGAGATTATCTATGAGTTCCACTATCTGATCATCTTTAATAAAATTGTCAGATCCACCCAATTTCCTTTTCTCTAGTGTCTAGTATTTTTAGTGGAAGAGGTTATCTATCATCTTGGTGATAATTTTGGGCATGATCTCGTCTTCATGGTTTCAGAATTTTCAGGCACTTTCAAATAAACTTTTTTCCCTTCCTCAAAGGTAACATTCCTTCTATGCAAACCAATATATGTGTTTGCTCTATCTTGAGCCCTTTTAATACTATCTTTAGCAAGTTTAAGAATTTCATTCATATCTTCTAGAAAGTATTTAGTTGCATGAACCTTTTTCTTTTGCAATCCTACTACATAAGGAGCTCTAGGTTGAAACCCATACATTAACATATATGGACTATATCCAGTGGAAGAGTGCTTGACACTATTATATGCAAACTCTACTATAGGTGAATACTCTTCCCAATTAGTTTTCCATTTACCAACATATGCTCGTGGCATATCTTATAGGATTTAATTAACCCTTTTAGTTTGACCATCCGTTTAAGGATGCTCAACTATGATCATGGTTAGTTTAGTATCCAACCTTTTAAAAA
Source organism: Adiantum capillus-veneris (assembly GCF_014529385.1). NCBI lineage: Eukaryota > Viridiplantae > Streptophyta > Polypodiopsida > Polypodiales > Pteridaceae > Adiantum > Adiantum capillus-veneris. Next base: position 70,418,635 of record NC_140941.1, read on the forward strand.
TAGCTCTCCAAAAGGGGCTATTAAATTCCTTATCTCTATCAAACACAATATCTAATGGTAATCCATATAGTCAATAGAGATTTTTTACAAATAATCTAGCCCAATTCAAGAGTTTAACATAAGATGTGGTTGGAATAAACCTAGCCATTTTAAGGCCATTTTGGTTAATCTATCCACTATCACCTAGATAGAGTCGTGCCCCGTCTATGTTCTAGGTAATCCAACTATAAATTCCATGGTGATACTCTCCCATTTCCCTAAAGGAATGTCTAATGGATGGAGTATTCCTCCCATCTTAAGCCTTTCAGCCTTATTGATGTGGCATTTATTGCATTTGATCACATATTCTAGGACATCATTATACAATCCAAATCAATAAAGTTTCTTTTTAACAAGACTATGAGTCTTGTTTACACCTGGTGTCCCATACTTCAACTATCATGACACTCATAGAGTATCTGGCGCCCAATTTCCTCATCTTTTGGGACACATACCCTACCTTTGTAGAGTAAATAGCTATCATCTATGGCAGAATTCTTTGACTTGAATCCTGTTAAAGACTCCTTCAATGCTTCATTTTCATTGGAAACCCCTTGTTCTATAGAGATCCCCTTTTTGAATGGTTTCCGATATTTTGGAATATGTAGGATCAACCTGACATTTCCTTCTTGATGATTCAAGTAAATCATTGAACCACCTTATCATAGGCATTCTACTAAAGGAATATGCTACCACATTATATTTTCCTTTGGGATACCTAAGCTCATAATCAAACTCTTGTAAGAGGTCAACCCATTTGACCTTACAACCCTTCAAGTCTATTCGATTGAAAACCACTTGACGCTTTCCTGATCAACACTATCATAACCTTAGCACCATATAAATAGTGCTTCCATATCTTCAATGCATGGATAATAGTATACGACTCCCTCTCATATATTGAGTGCTTCCATTTCTTCAATGCATGGATAATAGTATATGACTCCCTCTCATATATTGAGTGCTTCCATTTCTTCAATGCATGGATAATAGTATATGGATCCCTCTCATATATTGAGTAATTTTGTTGTGCACGATCTAAATTTTTTCTCTCAAAAGCTATTGGTCTACCCTCTTGAGTTAGAATTGCACCTACAACAAAATTACTAGCATTTGTCTCAACAAAAAAAGGTTTATTGGGATCCACTATGTATAAAATTAAATTTTTAGATATTGCTACCTTTAGGTTTTGCATACTTTTCTTCCTTTGAGTTGGTTATTCATGGGGATTGCCATCTTGGCATAATCCTTAATGAATCTATAATAAAACCCAAAAACTCCTAAGAAGGTATGTAGCTCTTCTAGATTCTTAGGTTCAGGCCTTTGCAATATAGCTTGAACTTTCTCTTGATCCATCCTGATTTCATATTTAGAAATGGTATGACCAAGATATTTCACTTCTTCAGCAAAGAATTCACATTTGGATTACTTTGCATAAATAGAATTTACTCTGAGCAATTGGAACACTTTTCCAAGGTGCTCTAAATGCTCCTCTTGAGTACGACTATAAATGAGGATCTCATCAAGAAAGACTACTACAAATTTTCCTACAACTTCAAATGTGGCAGTGGTTGAGACACCTCTTCAAAATATAATGAAGGATTTGTTGGTTGATGTAAAAAAACAAAATCTTCAGAAATCTTGACTCGTTGAAGGAGGAGAAGGTTTGGATCAAAGAAGAGATCGAAGATATGAAGCTTCTTGCTTGTTCTCACAAGCTAGAGAAAAGACAAAAGTACACTAGAGTACATAGTGTTGAATAGCCACTAGTACTTAAAGCTAAGTAGAATGATTTCAAGATTCTTAGCTAAGAAAAAGTTGGTGGAATTGCTGCAAGAATATAACGGTGATTGCGTCTATGAATTGGATCCTCTATCAGAAGGTGTTTCCAAAATGGTAGGGACGGAACAAAAATATGACAGCCATTGTTGGGTAAATCCTGTTCAATCTAGAATGAAGTACCTTGATGTTATTAGGCAAAGTAAATGCAGTGGACATCTAATTTGTAAAAACAATACATGCCCAATTAGAGCAATAAACGGACATGCAAATGAGACATCTTGGACTGGAAAGTTGAGGACATCAATTTTGTCTGTGGGAATGTTAAGCTCGACAAATGGACCTTTGAGGTGCTTCCCACTGCGGACAAAGTCTAGTGCTTCTTTGAGAATGACCTAACATTGTCTATTACTTGCTCAGTGAGAATAACTGGACCCGTTTGTTCATTCATATAGGAACTCATAACCATCTAGTTTCAAAGGGTGTATTGCAATTACAAATCCAACAGACTAGAGAGCTTGTGTCTCATGTCAGAAGCACCTACGACTAGTCCTATGCATTTACAAGTCAATCTCGCCAAGCAAATGGCGAAGGGAGCGGATGTTCAAGAAAACAGAGAACATCTTAATAGTAGTGAACTTCTCTCTATTTTGGAAGAGATGCAACCATTGATGCATAGTCAAAGGTGAAATTGCATCTTAGCTAGAAGGATGGTCATCTTTCATGCAGTCTAACTGTCAAATGATGCCCTTGTTTTTAGCTTTAAGCACATGATGAGAGAGGCAATTGCTACAAGGATTGGAATTGGCACTGAGTCTCAGTTGCTTAGGTTGAAGAACGCATGCAAGTATAAGTTTTTTCATGGCATGTTGTTTCTAGGACAATGCACAGATCCGCATAAAAGGTGCCACATGTTCAAAATGTCAGTGAGTGGTCTAGGGTTCGATATTGAGCTTGTCAATAGAATGCAACAAGATGGGAATGGAGACTTGCAAAAAAGTTGGGTTCAATTTGATCACGTGTGGAGAGTTGTGGGATGGACAATGATGGCATCACATGTTTACGATCCTACATAAGTCTTTCCTACTCAAGCTATGAATCTTTTCTTGTTCATTTGAGGCATTGAACAACCTTGTAACTATGTAGAATTCAAGAAATGAAAACCATTGCTATATGTGAGATGAAAGAGGGGGACACACAAGCACAAATCATGTTCTAGGAGATGATGAATGCGGTGTTGCTGGGTAATGGACACCGTCCAACTAGTTTTAGAGGATTCATGGCCAACAAAGTCTGAGCAAACCGGAAAGCAATTTGCACGGTGTTTAATGGAAGGCCGAACAATATTATGGAGGGAAGAGAGCACTTGTGCTTGTTTTCCATTGGGGGAAAAGCTTACAAATTCACATGAATCAATATGTGCACAATAATTTCCAAGATGAGCACACACATATGTGTGAATTGTGGTGCTGTGAAATGAGAACAAAGCTACTAGCTTGTAAATAAACATACGAGCTTGGTGGGTATCTAGCAAAGTGCTGGACTATATTTATTGCAAATGGATTGTTGGCTAAGTTGGTGGCATGCATGATACCCTCGTTGGAGGAAACATTTTTTTGGGGTTAACATCACCATGCCATTTTTTGGGTAGAGTTCATTACAAGGAGTGTGTATTGTCACCACAAAAAATGTATTGCTAGAAGTAGATGATTTGTCATTTATTCCTACAACAAACTTGGCAGAGACGAAGCACACGAGTTGGTTAGTAGGCGAGGGCAACAAAGAAATGCTTAACTTGTATGATGCTTGCATGTCTGATCTATAAAACGCTTTACTCCAAATCATGAAAATGCTTTCTTTTGTGGAGGGGAGGTATCATGGATTGGATCGTCTGTTAAAAGTTGGCTCGTTGGGCAGAACAAGGACGAGCACCCACATCAGCCACCGTTGCAAGAGAGATTGATGATCAACTCAAAGGTACACCTCTCTTTCAACAACCATCGATAAAAGGAGATAATAGTACAATATCTAGAAAGGAAAAATAGATAAGTCATGTAAGATGTGAGGAAGAAAATGCTTCTCACTGACCCGAGTTTCTAACACACAACATTCCACGTAATCGAGGATGTGTCCAAGTAGATGGTAGGGTGGCCAATCAGGAAGGCAATGAACAAGAGGGTGGACTTGCGGTGAAGAAGACTAACATCCACAAGACAATGTGGCCAATTTTCCATATACCAAAGGGCAACAGAGCTCAATGCCAAGGATGGTTAGGATCTGGAGCCGAAGAATGCAAAAAAAAACATTGTACAAGCATTGTTGCACCATCCTTTTGAGGTATCAGAACTTGAGAAAGTGGGACATATATTATGCATGGTAAGGGTTCAAGGCTAAGCAATGATAGTGTGGATCATACATGGCAGATTTGTAACACAATCACTCAGTGTCCGACTAGAGTGCCTAGTATATGGCCGGTTGAACAAGGAACAAACTTGACTGCTTGAGGTTCAAACTTTGGAGTCTGAAGGGTTCACAATAAAGAAGGTTGCACTTAAGGAAATGTTGGGGTGATGTGCCTAAGTGTTAGACGACCGAACACTAACCGGGAACTAATGTTGACCATTCATTCTACATAAAACAATGAGGACTCTTAATCTTAAATACTATTGTGTTTGGAGTCCACAACTTGTGTCTCCTCTTATTCTCTCTTCTCCATTGTTGCACACACACACACACACCTCGGGGTGTGTGTGTGCGTGTGTGTGTGTGTGGGGGGGGGGGGGGTGTGTGTGTGTTCCATCTTAATAAGTATGTGACTATCACGTGAGTGCAACATAAGTGGTTATTAAATTTCATTTTTTCTCACATTTTTACATACAAAAGGGTACCATAAAATGGAATTGGAATTTTTTTTTACAGATTGAACAGGAAAAGGATATATTTTATTTGGCAAAAATTCACAATAAGGAGCTTTAAAATGGTCATTGAACACACGTTATATAAATAATCTATACATAGTGACCCCCTTAAGACAGACACATGCTCTTGCTCGTTCTCTTCAAGTGGTATTGGAGCTCCAGGATTGGAGAGCATTATTGGAGCTTCGAAGGGAAGCAGGCGGGGAAGCTGAAAACACAACAAAAACTTCAGCATGTTTTTGCATATCTATTTTCATCTACCAAAAGGTGTCCATTTAGGCTAATTTTTGTTGTACGTGACCGATTTTTGTGCTCTTCAACTTTGCAAAGAAAAGTTTTCTAAGAATTCTCACTAATTTTGAGTTACGTTGCTCAAACTGCCTATAGGTTGTGTGGGATAGGTTGCAAATTTTGCAAATCAGATTTCTCTTGGTTAGTAGCAGCTTTTTAGGTCAATTTCCATTGAAGCTAACCGTTTCTGCGTACTCTACAACTTTGCAACAAATTTTTTTTGCAAATTTGGCAGAGTTTGGGATATCTACTTCAAACAGCAGGGTGGTCTACTTTTGTAGGTTCTTCTGCATACAGGTTTTCATTGCACCCTGCTGTCTACTTTTACAGATCCTTTTGCATATTGCAGACTCTTTCTGCAATCTCTATCATATATACATATTTGATGTAAGATCTTGAGAGTTTGTTAAATCATACAAACCCCCGCAACGGTTACAAAAACGGTTTCTGTGGTTGATGTAAGATCTTATGCGGTTTATGTATTGATAAAAAAATATGCAAAGCCTATTGTTGAGGGTCATGGTAAGGTTTTATTGAGCTGGGGGATTCTCAAATGTGGAGATCCTTTCAGTGATACCCCGACATCCCTGTAGTTTTAGCATCAACATAGGATGTATATATATGCGGTTAGTGCAGTATTGGTGTGCATCTGCTAACCCGCCATTGTTGGCATTACTGTCATCTTTATGCGTATGCATCTGACAATGTTCGATTGTTCAGAGACACTCTTCTAGAGTTGGAGACACTAACAGTGACAATTTTTTGAGATTCTATCTTGCCAATTTAGCCACTATAATCAACATTTTAGTCATTGTATACATTTGTTTTGAGTTCAAAACTCATCTTTGTAGGGGATACTCTACCAAAATGTTCCAGGTTTTATATCATCTTTTTTAGTTCAACTGATCTACCACTGAGTGATGGAATCATCATCAGAGGACTCTTTGTTCAACATTGAGAAGTTAGATGGCACTAACCTCCCATTTTGGAAGGAACAAATTTACAATGTCTTAGTAATGAAAAAGCAGATCCGGCCGATAAAGATGAAGGGGATAACGCCTGAGGATATGGATGATTATGATTGGCAAGAGTTGGATGAGTTTGCCAAGTCCACCACCATGCTGAATTTGTCAAAGAATGTGTACTTCAATGTAAACATGGAAAAGACTAGCTACGAGATGTGGAAAAACATGTGACCTGTATGAGAGCAAAGACCAGTGTCACAGGTTTATTGTTTGAAAAATTTGGTTGATTTGAAGATGGATGAGGGCACACCCATGTGCAACCATCTCAATGAGTTCAACACAATTTTTGGTCAGCATTCTATGTAGGGAGTCAATTTCGACGATTCTATCAAAGCAATGTTTTTGCTACTTACATTGGTAGAAATTTGGAATACTTTTTGCACATCCATAAATAACTAAGCACTTTTGATGGTTTAATATGTGATGATGTTGAGAGCAGTTTTCTTATTGAAGAATTTAGCATGAAGAATCTTGATTCTTCTCGTGGTAATTACAATGATCTCATTGTTCGTGGTCGATCATAGGAAAAAGGCAAGCAGAATCAGAGAGAAAAACCTCGTAGCAAATCATGTTGCCAAAAAGACATTGAGCGCTATCATTGTCACAAAGAGGGCCACATGAAGAAACACTGTTGAAAGTGGAAACATGAGAAAGGTAAAGACAAGAAGCAAGAAGAAGGAAAGACTAAAGAAAGCAGTGTGAAGATTAAATAAATCAACAATGTTTGTGTTGAAGATTCTGATGGAGATATTTATCTCGCATCTACCATGAATTTAACATTTTTGGTTTCACTTATGACTATGTTTTACATGATTGGGTTCTTGACTCAAGTGCATCTTTTCATGTGACTCCTCACAGGGAGTGGTTCAGTACATATGATGCAGCTCGTAAAGGTCGTGTTCATCTTGGCAATGATTTTTCTTGCAACATAGTTGGTGTCAGCAATGTTCAGCGGAAATTTAGAATGGTTCTTCATTCATGCGAGACATGTATCGAGATTACAAAAGCTTAATTAGTACAGGCAAGCTGGATGATGCAGGATTAAAAAAATGCACATTTGGCAATAGTTCATGGAAGATCACCAAAGGTTCTTTAGTGGTCTATGATGTGTACTTGCATTGGTTGCTAAAGAGGACATGGAACTTGACCAAATGGATATCAAGAATTGTTCTTGCATGGTGATCTTCAAGAAGAAGTTTATATGCAGCAGCCATAAGGTTTTATTGAGAAGGGCAATGAAGACTTGGTGTGTCACTTAGAAAATACTCTCATCGTCTAAAACAATCATCAAGGGAGTGGTATCGTAAATTCTATTCGTTCATGCTCTCTCAAGGCTACAAACACAAAAATATGGACCACTACCTCTACACTAAGCGAGCTAAAGATGGTAGTTTGCTAATTTTGGTCCTTTATGTGGATGATATGTTAATTGCTAGGAAATGCAGGGATGAGATTTCAGCTTTGAAGTTAAAGTTACATGCAAACTTTGAAATCCAAGACATGGGTGAAGCACGCCATATCCTTCACATGCGCATTAGGCGAGACAAATACAAGAAATTGCTTTTTCAGTCTCAATTTGAGTATATTGCCTTAGTGCTCAAGCGTTTCAATATGGATATGGGGAAGCCATTAAGTGCTCCATTGCCTCCATATGTGAAACTTTCTAAAATTGATTGCCCTAAGTTTGAAGAGGAAAAGGTTGAAATGACCATAGTGCCTTATTCATCTATAACTAGGAGTTTAATGTATGCTATGATTGCTACACATCCCGACATTTCGTTTACAGTGGGAGTCATTAGTAGATATATGTCAAACCTAAGCATGAAACTTTGGGAGGCAGTGAAAGGGGTTATGCGATATTTGAATTGTACAAAAGACATGTGCATTTGCTTTGGAAAAAAGGAAGCATGTGTAATGGGTTACACGGATGCAGATTATGCAGGAGACTTAGACAAGGGAAGGTCCACTTCAGGCTATGTCTTTGAATTCATTGGAGGTGCAGTTTCATGGCGATCTTGTTTGCAAGATTGCATTACCTTGTCTACTATAGAGGCTAAATATGTTGTAGATTTAGAAGCTTGCAAGGAAGCTATATAGCTTGGCCATCTAGTGAAAGACTTGGGAATCAATTTTGAGATGTGTGTGTTACATTGTGATAGCCAAAGTGCTATACAATTGGCAATGTTGGAATTAGGGTTGCAGAGAAACACACACAGCTTGGAGAAGACGAAGGAAGCTCAAGGCACACAATAGAGAGTGTGTTACTTAGTGTGCAATGGAAAGATAGATAGCCCTAGAATGATGGTCGTATATACCGCATGCTCGGGGAAAAAACCTCCTAAAGAGGGAAAAAATGCCACGGCGGTCCTAGTGTGTTCACACACATCACTACCACATGTATATGGTAACAAATCCCCCCTTGGAGTGATGCGGTGAACGAGAGCTAGCACATGAGTAAAGGGAAGTGCCATGCCCTGAGGACATGATCAATCCACAAAGGGGAGTAAGCCCAAAGCTTTGTGGAAAGCTTCAAGCTTCTCACGAGACAATGCCTTTGTGAAAAGATCTGCAAGGTTGTCCTGTGTTGGCACATAAGCCAAGCTGATCTCTCCTGTTGAGAGCCTCTCCCTGACATAGTCGTAATGCACCTCAATGTGCTTTGTGCGAGCATGAAAAACTGGGTTCCTCGCAATTGCCAATGCACTCTGACTGTCAGTGTAGATAGTGTTGGTAGTGTCCTTCGACGAGGCTCCTTATCTTCCCCTTCTTTGCCCGCCCCCACACCAGTCACGGCATCACCATCTACGCGCGGCTATTGGCCATTGCTGGCTACACACCACTAGCTACTCCTCCGGGAGTCACCCCAGTCGACACTCCTCTCTCTGGGGCCCAGACTCCAGTGGACACACCTGACGTCCGTACCCCCATCAAGACGCCGTTAGAGACCCTTGCCGAGACACCTAGGTTCAAGCGTCACAAGCGAAAGGGCTTGCCATACTCGGTCGACATCAGCAGCAGAATCATCTTGGATGACGAAGGCAAGAAGGTGATCTCGCGCATGTGTGGTCTTTGCTCTCAGGTGTTTAGACACTACATACTTGTTGGAATTAGGGTTGTAGAGAAACACACACAGCTTGGAGAAGACGAACAAAGCTCAAGGCACACAATAGAGAGTATGTTACTTAGTGTGCAATGGAAAGATAGATAGCCCTAGAGTGATGGGCATATATACAATGCACGGGGGAAAAAACCTCCTAAAGAGGGAAAAAATGCCACGGCGGTCCTAGTGTGTTCACACACATCACTACCACATATATATGGTAACAAATGCCCCCTGGAGTGATGCGGTGAACGAGAGCTGGCACATGAGTAAAGGGAAGTGCCATGCCCTAAGGACATGATCAATCCACAAAGGGGAGTAAGCCCAAAGCTTTGCAGAAAGCTTCAAGCTTCTCACGAGACAATGCCTTTGTGAAAAGATCTGCAAGGTTGTCCTGTGTTGGCACATAAGCCAAGCTGATCTCTCCTACTGAGAGCCTCTCCTTGACATAGTGGTAATGCACCTCAATGTGCTTTGTGCGAGCATGAAAAACTTGGTTCCTCGCAACTGCCAATGCGCTCTGACTGTCAGTGTAGATAGTGTTGGCAGTGTCCTGTCCAACACCCAAATCAGCCATAAGGCGTCTGAGCCATACACACTCAACCGTAGCTGTGAAGACTACCCTGTACTCAGCCTCACAACTCGAAGTAGCCACAATAGGTTGCTTCTTGCTCAACCATGATATACATGAACTGCCAAGCATGAAACAAAAACCACTTGTGGACACTCTCGTGTCAAAACAACCAGCCCAATTTGAGTCCGAAAAAGCATGTAAGTCTGGCGGCAATGATCCCCCCTTGGGATAAAACAAGCCAAGATGTAAAGTGCCACTAAGGTAGCAGAAAATCCTCTTGACAGCCTGCCAATGCTTAGATCCTGGACTATGCATAAATCTGCTGACCTGTGAGACTGCAAACTGAATATCCGGCCTCGTGTTGCATACATAAATGAGGCAGCAAACAACAGTTTGGTAAAGAGTGACATCAGCGGGATCGCCAGCATCATGTAGACTCAACTTCAAACCTGTTTCCATGGGAGTGGCAATAGGTTTGCAATCCTCAAGTCCAAACTTACATAGCAATGTCTCTATGTAACTTTTCTGACACAAGGCAATACCACCATCACACTGCTCAAACTGTATACCCAAGTAATGATGCAACAACCCCAAATCTTTCATCTTAAAAGTAGCATTCAAATCAACCTTAAATGCAGAAATATGTCTATCATTTGGTCTAGTGATAAGCAAATCATCAACATAAAGAACCACAATGAGAAGTGCATCACCCTCACGCTTTACATACAATGTGCTTTCTGTTGGACTATTACGAAAGCCTTGTTTGACCAAATGAGTGTCAGCTTTCTCATACCAAGCACGAGGAGATTGCTTCAACCCATACAAAGCCTTGTTACATTTGCACACTTTCTCCTCTTGTCCTTTCATGACAAAACTGCGAGACTGCGTTACATAAACTTCCTCAAATATGTCACCATTCAAGAAAGCAGTAACAATGTCTGATTGATGTACATCCCAACCAAAATGACCTTCCAATGCACATAGAAAACGTACAGTAGTCATACGACAAGTGGGAGCAAAAGTCTCTTCATAATCTAAGCCTTTTTGTTGTGCATAACCTTTTGCAACAAGTCGAGCCTTATGGCGATCGATCTCACCATCTGGCTTGCGTTTCAACTTGTAAACCCACTTCGTACCAATGGCCTTTTTGCCAGGAGGCAAATCACATAAAGTCCATGTGTCATTTTCTATAAGTGCATCATATTCTGATTGCATGGCAGCCATCCAATTTTTTGAATTCTGTGCTTCATCAAAAGACAGAGGCTCCTTAATATCATGTAAGGTAGACACAGCCAAAGCATAACAATATGATGCATAAGATGCATGGCGAGAGCCTGAACGAGTACGACTAGACAAAGGTGCATCCAATTTACTGTCACGCAAAGTGTGCACCAGTCATTTTGGCATACCTCTAGCCTGCTCATTTTCAGCCCTTTCCTCATCAAGTACATCATGTACATCTGCATCAGTAATAGGCTGATCTAAAACATTTTCAAAAACCCCCATAGGCTGTACATTTGCCTCATTGGAACTTACATTCATATTTCCACCACTAAAAAGAGGCAACAAAGTGTCATAAATGTCCTGTGAGCTTACATTACTGTCTCTAGTACATGACAGCAAGGGCTGAACAGAATCTTCCACAAACACTACATCCCAAGAAACCAGAATACGTTTTGTTTGCGGATGATACAACCTGTAACCTTTGCTTTCAGCACTATAACCAGCAAAAATACATTTGACAGCCTTATCATCCAATTTTCTGCACTGCACTTGTGGCACCAAAGCATATGCCAAACAGCCAAAAACACGCATGTGCTCAATAGAAGGCTTTCTATCATGCCATGCTTTATATGGAGTATAGACTGCAAAGCTTTCGTAGGACACCTGTTAAGTACATAAGTGGCACACATGATGGCCTCAAGCCAAAAAGAATGCGGCAAAGCTTGACTTTTGACCATACATCGTGCCATTTTCGTCAGTGACCTGTTTTTCCTCTCAGCAACACCATTTTGCTGAGGTGTATAAGGCACCGTACATTGGTGTTTTATCCCACGACTAGCCAGAAATGCATTAAATTCATGACACATATACTCCCCCCCTCGATCGGAACAGAGGGTGCCCATAGTACATTTCGAGACATTTTCAGCCATAGCCAGAAATTGTTTCAAGCACATAAAAACTTCGGACCTGCGAACGCTTGCCAAAGCTCACTGAAATCGGAGAAAGTGATCAGGCATGTGCTGGAGCAGCTCGCGACTAAGCCCAGGAGGACGTGACCTTCTCTGATACCAATTGTTGAACATTAGGAAATTTCGGAGGTCATTTGGAGGGACATATGAAGAGAGAGAAAAATAGAGCGCATCCAATGAGCATGAGGGCTACGCTATGTAGAAAGGTACGTGGAAAGACTCAAAAAATAGGAAAATAGCCTAAAAACTTGGATTGTGGCATCGTAATTTCCTTGCTTTTACCGAGCTGTTAGGTTCTTGCCAGTGGTCCCACTGCTGATATTCTCTTATGGTCATTAACGTACTGGAGGGTGACCATTAAGCCCGCATAAGATATTGGAATTCTAAAACACTTTCCCTCCATTAGAATGCTTTCAAAGTGAATCTCCCTCCACTAAAGCTTTTCTCTGAGAGCTATGGCTTCCACGTCTTCTCGCCCAAGAAGCTCTAGGTGTTTACTGTCTCTCACACCAACAACCAACAGCTGCACTTTGCCTAGAAGGCCAAGTAGTAGCATATCCTCAATTACAATATCAACTTCAATCAGTGCAGAGAACCAATGGGTTGGACAAAGGATAAACAAAGGTTCATGGGTCCTCATGCAACCAAGAAGACCCAAGAGGTCTAGTGGTATCAATTTTTACCGCTCAGCATGGAAGGCCAGAGTGTTGGATTTCAAAGTTGAAATCGACAAAAGATCTGTAAAGGAAGTTCTTGTTCAGCATGTGTTTACCCATCCAGACGTGATAGCAAACGGTGTAAATGTATCAGATATACATCAACCACGTTGCAATTGTAAGTACTCTTGACATCTGAACTTCGTTTGATTTGTCATTTCACTTATTGATACTCTCATTATAACTTTTCTTATATATTTTGCAACGTTTATCCCTCTTCTTATGAGCAATGTCTCCATTCTTCACAGCTCAACTACATTAGATTTGTCATTTTTACTTATTGATACTCTTAGTTTAACTCTTCTTATATATATTGCAGATGTTTATTCCTCTTCTTATGAGCAATGGGAGCCTGTGGAGTGCATAATAGGCCTCTTCCTTGTTGTTCATGCCCACATTGGTTCTCTACAGTATTCAGGGAGGAGCAGCAAAAGCCTGGCTGATGAAGGAATATTTTTTTATGACCACTTCTACCAACTCAGCTCAGGGAATAAGAATGGCATGTTGGTGAAACTGCCTCTACCAACCGATTGGAACACTGTGGACTGGCCAGTTCCCAAGGAAACAATGGTGGAGGCAATGCGAAGTAAGCTCTACAAGGATATACAGAGGTCTCTACGTAGCTCTATTCCCACCAAACTGGTTAGAATTGCAAACTTTTGTCATGCTGCACTCTTCATAGAGTTGTTTTATAGCTACAATATCCGTGTTATGAAAACTATGTTCATGTGCAAGTCATTTCAGCAGTCATCCTGTGACAAACTCCTTGACAGAGGATGGTATGTAAAGGAAGAGATTGGCTTACGGTGCGAGGTCGCGCTTGATACTCTAGTTGTCAAGTACATGATTGCAAGCCAATCACTGTTACTCTCCTTTTGGTATATGCGATCACAAATGCTCAATGGTAAGTACATTCCTATGGACCAGGTTTCTGCATGTTTGGAAGATAATCCTGCTGTGGATGTGGAAGTGATTGATAAAGAGCATGGCCTAATGTTGGTGGTTACAATAAGGGAGCTATGCAGTCTTCTGCAGTTGCGGCATGACATAATTGAAGAGTCAATGGATAGGGACCTATCAGATTTTTCCTTTTTCCTAGCTGACCGTAAGGTGATGTGGCGAAGGGAAAAAGATATTTTGTGCAAAGAGTTGGATGGTCGGGTTGAAATAGTGTCAATGTAACAGAGATTCTTGTGAACCCAAGTGTATACGAATGACTTTCAATACATGAAGTTTTTTGAGCTCATTTGTCAATTGTGCCCAGTGAATATAAGTGTGCTTGAAATACATTTCTTTAGCATGTCAAATATCTCTCTCTCTCTCTCTCTCTCTCTCTCTCTCTCTCTCTCTCTCTCTCTCTCTCTCTCTCTCTCTCTCTCAATGTTAGACAAGACAAAGACATGATAGAAGAGTCATCTTAATTCATTAGAAAGTACAAACTTGTCCGTGAACAATGGACTGAGATACAATTTCTGTAAGTATGGAATCAGAATGTCTTCAAGGTAAAAATCAAAGGAATGCCCCTCGAAAGAAGGTGGTGAGATAGTTGTTCTTGGTGGATTTAGTTCTCCCTTTTCAGGAGTATCATCAATCAGTAGTGTATTAGTTGCATCAAAGGGTACACCGATTTGGCTAAATGGTTTGTACAAAAGAGGTAAATGTGGTTTATTAGGGTGGTAGTGGCCCTCGATGGTAACACATTTTCTTTGATCATACAAAAAGGCAAAATCTGACGTGTGAGCGCCGCATACACCGCAAACTATTGTAACTAGTGGCGACAAGTTTTGCCTTTGCATTGAAGACCATATGGCAACTCTGAAGCGCGGAAGAAGAAACTGAATAAATTCCTTGGTTCCTGGACGAACCATGACTCGACAAGTTCCTATCCGAAACGTTTGCAAATCCTCAAAGGGTTCTGTGTCACCGAGAGGCACGCACATCAGCAACAATCCATTGAGGTCCAAGATAATCAACCTCTGTAAAAGTTGACAAGTACATATAAGTAGTTAGAAGCTGAACATATTTTGCCATACTTGAATAGACATTACCGGAACAACCGTATCTACAGGTAGCAAGGGTCCATACTGGGTCTCTCTAGTGTTGTTGTCGTTGTTGCTCTCCTCTGCTTTAGCTTCATCATTCACATCTTCATAGTCATCATTCACATCTTCATCAAGGGTCTCCCCCATGGCTCTTTCTGCCTCATTCAAGGTTTCCTCCAAGGTCTTTTCCTCTGCCTCGGTTGACCGGCTTGCATCATCCATCCTTGCCTCATCCATCCTCGCCTCATCCATATCAGTTTGCTCATCCCTAGGCCTGCTTTCCTCATCCATATCCTTTTGCTCATCCATTGGCCTACTTTCCTCATCTTGGGTTTCATCCATAGGCTCTTTTGGCTCCTCCACTGGTTGACTTGGCTCTTTCATTGTCTCCTCCATAAGCCCCTCTAGTTGTACACTAGCACCTTCCATATGCTCATTTGACCTTTCCTCCTCGGCTCTTTAATCTTCAGCTGATATGACCCCTTGGCCCGTTGTGATTCCACTGTATCGGATGCAGGGGTTTTTCGTGGTGGCACGTCATGTATTGTCATATCAATTGTGCGGTCGTCCAAGCCGCTATCTTCCGGTTCTCTGGGGCTCGACATAGTAAGCAGGTGTTGTATTAAACTTACCCGGTATCTTTGCAAATAATCATATGTGTAATTTTTTAAAGCACTCATCAAAATTGAAAGACCACATGGTGAGAATTCTTGTATAAACTAAACCAAAACCGACTGAATGCATTGCCAAATGGTTACCTTAGTCATGAAAGGTTTTAAGGCAAAGTAGCTTTGCAGGACATATTCTGCATGGAGAAGACATCTCCAGCCGCAAGAATTTCCATCAGTTTGATTTGGGACAGATACATCTTTGATTGGGGCCTTGTATAGTTCATACCTTCCACATAGCTTGCCATAGGCAAGTAACAACCTCTTTATACAACTGCACAAAGCAGTATCAAGATGTTAGCTTGAGGCTTCAAATCTAC